>NC_139225.1:111651274-111978774 GCF_055691185.1 Crinia signifera
TGCAATTGACGAGATTTTTACATTGCAAGCATCTCATGTGTTTGTGCGACCTTTTCATACCCCCACTATCCACGTCGGCGTGGAGTTGATTTTATATAGTGTGGCGAGGGGGCGCGGAATACATGTAAAGTAGTCCGCGTCCCTTCGCGGGGCTCGCTGCGCTCGCCACGCTTCGGGCTCGCTGCGCTCGCCACACTATATAAGATCAACTCCACGCCGACGTCGATAGTGGGGAATGAAAAGGTCGGAGGAGAGGTGCGCTCGCCACGCTTCGGGTTGGCGTTGATGGTGCTGGTGGCGTTAATGGTTTTTGGGGGCTCACGATTTTTGATCTCATGCATCTTATGGATGCATAAGATCCATGAGATTAAAAAATCGGGTCCATCGCGCTGATTGTATGCCTTAAGTACCTTAAACTTAAGGCATACAATCAATGAGACTGGCGCCGTGCTAGGAAAGCAGTACCCTATTTTTTCCCTATATCTTAGGCCTCTGGTATCCAGGAGAGAATGGGGCTTATAGATAGTAATAAGAACAGAGCAAGGCTTCCGACCCCTGCCACCGATACAAGGAAAACCTCTCACTGTCCCTGTGCCTTTTTACACAGCCGCTGTGTTAACTATCCACAGTGGCGTAACTATATATTTTGCGCCCCCCCGCCAAACTTTTTCGGCGCCCCCCCCCCATACCCATACCTGACAGAGCCGCATCTGCGGTCACTGTCCCGTCCAGTCTCCCTCAGTCTCCGCTGCGCTGCTCCAGTCTCCGCTGCGCTGCTGCCCGGCCGCATCTGCGGTCACTGTCCCATCACTCGCTCCCGGCGCCGGCTCCTGCTGATAATGAAAAGTGACTCTTAGAAAATGGCTGCCAAAACTGTCTGCAATATGGGGGCAGCCATTTTCTAAGTGGCAGTTTTCATTATCAGCAGGAGCCGGCGCCGGGAGCAAGTGACGGGACAGTGACCGCAGATGCGGCCGGGCAGCAGCGCAGCGGGTAACTATAGCACCGCAGCCCCCTGGCGCCCATAGTTACTCTGCGCCTCCCCGCCACGGCGGGGGCTGCGGAGGCATAGTTACGCCACTGACTATTCACTCGTGGCCTCCGACCTCTTCCACCAGTATAGGAGGTCACTCCAGACACAAACACTTTTTCCACCTCCGCCAAAGGCAAGTTCAGTGTACTCCAGGGACGAAATCTGTGCCCCTGCACTTACTTTGGCGGCGCTTCAGGTATCAGAGGCACATTCTGTCTTGATCTTTACGTTGTCAACATGTATTTAAAAAAAATGAGCATTGCGATCTACCTAACTGCCAACACGTTTCTTCCCTCTATGGGGCTTTTTCAAGGCACAGGTGAATTGCGGGTTTTTACGAATTTAAACCTCTAGAAAATCCACTGTGCTAATTCCCGCCATTATATAAATTACAGGGTTTCCTTAAATCTATACAGAATGTCACACCATCTACTTAAACTTTTTTTTTGCTATACAATATTAAAATCATTAAAACCGTCAGAGAAACCATTTAACTTCAAATTCTCCGTTCAGACCCTTTGGTTTTAAGGTTTCTAATTCATATATCCATTGCTAATTCCCAGTTACATAATTTTTCTGCCTCTCCGTCTATATAGAGATGCTGGGTGAGATTTAATAGGATAAAAGATTCAGAAAGTGAGAGATTTTGTGAGAAATCTCCAGTTTTTTTAAAGTGGCAATCATTTACAATTCAAAAATCAAACTGGTTTTGCAGTGTAAATGATTGCCGCTTTAAAAAAACCTGCAGATTTCTCACAAAATCTCTCACTTTCTGAATCTCTCATCCTATTAAATCTCACCCATTGTGTTTATATGGAGAGGTGGAAAAGTGGCCCTTGCACACAGTGGCGTAAGTGTGTCGCAGTCGCCCGGAGGCAAGATAAATGTTGGTGCCCTGTCCGATAGGTAGATATGTGAATTGGTGATGCCAGCGTTGCAAGTACCACAAAGTATGGCTGTGAGTGTGGAGGCTAGGGGATAGGGAGGTTCGGAGAGCGGTTAAGACAGTGGTAGCCAACTCTAGTCCTCGAGAGCTACCAACAGTTCACATTTTCAAGACAACCTAGCTGCTGCACAGCTGCACTCATTAATCACTGACACATTTTAAAAGATACACAGATGGAGCTAATTAGCTCACTTGTGATTCCGTGAGGAGACCTGCAAAACATGCACTGTTGGTAGCTCTTGAGGACTAGGGTTGGCTACCCCAGGGTTAAGATAAGGCTGCAGGAGGGGAGGCTAGAGTTAGGAGAGATGCTGTAGCCCACTACCTGCTCCTGCCCTGTATAAGCTCCATTACGTGTGTAATCTCACTGACCTGTGTGAGCCATAGACATGGGTGATGGGGAAAGGAGCTCCTGGCTGGTGGTAGGTGCTCACAGTGTGGGGTCTCCTCCTGTGCCTGCAGGGTGCTGGAAGCTGCATTGTGTGCTGGCTGGGGGGGTCCCATTTTCTGCTGCTGCTGAATATGGCCAGAGGACAGAGGAGCATGTACTGGGCTCTCCTCCAATCAGAGCTCAGCACATGCTCCTCTGACCCCACTGCAGTGCCTCCTGGGATTTTATTTACCCAGTAGTGCACTGCAGATTACTGTGTGCTGCCCTGACCACCCGGAGGCTGCAGCAAACGTAATCGGCGGCAGAAGATGGATCCCTCCTGCTCCTCTACTTTGGGAAGGAGGGAGGCAGGGGCTGCTGGGCTGTGAGTACAGCAGAGCTGGAGACAATGGAGGAGATGTGCCCCCTCCGGAGCAGATGCCCGGTGGCAGGTGAATCCATTGCCTCCAGAAGTTCTGCCACTGCTTGCACAATATCAAACTTTTTTTAAATGAAAATAATTTTTGAGTAGTTTTGACCTTCTCGACATGTAAAGAATGAATTAATTATTGTTAGTAATTATTTTATTAATAAAGAGAGTAATCGCCCGAACTGGCTTCAGGGGATACCAGGGAGTCCGTTCCGCAGAATAAAGTGGAACTGTACAAAGCTGGAATTGTATAAAGAACAGATTAAGTCAGTTAAAAATCAGTTTCTAAACAAGGGATACAAAAAAGAATCTTTAGAGACTGTTTTAGACGATTAGACAGGGAAATCCTTTGCATTGGAAGGAAAGAAATACTTAGTTTATTACTAATTTTAATAAAAATGATAAGTTGTAAAAGTGTTTCAGAAACGTTGGAAGGTTTTGAAAGCCGATCCAATTTTAAGTAAAATGATATTATAGAAACCAGAAATTATTTATAAACGAGCACCTAACATTAGAAATATGATTGTTAAAAGTGAGGAGAGGAGTCAACAAGGCCTATGATGAAAAGGTACACCATTCCTAGTGTGAAACACGGAGATGAATCGCTGATGGTTTGGGGATGTGTGAGCTACAAAAGCACTGGAAACTTGGTCAAAATTGATGGCAAGATGAATGCAGCATGTTATCAGAAAATACTGGAGGAAAATTTGCTCTCATCAGCCCGGAAGCTGCGCATGGGACGTACTTGGGCGTTCCAACATGACAATGATCCAAAACACAAGGCGAAGTCGGCCTGTCATTGGCTACAGCAGAATAAAGTGAAGGTTCTGGAGTGGCCATCTCGGTCTCCTGACCTCAATATCATTGAGCCACTCTGGGGAGATCTCAAACATGCAATTCATGCAAGACAGCCCAACAATTTACAGGAACTGGAGACTTTTTGCCAAGAAGAATGGGCAGCTTTACATCTGAGAAAATAAAGAGCCTCATCCACAACTACCACAAAAGATTTCAAGCTGTCATTGATGTTAAAGGAGGCAACAAATGGAATTAAGAACTGGGGTATGTACTTTTGATCAGGGTCATTTGAGTAGTTTCTGTTGTCATTATGATTTTAAAAAGAGTAAACACAGTTGTATGACAATAAATGGCTTCACCCAACCACTAACCATGAGGGAAAGAAAAGTTTGTGGGAACTTATGAGCACAACTGTATAACGCAGTGCTGTGGATAATTCTCTCACCTGCAATTCCATCACGCTGAATTGGATTGATCCTTGAGAGATTAATTGATCCAAGTTTTGCTTTCAAAGATGTAGCCTCGGATGTTTGCTACGTTGGTCATCTGAGTATCTCTCAACTCACTCGGAATGACCCGTGTTGAATCAGAGAAAGGAAGTTGTAGAGCCTGGGCTAGGCAGGCTTCAAAACGGGGACAATACATCCCAATTTTGTAGAAAGGTCCCAGTTGCTGCCTTCGCTCCACCCTCCAAATGCCACAGCATGTCATTCATACTGCAGCTAAGGGGGTTCACAAAAGGGGGTGCACATGTGTATTACAGATCCATGTCCATATCTAACAATTTGATATGTTTGCAATACACGGTTGCACATTTGTTCATTGTGCAACAGCACTTTATGAGACTGACTAAAGTGAGTTTTTGGTAGTGAGAGTTGTTGCCCATAGCAACCATTAAAATAATATATACTTACCCTGCACTTCCTGTACTATATATGTAGAATCTGATTTGCTATAGGCAACATACCTCACTTTTAAAACCTCACACTTTAGTAATATTACCCTCTGAATTTTATATTCACAGACCGTAACAAAGTTCTTATCCATTCTTGTTTCTGAGGAAAAGAATAAGTCCAACAAATATGGGGGTGGAGGAAGTGCTGAAATATACAATTCCTGTGCAAACCACCGCTGAGATTTCCCTGATACTTGCTGGTAAATTGAGAGCAATGCATTTTTTTGGCTAGTAAAGATTGATAGACCTGTTACTATGACCATTTTCATGCTTCAATAATGTACAGCCACTTTTAGCCACATGAGGGCGATCTTGGCATAGCAGAGAAACAATATCCATTTACTAGTACTGAAGAAAAAGGTGTGGTTTTTATCCAGCCAAATATACTGTTTTACCAGTGACTGCCCTTGTGAATGGTCAGTATTTGTGTATCTTTTAAGGAAGAAAGCTGTACATACACAAGAACACTGCACAGTGCGGGCCTGATTGAGTTGCATGCAATGCTATTGTTTGCCGAGTTTAATTATTTTTTGCTACTGCATGGGTGCTGTAAGGGAGAGAGGTGCACTACAGTTTCCGTTTCAGCTGTAAGCTCTGCTAGGGTGCTAAGGCAGGTGCCGGAAATATTAGACAAAAGCCTCCTGCCTGAAGCCAGTTTTTGTTCTGTGTAATAATGTCTGCTCCTCTGTGATCCTGATACTGCATCCGGATCCCAACCCAGCTCCTCCCATTTTACCTGATCCACTAGCCTCCCCCCCCCTTTCAAATTCTTTGGTAGATGCATAGCCTTCACAAAGGGCCCCCTACTGTCTTCTGAGTCCTCAGATTGCTGAAAGCTCAAGGGTTTCCAGAGGTTATTGCACATCGTGGGTAGCACCTGCAGTCATGTGATCACTGTACCAACCTGTCCTTGGCCTTGCTTACTTCTCCCTATAGCAGGTTTAGTGGTGTAAAGTGGCTCAGAGCATCCAGGACTGGCCTTAATAAGAAGTACATAGCAATCACAGCAGCAGACCTGGTACAGTCCTGTTTTGGAAGTGCGTATAAATGAGGGCTCCATCATGCTCACTCTGCATGGAAAATCAACCATCCACCACTGGCCTTAACAAACTTCTCATCAGTGTACAAAATTTTGCAATGTGAATGTCATTTGTGGCCCATCCAGTATAACACAGATCACACCCTTTTCCTGTTAGAAATGTATCATTTTTTTCTTTTTTGCAGCCAAACCATGTTGGGACTTGGAGTTTCCTGTATAAACTGGAAACATTACCCAATTTTAGTAAAATAGACATGTGAAAGTGTTTCTTAAAAAAATATTTGGTAATAATAGGGAGACATTATCCACCTACTTCTGTGACATCACAAGATGGCTTTACAAATCATGTCCTTGTCCAGCATTGTTTTGCACTTATGGTTTTCCTGTTTTGCTCACTTGTTTGTTTGTTTGTTTGTTTGTTTGTTTATTTATGACTTTTTAAGGTATTGCTAAACCCTTCTGGTGGTATATAAATAATAATAATGCATCGGCTCCTACATATTACACAAACTGATTTTACGTGCTGTTAAATATTCTCTAATACACCCATTTTTAGACATAGTATAACCACTTACATGATTTCTCTTCCCATCTCTACCACTATACAGGTGAAAAATAACAAAAGGCAAAAAGCAATGGATACCCTTCAAACTTCATTAAACTTATTGTGAATTGGGATATTAATTTACATTCTTGGACAAAATAGACATGATACCTTTTGTACTAAACAAACCTGGCAATCTTGAGTGACCACTTTTTCTGGATTTGAAAGTCTCATTTTAGTAACTGGATCATGGCTGTTAGAACTAGAACTGTTCGTAACTTAAACCTCTACAGATACATTTTATATATACAAAGTACAATCTAAGATGCTTCTTTTTTGTTTTGTTTTCTTTGTGTGTTTTATGATCTCTTCGCCCTTTACATGCATTTGAGATGGATGTATAAGTTACCAGTATAGCTGCATCTATTCATCAACCCTAACTAGAATATCCTCACTGTCCACAAACAATGACAAATTGCAGCATGTTTTTTTTGTGTCAAGGACATTTTGTAACTCGGATGAGAAGGAGATGGTTTAAAGGCCAGGAACACTAATTGTATCACGATGACACATGCGGACAGTCCCTAGACCCCCAGATCATATCTTAGTGAAGGTTATGTAAGACCCTGGGCAGATAAAATTTGTTGGTGCTCTGGGTTGCAACTGTAGAGGGTAGAAGGAAATTCCTGAACAGTGCTATGTGCAGGGCAGCCAAAAGTGTCACTTTAGAAAATAGTTTATGATAAAAAGGCCACTGCTGAAAAGTGAGCAGACGATGAATATACATCAATGTCCTTTGAGTCCTGCCCAGGAAGATGGAGCGGCAAGTTTCCATCTGCTTCCTCCTTTTAAACCTTGAAATTCTTCCTAATTAGTGATGGCAGAAGAAGTTGGCTGAGCGCTTTTACGGTAAAATAATTACACCGAGACTCACTGGATGTCTTGGATGGTTTCTCAGTGATAGCGTTTTGTTTCCTTTTTCGTTTTTTAAAGTTGAAAACTGTCATCTCAATAAACTTTTTTTGTCTGGTGTACAGTGTGTACTACACAATGTCAGCACTATATACGAATCGGGAAAGTGAGGTGTTTATGATAACTATATAGTGCATGGTTCTATGTTCTTGAGTGCTGATAGGGAGCAGATGGGCAATCACCGCTCCATGCACCTGGATGACCTGTCAAGCTGTTGTCGTTCTTTCTGTAAATTGCTTACAAGGCTCGTATTCTGCTATATATGTTATCATTATATTATTATGAAACATTGTAAAGTCTAAAAAGTAATAATACTCAAATATTAAAAATTCATTTTGGTTTCTAGGTCGCTTCCCCTCCCCTCAACACACATAATACCTCTGCCTAAAATATATTTGCGGCTATATTCCTGAAAATACCCATTTTCAATAGAACTCCCAACTTAGAAAATATAGCTCTTCCAGTACTGCTGGTACTTCTCAGTGACAGGAGTCAAGTTCTGTAGGATAATGTCACTCTGCAACACCCAGCTCCTGTCATTGCAGTATTTTGGCGTCGCCCCCTAAAAGGTTGGCACTCGGGTGCAGCTGACACCTCGATAACTGTAAACACAACACAGGTTGACCTATTTGCACTAAGCCAGGGCCCAGGTTGCCCTGAAAGTATTCCAGGTTGCAGGCTTGGTCTAAAAGGTCAAAGATCGTAAACGGCGCTGAAGACTATACCACAAGTATTTAATTAAAAATGTATACAAATTTATTAACAGAATAATGCATTCACAATACCACCGGCCGGTAGAACAACTATGTGCACATTAAAAAATAAGCATAAAAAAGCCAAAAAATTAATATTTAAATGTCTATGACTTAAGCTGCAGCATGTATGGTTTCTTGCATAGCTGATAAGCCGATATATGTTCAATTGGGCTTTTGGCAATAACACAGAGGCTAGATGGTTAATATTGTTAGAATTGTGAAAGATCCTTTTTTGTTTATTTGACCTTTTTTAAAAAGTTAGGGAAATAATGCCCCAATTCACACAGTTTAGGCAAAGTTAGTGCAGTCTAAAAGGTGTATTAGACATGCTTGCCTACTCTCCAGAAATAGCCATGAGGCTACTGAAAATGGGGTGATGCTCCCGGCCACCCAGGCAAATCTCCTGTACCCCTATAGAGCTGCTCGCTGATTTGCATCATCATAGTTCTGCATTGCCTGGTTTTTATGCATGGGATAGTAGGGGTAGCTCTTCAATAATCTTGTCACTATGCCCTTTACACGTCCCACCTTTGCAACCAACACAACCCCTTTGCGCCACCCGACTGCAAGGGGGCAGCAAAGTCTTCCAAGTATGTTTTTTTTTCAGTCACCATATAACCTATGTTGCAGTGCTTAGTATTTTACATTTAACTTACAAAGACAAGTCTGTCTTGTTGACAATTGTGAAATGATACATTAACCGGAAATATTTCAGATGTTTACTGCTGGTTGCTATGGAGATGATGGCTACATCTTTTGTAAAGCGCAATGGGATATGCTGCGCTAGATAAGAAACTGTTAATAAATAAAATAAAATGTACCAGTATTCTTTCATTACAAAAATAATCCTGTTGCTCTTGGCAGCGCCTTAGATATTACATTTTCTGTGGATTGCTGTATTGGAGTGGAGCTTATTAATACTGTGAAAAACGTCTTTTGTTGGTGATAATATCACTCAATCAAACAACTGCGGCTATGAGGCTAGATCAGCCTGTACCTTATTGCTTTGAGACTTCACAAGAGTCTTTTATATCAGGTGATGCAGAATGATATTGGGCATGAAGAGGATGTAATATAATACAAAATATGCTAAATTTAACTACTCCGAGAGTCCCAAATAAAATAATTTCCAATATGTAAATTATTACTGTCTGTATGCTCTTCATATAATTTGAAGAATAGAATGTCCTGACTGGAGCATTACAACAAATCTTTAGACTTCAATAAACGTGTGCAGAGATTTAGCTGGAACATCATTCTTCCTTTGTTAATACATGAATGTCTGCTAATCCTTCAGCTAATTATGAAGCAAAACAAAAAAAAACAAGTAGCTGTGCACGATACGTAACTAAATAATAATACAGTACTTTATAATAAAAACATAATTTTGTAAGTTTATCCTCCGAGCGCTCTTATTTTGTGAATGCTGATTGAATAAAGTAATAGCAAATTCTTCTGCCTTCTTCTATTAATTGTTACAGATGAATCAGAGACACTCTGGGGGAAACTTACTAAGATGTGAATTCTACGTGACATATGATGTTGCTATGGGCAACCAATCAGATCCTGTCTACGATCTTCTAGAGGGTGCTAAATAAATAAGTAGATTCTGATTGGCTGCCCATAGCAACATCACATGTGAAGTAGAATACACATCTTAGTAAATTTCCCCCTCTAGGCTTTGAGAAATGAAGCAGACATAGAAAATTAAATCAAGTGTATTGGGAATAGGGCATGCCGGGGAGCTTCAGCAAGGTACAAGTTGATCTAGGCCTCATAACTGTGGTTGTTTTGATTAACTCACCATCAGGTATCTTTATGCTTAACACTTTAAAATACCTGAACACTGTAATATACTTAACACTAATGAAGAAAGACACGGACAACAGTGCTGGCGTTTAAAATATGTACTGTCATATTTATTAATTGACAAGATTGACTATATTAATTAAGATTATGAATGGTTGCGGCACTAAAGAACGCTCAAGAGTAACATAAACACTGCACACATACCAAACAGCCATTGGTGATCAACTCTCCGTCTGGCAACCCACCCGTTCAGGTGGTGTAACCCATCTCCTGTTCAGGATGATGGGTTTTACGACATATCACAATGTCAGGAGAGCACACCCGTTATGTTCTTAAAACGTAACATATAAGCATAGGACTGTTCTTTACCGCCGCACATCCACATATACACACACGATACAGGGATGGGCCGGAGGGAAAAATTGCACAAAGAGGGCTCTTAACCTAATCCCTTTCACTGTCTATACCTAAACCCCTCCATCTTGCTCCCAATTGGCTATGCCATAACTCCAGGGCCGCCGCCTCCACTAGGCAGCTTTAGGTATTTGCCTATGGGCGCCGGCCACTGTAGGGTGGCACTGAGTTGCAGTAAAGAAGCCACCCATTGCACAAGGAGCAGGAAAACAGCCACCAGCCCATTTATCATCTCAGCCGGTTGGGGCAGGTCAGCGGTGGCTGCCTGCAGCAATCCCCCTGCTCCCCACAGCATGGATGTCTGGCTCATCGGTGGCTGCGGGTAGCTCCCGCACCTCATACACTGAAAATTTGCACTGGCCCTGCATAACTCAATATTTAAAGGTACACTAACAACTGACTGCTTTAAAGTGCCAGCACCCCCCCCCCCCCCTATACCTGGCACCTCATGAGAAAAAGCTAAAGCCGCCAGTGCCAGAACCCTTCAGTAATATATGTCACTTCAGCGTTTAATGAGCCTTCAGTTTTCTTTCAGTGATATTGTCACCAGCAAATTATGTTTTTTATGGGATTAATAAGCCCCTCCGACAGAGGAAAGAGACCAGGCATGATAATATTAAGCCCCGCGGCAGTAATTTACCATGTTTCACAGGGCAATGGGGAGCGGAGCCAATATGATGCAATTCTATTACGATACCGTGCCTGCTCTCCTCTCCATCTACAACATACTGCTGCTGTAGGTAAGACAGTGTGTGATCATGTTTTTGTGTACAGTATATGTTTAATGATATGTATGCGTGTAAGGTATTGTCACATATGCTTTGTGTGTGTGTTCATGTAAATTCAACCTATTTAGATGTGGACACCCAAATCTACTTGTGCTTTGGAGTATTCTTATTTAGATTGTTTCTGTCAAATTGACTAGAATTGAACCATACATGAGAAAAACGTTGAAAATAATATTTAACATGCCAACCTTTTGTACTTACAATGCGTTTCACAGACAGAGCTGCTTCCTCAGGTCTGACCTATCAGCAAAGCACATTACAACTACAAAATGAGTATGAGGAGTACCAGTACAATGCAATTGCAAAAATGTTCCAATTGCATGAAGGGATGCGGCATGCTGGTGTAAGGAGATGTAGTTTTGCAATTACTCACAAGATGACCACTCATACTGAATTAGGCTTATTATGCCATTTTATTTCTTCATTCTATGATTTGTGAATTATAATTGGAATTATTCTGTGTCCATTCTAGGGGGATAAAGTCAGTAGGTCTACAAGCATTAGGTCAACATTAAGGTCGACATAACTGAATGTCGACATGGGTTAGGTCATAGTAACATAGTAATTAAGGCTGGAAAAAGACGTTAGTCCATCGAGTTCAACCTATCTGACTTGTAACTACTGACATGAGTAAGTCATATCTATAGGATTCCCTTAGTGGCCAAAAATGCATCCAGTTTTGATTTGAATTCATTAACAGTAACTGCTGTAACCACCCCCACCGACAATGAGCAGGGCCGAAACTAGGTGTTTCGGCGTCCAGGGCGGCAGTCATTTGGTCGGCCCCCCTCCACCTGAATTCAGCCAATCAGCATCCGGCAAGTCTTTTGAAAATCTGCTTCCCGGCAGCGCCAGAGCCTCAGTTCCTCCTTATACATACTTCCAGTCAGCACTGTGGTGGATTATATTACTACCACATAGTGCAGCATTCAGGACTCCCCTACAGCTGACAGCAGCTCTGTGTATATCAGCATTAGCTCACATCTCTTAAGCGCTAGGAGCCGGAGTTAACCCACAGTCCCCGGACCCCCGCTGCCCGTCCCCGGGATCCCGCTGCCCGTCCCCGGACCCGCTGCCAGGAGTCCCAGGACCGCACACTAACGCCCCCTCCCTCCAGCGCATGCAATGCGATGCGATCGACGCGATTTTCCATAGGATTAAATGTTAAAATGGTCCTGTTCATTTCCTCACTATCCAAGTGGGCATAGAGTTGATTATATTTAGCGTAGTGAGCCCCGCGAGGGGACGCGGATTACTTAAAATGTAGGTACTCTTTACCTAGCACGGCGCCCACAATTTTGATTGTGGGCATTGCAGGTAAAAAAATCGTGGGCATTGAATGCACTAAAAATCGGGTGCGACACGCCCGTGATTTCCCATAGGGAACAATGTTAATTGTCTCAATTGACCCGATTTTCATGTTCAATGCCTCAATTGACCCGATTTTTCCATAGGAAATAATGTTAAATGGCCCACAGAGGCCAAATAGCCACCCTGAAGTGTGAAATGGCCCCCACAATTGTTAACGCCACCTCACAATCAAAGTCAACCCGAAGCGTGGCGAGCGCAGCGGTACGCGTCCTACGACCTTTTCATACCCCCACTATCCACGTCGGCGTGGAGTTGAGAATAGAATAGTGTGGTAAGCCACCGAGCCCGAAGCGTGGCGAGCGCAGCGTGCCCCGCGAGGGGACGCGGATACCTTCACAGGTAAACGCGTCCCTTCGCGGGCTTCACAGGTATCCGCGTTACCTCGCGGGGCTCGCTGCGCTCGCCACGCTTCGGGCTCGCTGCGCTCGCCACGCTTCGGGCTCGCTGCGCTCGCCACACTATTCTATTCTCAACTCCACGCCGACGTGGATAGTGGGGGTATGAAAAGGTCGTAGGACGCATACCGCTGCCCCTCGCGGGCTCGCTGCGCTCGCCACGCTTCGGGTTCACGTTGATCGTGGGGTGGCGTTAACAATTGTGGGGGCCATTTCACACTTCAGGGTGCCTATTTGGCCTCTGTGGGCCATTTAACATTGTTTCCTATGGAAAAATCGGGTTGAACCTTGCGGGACTCCATTTTGGACCTTACCCCAGCTCGAGTGTATGCCATTTACCACCATTCTCTGTCCCTGATTGTGCAACCAGTTTTTAATCCAATTACAAATTTTATACCCTAACCCAGTGGTTCCCAAACTTTTTTAAATCACTGCACCCTAGAGCATCAAATTATTTTCAAGGCACCCCAAGGCCAAATGCTTCTTATCGAGAAATTCAGATTTTTTTTTTTATTAAGTGCATTGTGTTTATATGTCACAGTTATCTGGTGAGGGACAGGATTTGCTTCTGTTTGTCCACATACATTATGATCGGCAGCCACCAGCACTGGTTTTGCCTGGTACATTGACCATTCATAATATTAATTGATCCTGGTCCACCAACCCAAGGCACCCCTGCAAGTGTCCTGAGGCACCCCAGGGAGCCTAGGCACTCAGTTTGGGAACCACTAACCCTAAATTACCTAGCTTCATTAATAACCTTTTATGAGGCACCATGTAAAAAGCTTTAGTGAAATCAAGCAGTATTACATGAACAGATTTCCCTAAGTCCAGCCCCCTACTGACTTCCTCATAGAAGCTAATTAAATTAATCTGACATGATCTATTTTTGACAAACCCATGCTGAGCCTTACTTATCACTTTCTCCTGTTCTAAGAAATTTTGGATACGATTTGTTATTATTCCTTCTAATATTTCCCCCACAATGGATGTAAGGCTGAACGGTCTATAATTTTCAGGGTTAGTTTTGCTACCTTCCATATTGGTACTACGTTAGCTATGCGCCAGTCCCTTGGTACCGTCCTCGAGTTTATTGATTCCCTGAATATCAGATATAATGGTAGTGCTATGACAGAAGTCAATTCTTTTAGTACTGAGAAATGCACGCATCCCTGGGGGGTCAACGCTCGTCGACAGGTCATTAGGTCGACACAAGCATTAGGTCAACATGGGGAAGGTTGACATGGGGTTTTTCACTTTTTTTTTTAGCAGACTTGCTGACAGGTGGTATTTCATGCCCTACCATCCACTAGGGCGTGGTGGGAGAACAAAATGCGAGGCACTGTGCTCAAAGCATGGTGAGCCATGCGAGGGGACGTGGTGCTACGTCTCAGTGTCCATATCCACTGTGTCCAAATTCGGGACAAAAAAAAAGTAGAACCCCATGTCGACCTTTTGACTGTCGACCTAATGCGTGTGTCGACCTAATGACCTGTCGACCTAACCCATGTTGACCTTGCTGCATGTCGACCGTCAGCCATTTTGACCTTAATGCATGACGACCTCCTTAATAAAGGGGCCACACAGCTCTGAAACGTTGGCTTTGACATACGGCTGGTGTCTTTTTCTTTGCGAGTGCCGATCCACAGACTTATATATTTGACATTTTGGGGCAAAGACCACCCCGCCTTCAAGGTATACAATACACCTTGTAGACGGGGTGGTTGTTGCCCAGAAATGTCGTGTTTTTGTGCAGTAAAATCTTTTTCTAAAAAGTCCGCTGGAGTGCCACTACTCGTCCCCCGCGGCATCCATTCCATCTAGAGGGCACCTGAAGCAGCTGCTCACCATCATCGAAGTGCCGGCCTGAAATACTCTTAGAGGTGAATTTACTAAAGCTTAAAAAAATTAATAGGTGATGTTGCCCATAGCAACCAATAGGATTTTGTCTTTCATTTCTCTCTTGCATCCTAGAAAAAAATAAACCGAGGCAACATCACTACTTTTTACGAGTTACATTTGGGTGAGTTATTTTGTTTCTGTGCAGGGTAAATACTGGCTGCTTTATTCTTACACTGCAATTTAGATTTCAGTTTCAACCCACATCACCTACATTTAACTCTCTCTGCACATGTTACATCTGCAACACCTGCAGTGCTCATGGTTTTGTCCATTAGAGAGATAATTTGCTTTTGCAAGTGAACCAGAATCAAGCCCAATATCTGCTAAGATGATCAACAAGTTGGATAGTTCCAAAGCAGACATGTGCGCGGGGAAGATGTGCGGCCTCTACAATCATGTATATTGGTCTTTACACATGGCTTTCTTTGAAGGTATTGGAAATCTATGTAGGTTAATTGATTTACTTATTTCCTCCTCATGCCACAAGGGAGGGGAAGGCAGATGTGTTATGAAACCTTATACACGAGAACAGGTCTGTTCCCATGTGAAAAAATAAGCTAGATATGGATGTTCATTAAGGTTTTGTGAAATTCTAGACAAGCAATATGGAAAGATCTGATAAGACGTATTTAAAAAAAATTATATTTTTATTTGCCATTGATATTATTGTTGCGTTACAGGACAGTGACTGAGCCACATTATTTATTATTATTATTATAACAACAACTTATTATTATCATTGATTTTTAAGACATCAGACAGTAAAGACTCTATGGGGGTTTTCATTTACCCACCAACACTGGCTGAAGGTTATTGGTTTGTCAGGGGCTATCCAGTTAGCCCCAATACCAGAGTCTATATCTCCCAATAACCACACTTATGATAAACTGCACCAGACCTGTGATAAGACATGCATGCAATTTTTAATGGCTAAAACTACTTTGTGGATAATTGGATATCTTTATTAAAGAATCTAGGAAACCCAAATTGGTGGATTAACCAAACCAATAATTGTGGATTAACACAGCTAAAACTCAATGGCATATGGTATGCTATTGGGGAATATAGTATTGGAGTACTGCACAAGAGACTACTATAACCTATGGGGTATATACACGGGGCTGACCCACCAGCCGTCAATACCGATTTGATATTGATGGGCACAGGGGACCTGGCGGGTTGCTGGCATTGGCCAGGAGTGAGGGACGGTGCGAGGAAGACGCACAGAAGGAGGGATGCTGCTTTGAGCACCATGGAACTGCTTTCGATGTGGCAGATCAAAGTAGAAATTGACTTGCCTGCCAAGTCTATTTCTGCTTTCAATCTCCTGAGGGGATCGAATCTGCGTCGAATGCAGCTAACTGTGCGATTCAGTGTCATTTTCGATTCAATTTGGACTATATATTCTAAATCAAATAGAAAATTACACTGAATCGCAACCATGTGTGCACCGCATAAGTCTTTCTTCATTTTGAATAGACCCGTCACAATTTTTTTCAAAGATATGTTGTGGTTTTGTCAAAATACATGGCTTCCACCTGTCAAGATATTGGCCACTGCTTCTCATGTGGGGCCAGATGTACTATCTTTTAAAAAGTGATAAAGAGGAGAGTGATAAAATACCAGCCAATCAGCTACTAACTGCCATGTTACATGCTGTGTTTGAAATAAGACAGGATCTAGTTGGCTGGTACTTTATCACTTTCCACTTTTTAACGTTAGTACATCTGGCCTGTGAAGAGCTGAGTGGTTCAAGGAGTTAGCATCATCTGTAATGCTTGCTAGCAGGACATATCTAGGGGACACAATCTTGGTGCAGTCCCCAGCTTCGCCTTGCTTCATATATAGCTCCCTAAGCCACCTAGAGCTCAAAGCCGCCCAGTGTGTATGGCACGGTGATGAGCTGTGATGCACGCTGCTGCATCATCGCCGGGAAAGCCGCTCATCTGCCTATATTACCAGCAGATGAGCAACTCTGTGGACGGCTTTGCATAGCACTGCGCTATGCAAAGCAGTCTGCCCCCTGCTGACAGCACTGGGCATTGGGAAAGCGGCTCAGTATGTATGCACTGAGCTGCTTCCCCCTCCAGCGATGATAGCGATCATCACTGTCCATACACGCTGGGCATAGCCGCCATTGTGTATGGACCTTAAGTCTGAATAGATAGCCAAAAGCAATATTCTTTTGTTACTGCTATTCTTCTCCTTAACCTCACCAATAATATTTTGATGGGGAGGGGGGAAATGAAATATTGCTTAGCTGCAAACTCCAATAAGGCAAACAAGACAGGATATTTGATGCTATGTGATAAGTTTCGGGTCTATTTATGAGTTTATGTGGTCATATGGTGAGTGGTGACATGTAATTAATGTAATACTTGCAGAGTTTTATTTTATGCAAATCATGACCTAAAGTCAGTGAAATGAAAAAGACATCCAAAGTGTATGTTTATTTATTCACTTTACCTTGTCTTCAGAAATTGTTATGTCTTCTGCTGCAGAAAAGCTCTGTCTGATCATTCTGATCTTTCTATCAGATATTTAGGGCCTATGGTTAGTTGTGTCTTTTTTTTCCTTTCACAGAAACACAATTATTCTTGGATAGTGACAGAACTATGCAGCAGATGTACAGTAGCTTGTGGTGTCATTGCATTATTCAATGTGACCAAGCTGTGAGCCTAGGCTTACAGTGGTGCCTTGTGTTGGAAGTCCAAGACCAAATCAAGTGGTCAAAGTGATGAGCAAATCTAGTGTTAAGGTGCCCATACACTTGTCCGATTTGCAGAGAAATTGGCCTAAATCAGATGTGTTTGACATCCCCACCGGCCCAATGCGCTGTCCTGTGCACATTGGGTCAGACCCTACAGATTGAAACTGCTGTAGGTTCAATGTGTCGGATCAGACCCATCAGCGGAACATCGTGGGTGCTTTTTATCACCCATAATGTGTTGGTCCGATCCCTAGGTGAAGCACCGTGCAGCAGCGTGGTCCGGGCAGTGGCAGCTGGGAAGCGCCGTCTGCTGACTTAATGCCCAGTGCCACAGGGACCCCGCTGCCCACCCCACACCGCAGGGACCCTACTGCCTGCCCCCTGCCACTGACCACTCCCCAGGGACATACATGCAATAAATTGCATGCGATTTATTGCATGTATAATTTGGCACATCAAGTTCCAAATCGTAAGCAGCCTCCGGGGGAGCTGGCGGAGGTCTTTCAAGGGCTATCTGGTCCGAATTGTCCTTAGGAATGGGTGCCTTTAGTGCTACTAATCATGAAACATGTAGGCAATCAGAAGCACAACTGTACAACAACACATAACTGAACCTCAGCAAAACTGGTACACCCAACTTACTACATTTAATATTTTTTCAGTGTATCAATAATAAACTTTTGTCTTGTGGTGCTGTGAAAAATGTTGATATTCTAGGGTGCTGTGAGTGAAGAAAGTTTGGGAACCAATCACATCGGTGCATCCACTATAGGCTTTTAGCCTCTAAAGTTTTTACATTGAATATATTAATTAATTCATGAGATGGAGGAGCAACATCAATAAACTTAAGTTTTAGGAACAGGAGGTAGTGTATCAATGTAGCTATTCAATATGTAATAATGTTGCCTCCACACAATTTATTCTAAATAGAGTAATTTCTCTTTCGTCCATCCTGGTGACACAGCTAACCATGGGATGTAGGAGGGTCTGCAGGAGCAAGGCACCTATGCTGACTTCTTTGAGAGGCAGGCTCCTCCCTTCTGCATCCCAGCATTCCTCAGTTCGTTTTAGTTGCCGGAGTGGGTGCTGTGCTTACTGGCTGCTGACTGCAGCCATTTTGTGTAGAGTAGCTAGGTCTTTTTTATTTTATTAATATTCACTAGTTAGTGCAGGTGTCCAGTGCGTTACTTCCACAGGAAGCGCGTCCTGTCAGCTCTCTGTGCGTAGAGAGACGCCTGCCATGTTAATTAACTGCAGATTTTGTGGTGTTAAATTAACCATTGAACAGATGGATCAGGGGGATTTGTGCCCCTCATATGAGTCTGTGCCCAGTGGGCAGGGGCTGGCTGGCAACTTTCAGCCTGGACAAGCAAGTGGCCCACCACCATCACCATCGTTTCACCGCGCTACCCTCTCCCCTCTATCTAGTATGCAGCAATTATTAAACAATCATTCCCCCCACACACACACACCCGAAATAGGGACAGCACATGCCGCAGGCGCGCTGCAACATTTTACACTGTAATGCCCATTACACATAATGCCACACACCGTAATGCATATTTAAACATAATGCCACACACCATAATGCCAATTAAACAATGCCCATTACACATAATGCCAATTACACATATTGCCACACTGTAATGCCAAATAAACATAATGCCACACGCCGTAATGCCAATTAAACAATGCCCATTACACATAATGCCAACACCACAATGCCCATTACACATATTGCCACACACCGTAACGCCAATTAAACATAATGCCACACACCGTAATGCCAATTAAACAATGCCCATTACACATAATGCCAACACCACAATGCCCATTACACATATTGCCACACACCGTAACGCCAATTAAACATAATGCCACACACCGTAATGCCAATTAAACAATGCCCATTACACATAATGCCAATTAAACAATACCCATTGCACATAATGCCAATTACACATATTGCCACACCGTAATGCCAATTAAACAATGCCCATTACACATAATACCAATTACACATTGCCACACTGTAATGCCAATTAAACATAATGCCAACACCGTAATGCCAATTAAACAATGCCCATTACACATAATGCCAACACCACAATGCCCATTACACATATTGCCACACACCGTAATGCCCATCACACATAATGCCAGCAACGTAATGCCCATTTCACATAATGCCACACACCGTAATGCCAATTAAACAATGCCCATTACACATATGCCAACACCGCAATGCCCATTACACATATTGCAATACACTGTAATGCCCAATAAACATATATTTGCCTGCTTTAACCCATGGAGTGCCACTGTTTGTTCATTACCGGTATGTACACACACACACACCCCAGAATATCTTATCTATAAGTCTAGGTAGAGCAATGTACTTACAAGACAGGCAGGGTCAGCTCGAGCTCAGCCTCCATGAGCTCCTCCAGGGCCTACATGCAGCTTCCCCTGGCAGACCTGGTGCAGTGCCACCCGCGCTCCCGCCGGCGGCCTCCACAGGTAAACTGCCCCCCCAGGTAAATGCTTGTTGCCTAGGGGTTCCTTTTAAACAGCGTGCCAGCGCTACCCGAAGCCGCACTTCCGGGTAGCGCTGGCCGCGCTGTCATCCTCTGACAGACACTAGAGG
This sequence comes from Crinia signifera, assembly GCF_055691185.1. Lineage (NCBI taxonomy): Eukaryota > Metazoa > Chordata > Amphibia > Anura > Myobatrachidae > Crinia > Crinia signifera. The sequence continues at coordinate 111,671,153 of NC_139225.1, forward strand.
TACAGCAGTACCTCTAGTGTCTGTCTCCTCCAAGGCGGCGGCCATTTTTGAAGGGGCCGTCGCCATACATGGAGACTGTCACCTGTGTATGGCAGCAGGACCCAGAGACAGCAGCAGCCGGGCAATCCACACGGCCCAGCCCAGCCACTACATACCGGCCCGGGGGGCATGTGGCACTCTGCCCCCCGGCCCAGCCCGCCCCTGCCAGTGGGGCTCAAGCTCAGAGGTCTGAACCTGTGTGGGCGACTGCATTGGGGAGGTCTATGAATGCTTTGGTTAAGGCTTTAAATAGGCAGATAGATGATCGTGTGAAATCTCCTGGCCCTCTCTCCCCCTCTCAAACATCAGTGGGCTCTATTACCACATCTCAGGGGGACCCAGTGTTGTTGCAGGTCATGCAGGACACTGCACAGAGTGTTCATAAAATAAATGTGTTTATGGAACAACTTTCCAAATCCCCCTCAGCTTACTTCTCCCAGACACCCCTTCTCTACACCTCCCCTGTTGAATTTAGATTCTGATGAGGAGGGTGTGTGCGCGGAAGATGTCTTTGGAACCAGAAGGAAGAGGTTGAATCCTCTGTCCCTGGTATTGAGGATTTAATCCTGACTGTTAAGCAGACTTTAAATCTTTCAGAGGAGGATAAAGTACCCTTTCATTGTTTTTTCAAGAAAATATACGCAGAGATTCTGTGACATTTCCCTCAGATGAGGGCATAATTTCTTTACTGGGGGAAGCATGGAAAACTCCTGGCAAGAGGCTTCTCATGCCTTAAAGGTTTGCTAATATGTACCCAATGCCAGAGGAACATGTAAAATTATTGGAGAAGATCCCTTTAGTGGATGCGCCTGTGGCCAGTGTTAATGGCGATTAAATATGACCAGAGAGACAATAAGTGAAAAGCGCAGGTTACGTAATAAGTCCGCAACCAACGTACCCTTTATACCTAACTACGTGCGAACAAAGCGTAGCGCAGCGTAGCGTACCTATTATTGTATTATGTATACCAAGAACCAATACCTTAATCAGAGATTCCTTCGCAGTACTTTGTCTCTAATCTGCGAATATACCTTAAAGGAAAGTGTCCGTAATATACCTTGTCGCTATTATGCGAATAAACAGACACGACCACTGGTATAGAAATAAGGAGATAAGAACTCCGTAAAAAGGTTGTATTTAAGTCCCTAATGGACAAAAGGGGGTTACAGAAATAAGAATAAACAGGTATAACAAGTGATACAATATACTAACAATGAATACTAAACAGACTCTGCTAGGGGGAAAGAAAACAGATACAAGACACAATCAGCCAATCAATACAATAAGAATAAATACCGTTAATGCAACCGTTACCGTTCTCATCAAATATGCGAAGTGCAGTCCGGTCAGAGCTCGCTATCGTTCAGGAATGAACTATAGCCCGGTGGACAGTCAGGGAAAGGTAGATGTGCCGAAGAGACTTTGGCTGCTCTGGGTCGCCTCTCTTATAGGGTCAGAGAGGGGAGGTCAAAGGCCGTTCTCATTGGTCAGAGGTCGAATGTCAGGTCAGCTGTGATTGGGGGGTAAGATGATACTCCTGGTTTGGCTAGGTCCAGGGGAGTGAACTTTAAGAGTCCTTTGTTTGGTGGTTTCGGCGTCAGCAGTGATAAGAACTGGTTTCATCTAGATTCCTTTGTTACATTCTTTTAACAGAAACTGTCCCTGGAATATGGATTATGTCCATAACTATCGAATCGTGTATATTGCGAAATATTCGCAATGACCGGAATACTTCGCACAATGATCGGAACGGAACGGTACTAAACATGATACAGACAGATGTATGCAGGGCTAACTAAGCTATGTGTGGTGTTCTAAACCTTTAACTACTTTTTACTTAGTGTCAGTATGTATTTATGAATTTATGTGTGATAGTATGGCTACTCTTCTGGTCCACTTTGTCACACATACTCGGGTATGGAAACTTTATTTGCGCAACTCTGCGAACCAAAATGGCGGCCATACTATCCTAAAATGGCGTGTGTGTAACTCGACTTCCATAGTCCACCCTTTAACAGTAAATATAAAACTGTTACAATACAAAACATTTCACACGATAATACAGAAATTCATAATCCTAACAAAGAAATTGGGATCCATGAATTAAACATATAAGGGGAGTAAACCATCTGCTCTTGGCCGATCCGGGATCACGGATAAACGATGGGCCGCATTTATCGAACAATCTACTCAGGGTCACGAAGGATAATGTACAATTTTGGGATAAAAATAAAAACAAGGGTGGTTACAACATATACACGTTCACAAATATGGTTTCTTTAAAGGGAGGTGGTTTCGATTCTAGGGTCATATACCAAACCCTGGTCTTCCTCTGTATCTCTCGTTCTTACACTCATGATTTCGGTACGTTTTGCCTTTCCCCGGGTCACCACCTTTAAACATTTGAACAATAGCACAAAGACTATGATGGCACCACCGATACAGAGGAGTTTTCCTATGCTAGCTATGATCCCTTGCGCCCATTCTCCTAAACCAGAGAACCAGTGCATTGGATTCAACCAGGAGGTCCATTCACTAACTTTGTTACCTATTTCTGCCAGGCTGATATTATGTTCCCTTCTAAATTCCCATTTAAGCTGAAGAATCTCATCCATCCGATGATCGATGATTTCTTCTGGGTCTTCAGTATTGTTGGTGATATATGTACAACATTTCACCCCAAACTGTGTAGAGAGGGTGACACAATATCCTCCTGTCATAGCTGTCAGATAGTTCAGCACCATCCGATGTTGGACTAGCTCTCTTTTATATGCTTGCAACTCCTTCCCAGTGTATCTAAAGGTGTCATCATAAATCTCAGTGATGTTATCTACCAAGCTGGCTAATGCCTGTATATATTTAAAATTTATGACTCCTCTGGCGGTATGGGTGATATCTAATGCAATGAGAAGTTGAATACCGAATGACTCGTGTATCATTTCAGAAGCTAGGGGTTCTTTCCTGATTGTTAAATCCCTTTTATGGATTTGATCATAATGGGTATGAGTGTAAGGAGGAGGTATGCCTCTGTGTATGCTCACCATCTCATCATGGGTGAGGGTCATCACTTCAGGTAACACTCTGCCTAGGTAACAAATTCCAACGTAGTTCATGGAGAGCCATTTGTACGCCCTTCTACCACAAATATAATAAACATCGTCAGGGAGAAAATAAGGGGCAGAGTATTTCATGATCTTGTCACACATTATCCATAAGAACATTCCCGTCCCCTGCTCCCTGACTTGTTCCTCACAAGTTTCTGGCTGTAGGGTCATATTACAGTAGCCGGCTGATACTCTGCCGGCCATCATTTTACTTTTCTTCACCGTGTAGACATATTTATAGTGTCTCCCACTGGTTCGGATTTTTAACAACAATTCTTTATCAATAGGCTCTCCATCTGGACGCTGGGAGTAAGTTATTGTCTGGTTATGCCATGTCACTTCCCAAGTACCAATCGCTCTGGAACTCGAGAAGTTCATACATACCAGGGATTTATCCACTTGGTATGGGTGTAATCTAAGACTAGGGGACCTGGTATACAGGTATCTCTTATCCAATGGCCTCCCCTTATTTAATACGCTTATCTCTGAAATATTAAGCGGGTATGGGACTAGGCCTACACTACTCCTTTTATGTAACACTTGTGAACACACCCAGCATTCTGTTTGGTTTAAGACCTTACCCACTAGTGAGTGGTAATCACTCAAAGGATGTCGGCCTGTAGTTGCCTTACTTGTCGACTGACATCGCTGGATGCATTCTTCTTCCATTTTAGGTTGACAATATCTACAGACACAGTACTCACCAGACAATAACTCATCACATAGCCCTTGAACTACGTTTCCCTCATACCTTTTACCTTCTCCTGTCATGGGCAAAGTGTCAAGCTGGTTTAGGGATTCTACCTCACCCATATCTGGGTCCATTATTACACTGTCAGAACTCCGCTCCGATTGCTCTAGTATGTGGCAGCCACCGAGTATCTTGGGATGAAGAAAAGAACACAGAAAGAAAACAAAGAAATATATGCATAACTGTGAACCTGTTGCTTGGAGTCCTTCCATCATCTCTACCAGGGGACTTTTATTTTGCTCTGCTCTTGGACCTTTGTTCGCTCAGGTTGCTCGACCTTGGCTGCTTCTCAGTGTTCCCGAAACAATGCTTCTAGCGACACTTCTTCTCTTTCGCTCTCTGCACACTGGGATTCTGGGTTACTGGCTTTCTTGCAGTGGGACGAATGTATCCAAGTCTCTCTCTCTGCGACTTTAATTGATGTAGTGCTGGTCAACAAAACTTGGTACGGTCCTTCCCAACGGTCTATCAAACAACCTGAGCGTAAAAAATTTCGGATCATAACAAAGTCTCCTGGTTTAAGATTATGACAATTCTCGGTAGGCATATCAGGGTTCAGTAAATTCAGCTGCTTTTGTTGCTCCCTTAGCTGTTTGTTTAGCTTTAGGACATACTGTACAGTTAGCTCATTGTTACATTTGAGATCATCCTGTGGGTCTATCATGATGTGTGGCTGCCGACCAAACAATATCTCGAAGGGGGACAAGTTGAGCGGAGTCCTGGGAGTGGTCCTAATGCTATACAACACAATAGGCAGTGCCTCTGGCCATAACAACCCTGTTTCAGCCATAACTTTACCCAATTTGTTCTTAATAGTACCATTCATTCTCTCAACTTTGGCGCTCGCCTGGGGACGATATGGAGTATGAAGTTTACTATTAATCCCCAGGAGTTTACACATGATTTGGAAGACCTCTCCTGTGAAATGAGTGCCTCTGTCACTCTCAATGACCTTTGGGATACCATATCTACAGACAAATTCCTGACATATTTTCTTTGCTGTAAATGTAGCAGTGTTGGAGGCAGCGGGGAAAGCCTCCACCCAGCTGGAAAACATGTCAACACAAACTAATACATATTTCAAATTTCTACAGGGTGGTAACTGTATGAAGTCGATTTGTATTACCTGGAAAGGGCCTTCTGTAGGAGGGATGTGGGATGGCTCTGTTGGGATGGCTTTTCCAACGTTCTTCCTCAAACAGGTGAGGCATGACATTGCCACTCTACCTGCTTGAGAAGCGAACCCTGGTGCACACCAGTAGGCCTTTACCAGCTTGCACATACCTTCCTTCCCAAGATGTGTCAGCCCATGGGCCGCCTCGGCTAGACTAGGAAGGTATGCCCTGGGGGCCACTGGTTTCCCGTGTCTATCTCTCCAAAGTCCGGTGGACTCTTGGCCACATCCCTTCGACTTCCATACTGCTCTTTCCTGTGGGGAACACAAATTCTGCATGTCTATCAGTTTGGATGTGGATACCATGTTCAGTGTACAAAGGTTGGTAGGATGGGTGAAAATATTTACAGGGCATGCGGCCCTTTTCGCTGCCTCATCAGCGTGGCTGTTACCAAGTGACACCGGGTCTTTCTCTGATGTGTGAGCTTTGCACTTGATAACAGCCACTCTGTCTGGAAGCTGAATAGCTCCCAGAAGTCTCCTAATATATGTCGCATGCGCCACTGGTGTGCCAGCCGCCGTCATGAAATTTCGGAGACGCCATAGGGCTCCAAAATCATGCACTACTCCGAAAGCATATCTGGAGTCGGTATATGTGTTAACTGCTTTTCCCTGGGCCAGTTCACATGCTCTGGTCAGTGCCACCAGTTCCGCTACTTGTGCTGAGTGAGGTGGTCCCAAGGGTTCAGCTTCCACAATACCTTCTCCATCTACTACCGCGTAGCCTGTGCACAGCTCTCCCGTGTCCGTCTGTCTATGACAGCTACCATCTGTGAATAAGGTTATGTCTACCTCACTTAATGGGCTGTCGCTTATGTCAGGACGTGCTGTGAAGGTCTGATTCAGATAGGTCATGCAATCATGTTTGTCCTCACCCTCACTAAACTCTGCTTTACCATATTCAGCAACATTCCCATCACCCTCCACCCTTTGTGCCTTGGAGGGCACATGAGGAAGGAATGTGGCTGGGTTTAGTGTGTTGCATCTTTTGATGGTAATATTTACTGGGGCCATCAGCGCCAGTTCCCACTTAGTGAACCGTGCTGAGGACACATGACGTGTTTGGGCAGAATTTAGGAGGGCAGAGACAGCATGGGGAGCATGAACAGTTAAATCGTGTCCTAACACTACGTCCTCACTCTTACTTACTAGTTGTGCTATTGCAGCCACACTTCGTAAGCAAGTTGGGAGTGAGCGTGCTACTGTGTCCAGCTGGCCACTGTAGTACGCTATTGGTCGGTTGGCATCACCATGTTTTTGTACAAGTACTCCTGCCGCACACCCACCTGATTCAGTTCCGTACAGTTCAAAGGGTTTCCCATAATCTGGCATTCCCAGTGCCGGGGCCTTTGTTAGGCTCACCTTTAGTTCCTCGAAAGCCAGCTCAGATTCCTCAGTATGAGAGACCCGATCTGGCTTAGTTGAGGAAACCATCTCTTGTAGTGGTAATGCCAGAATAGAGAATCCTGGGATCCAATTGCGACAGTATCCACACATGCCTAGGAACGTACGGATCTGATGCTGGGTCTGTGGCAGTACCATGTTCTGAATCGTTTGGATTCTGTCGTCGGTGAGGTGTCTCAGCCCTTGGGTAAGGCAGTGGCCCAGATACTTAACCCTGGTCTGGCATAATTGCAGCTTATCCTTTGATACTTTATGTCCTGTCTCCGAGAGATGCATCAGTAGTTGTCTAGTGTCATCCACTGATGACTCCAGTGACCCAGAACATAACAATAAGTCATCGACATATTGTATCAGTATCGAACCACTCATGGGTTGAAAGGATTGTAAACAATCATGCAAGGCCTGGGAGAAGTTGCTGGGGCTGTCTATGAATCCCTGGGGGAGTCGTGTCCAGGTATACTGTACTCCTCTGTAGGTAAAGGCGAACAGATACTGGCTGTCAGGGTGCAAAGGGACGGAGAAGAACGCTGAACACAAATCAATGACTGTGAAATGAGTACAGTGAGGTGGGATTTGCATTAGGATGACAGCTGGGTTTGGCACTACGGGGAATTGGCTCTCAACTACTTTGTTTACCCCTCTTAAATCCTGCACTAGTCTGTAGCCCCTCCCCCCGCTCTTTTTCACAGGAAAGATGGGACTATTGGCCGTGCTGGAAGTTCTAACTAGGATTTCCTGTTGGAGCAATCGTTGGATTACTGGGAATACTCCTAGCTCAACTTCAGGTTTTAAAGGGTACTGCGGTATTTTTGGGGCTATCCTGCCTTCTTTTAAGCGGATTTCTACTGGAGCTACATTTGCCATTAGCCCAGCGTCCTGTCCATCTTTAGTCCAAAGGGAACTCGGTATTTGTGCTGTAATTTCAGCTACCCTAGATGGATTTGATTCTACAACAGTGGAATACAACATTAGCCTCTGAGGACTGTCCAGCATATCTTGCACTTCTTGTGTAAGATTTTTAGGAGTGTCTAGAAATACCCCATCGGGGGTGCAATAGATGACACATCCCATTTTGCATAGTAAATCTCTACCCAGGAGGTTAGTCGGGGCCGCTGCAGCCAACAGGAAAGAATGTTTGGTATGCAAAGGCCCGATTGTAACCTCCGCTGGTTTCGTCAGTGGGTAATGTTGTATTTTTCCTGTTACCCCAATTGCCGCTACTGATTGGTTAGTGAAACCCAAGTGAAGAGGAGTGTTAAGAACAGATCTGGCCGCCCCTGTATCAACCAAAAAGGTTTGCCTTACTCCAGCTATGTCAACTTTCACCTGAGGTTCCTCTCTAAGGTGTTGTGTTAGTCTAACTGGCTGTAGGATACAGGTATGACCTGTTTCCTATTGTCTGACCTGGGTTGCCCTTAGCACAGTGTCAGTCATCAGATGGGGAGGAGGCATGTTGCGTGACCTGTCTGTCTCCTCCCATTGTCTAGGGGCTGGGTATCTCCGTGTCTCACCTTGGTGAGATTCCCATTCTCGCCTATGTGTTTTGTAACTCCTGGGGTTTCCTGACCTACATTGTGCTGCAATGTGTCCCTCCTTATTGCAGTTGTAGCAAATAAAGGGCTTTCTGCCTGTGTCTCTGGTGTTTCGTTGGTATGCAGCTTTGTTTGGGGCATTAGTAAGAGCTTGGATGCTAACCATCATCAGTTTGTCAGTTTGCAGTTCTCTGCGTTTCTTGATGTTACGGTCGTGGTCTACAGCAGATTCCCGTAGGGCATCCACTGTCATTCCACGCCTATTTGGAAAAGAAGTTTGGACTCTGGCTCTCAGGTTTTCGCTAAGCCCTTCCACCAGCACAGAGACAATCATTTCCCTCAGGTGGGGGTCGTCCTTAGGCTCGGAGACACCAGTGTATCTTGATACCGCTAGCAAGGCCTTCGCGAAATAATCAGCAGCAGATTCGCCATCCTTTTGTTTGATGGTGAAAATTTTGCTATATTCCACTGTCGCAGGAAAATATACTCCCAACTGTAAGTTAATCAGGCGTATATTTTCCTGGTTGATCTCATCATTTATCTCCTTGTCCACTTTCAATCCACTATCCTGAATGAATTTCGGGATGTCTATGTGAGTGGGGAGACAGGCCCTCAACATAATTCTCCAATCCTTGTTGGTGGGCTCATCAGAGTTTCCCAGATCCCTTACAAATTTCCGGCACAATGCTTGATCTTTCCTAGGATCAGGGAAATCTGAAATGATGGACCGCAGCTCTAACCGTGTCCATGGGTTTAGCATGGTCATCTTTCTGGTAGGTATCACACCCTCTCTGTCTGCCTTACCATAGGGAACCTCCAGTGTGCGCATAGGATATGTTTGTACCACATTCGCATTACTGGGACCTGCTTGGGAGTCGTCTGTGTCTGTGCTGTGTGGTGCATCATTACCTGAGTCCAATACTATGCTGTTGGCATCAGCCGTCTCCTCCTCCTGTGCTGGGGCCTCAACAGCGGGTTGAGCTTTTCCCTCAATCATATTAATTGCATGAGAGACGGCCAGTGCCAACAGCTGCTCGTTTTCCTCTCGGGTTTCCTTGTAAGGGGACAAGACAGGGTACAAGTTGGCAACTGATACATTATTACTTATGTCTTTCTTATGAGTCATTAACCCCTTCGGCACATATGGGGGTGGGGGAGCTGATTCTATTGTGGCAGCGGTTGCATTTATATTGTGGCTGATTGCGTCTGGTATTGCCAGACCTCTGATTCCCCATTGTTCCTGTCCTTCCTTCTGCCACAATTTAAGAATATCTATATGCTTCACTCTCTCCTTACGACTGGAGAGTAGGCATATTTCATCTTTTACTGCCGATAAGATTTCCGGATCGAAGCTACCAACACTGGGAAATTCTAACTTGCTGCCTTGTGTCATTTTTCTCCATTTATTTTGGTAAACAACTGCGAGTTAACCGTGCTTCCTGCACATAATAAAAGCAGCCGATCCTTTTGGCCGGCTTGCTTCCTCCCTAACATGCACGTTATCACAGCGTGACCCGTTATTACCCATAATTACAGGAATAAACGTTCACAGCTTAATAGATACCGGTGGGTTATTACTTGTCTGAGAGCTCCCCAACCACTCACTTCTCAGCGACCTAGAACAGTCCCACAATCAAGCGGGTGCGAAGGCTACGAGGCAATGATACTCAATCGCCAAGCTCTCAACTAGCAGCGAACTTCTAGTTGACCTACAAGGCGCGGCCAATCTCTCCAAGGCACAACAAACTTGTTTTCCTGTGCCCCCAGAGACCGGATTTTTCTAAAGTAGTTAATCGGAAACAACTGCGTTCCGATGTATCTTCTTGTACCCTCCTAGCGGATCAATTCCACTGAAGGGGCAGTTCCTATGTGTACGTCGGCACGTACACCCTGTCCTAACTGGACTGTCCTACACTGGACTACACTGCGCTTGAGTCGTGCCGTCACACACCCGTTCGCCTCAGTTATTTTTCACACTGGGCGCTAGTTACACCTTGGTCTTATGCTTATATTTGAAATATTTCTGTACAGAAAATCTTCCCAGGCTGGTAGCTTTTCACTAGATACTTATGCAGGTATAAATCCCTTATAATACGCTATAGGAATCTATTAAAATAATGCTTGAGTTGCTTGCTTATGAGAAAATGAACAAAAGAAAAAAAAAACTTATTTTCTCTTTATTAAATCACCGCCCCATCCACAGTATATTACTATACTGTTTTAAATAAGGCTAGTGGTTTAATACTGTTCACCTTTGAGTTCCTATGTGTGCTGCATGTGCAGTACCAATGAACAACCACGTGTGTACGTGCGTTGCTCACAGGCCGCCGATGAATCGGCCACCCACGTGTTCTATAGTGTATTTGCAAGGTTGCGCTCGGGTTTCGCTATACACAGTAATTGCGCCTAAATGTGGAATAAATCCCTTAACTCTGTCCGAAAGTTACGTATCAAGATGCGAAATAAATCCCGCACTTAATCCGTAAATCACGTACAAAGATGCGAAACTTTCCCGATATGGGCACGTGCGCGCGCACCTTGCGTAATACACAATAGACGCTTTACGTTACTGCAAAAGGCCCAGGGCTTGTCGCCACGTGGCGGAGTCCCTGGTTTTGCAGTAACTAACAATAAAAGTTATAGTTTTGCACAGAGGGGATCCTCTATGTACTATAATAAACACAGACTCCACGTGTGCGAACCTTATCGCACGTGGTACTTATACTGTAATAAACAAGCAACCCAAGACACTATACCCCGTTAAACTACTTGTGGCAGGCAGAAGTACAGTTTACTAAACACTTAGGTATGATATGCTTTAAAACACGTGGCTTTCACTTATTGTACTCCGGGTTCAGCGCTAGCACTTCCCGAACCCCGCACCGCCGCGGACTCGGCCTATCCAGCAATGGAAACAAATAAATACTTCCACCCTTTTGCTGGTATAGGTCGGGTCGCACGCCTGGTACTGAGTTCTGGAATGTGGAGCGGACGGACGAGCCCTCAATTGTTAATGGCGATTAAATATGACCAGAGAGACAATAAGTGAAAAGCGCAGGTTACGTAATAAGTCCGCAACCAACGTACCCTTTATACCTAACTATATGCGAACAAAGCGTAGCGCAGCGTAGCGTACCTATTATTGTATTATGTATACCAAGAACCAATACCTTAATCAGAGATTCCTTCGCAGTACTTTGTCTCTAATCTGCGAATATACCTTAAAGGACAGTGTCCGTAATATACCTTGTCGCTATTATGCGAATAAACAGACACGACCACTGGTATAGAAATAAGGAGATAAGAACTCCGTAAAAAGGTTGTATTTAAGTCCCTACTGGACAAAAGGGGGTTACAGAAATAAGAATAAACAGGTATAACAAGTGATACAATATACTAACAATGAATACTAAACAGACTCTGCTAGGGGGAAAGAAAACAGATACAAGACACAATCAGCCAATCAATACAATAAGAATAAATACCGTTAATGCAACCGTTACCGTTCTCATCAAATATGCGAAGTGCAGTCCGGTCAGAGCTCGCTATCGTTCAGGAATGAACTATAGCCCGGTGGACAGTCAGGGAAAGGTAGATGTGCCGAAGAGACTTTGGCTGCTCTGGGTCGCCTCTCTTATAGGGTCAGAAAGGGGAGGTCAAAGGCCGTTCTCATTGGTCAGAGGTCGAATGTCAGGTCAGCTGTGATTGGGGGGTAAGATGATACTCCTGGTTTGGCTAGGTCCAGGGGAGTGAACTTTAAGAGTCCTTTGTTTGGTGGTTTCGGCGTCAGCAGTGATAAGAACTGGTTTCATCTAGATTCCTTTGTTACATTCTTTTAACAGAAACTGTCCCTGGAATATGGATTATGTCCATAACTATCGAATCATGTATATTGCGAAATATTCGCAATGACCGGAATACTTCGCACAATGATCGGAACGGAACGGTACTAAACATGATACAGACAGATGTATGCAGGGCTAACTAAGCTATGTGTGGTGTTCTAAACCTTTAACTACTTTTTACTTAGTGTCAGTATGTATTTATGAATTTATGTGTGATAGTATGGCTACTCTTCTGGTCCACTTTGTCACACATACTCGGGTATGGAAACTTTATTTGCGCAACTCTGCGAACCAAAATGGCGGCCATACTATCCTAAAATGGCGTGTGTGTAACTCGACTTCCATACCAGGTTGTCTAAATCCATGGCTTTACCTTTTCAGGGAGGTGCTGCATTTAAAGACCAAGTGGACAAGAAAATTGGAGGATGCCTTAAAGCAGTGTTTGAAGGGTGGTATTTACCCTATGCCCTATTATTGCCTCTGCGTGGGTATCCAAGGCTATGATTAAATGGTCTGAAGCCTTACGAAATCAGCTTCAGCCTAACTCTGAGGCCTTTGTATTGGCTGAATAGCTTAGGTGTGCAGCAGAGTATATATGTGAGGATGGGGAAGAAGGCGCCAAGATGGTGTCAAAAGTGCCGGCCACATCTGTGAGAGCAAGAAGAGCTCTCTGGCTTAAAGCTTGGGAAGCGGACAGCTAATCCAAGAAGTCTCTTGAGGCCTTGGCTTTTAAGGGAGGTCCATTATAAAGCAGGCCACGGGGGGAAAGAGCACTTTCCTTCCCACCATGTCAAAACATTCAGTGTCCAAGTTTGGGACTTTTAAGCCGTCCTTTCGTTCCTCCATTCAAGGGAGTGCGTCTAACAGAGGACAGGCAGGAAGAGGAAAGTTTCCAGCCAGTAAGGGGAGGGCACCCAGATCCCGTTTCGAAACCTTTGCTAAGAAGCACCCGTCCAAGAGCGAGGATAAGTCCTTGGCATGACGGGGCGGAGTTCTGGTTGCAGAGTGGGGGGTCACCTCCTGCAGTTTCGGGACAGGTGGATTATCCCCACCATGGACCCTTGGGTTCTCTCCATCATTTCACAGGGTTACAGAAGAAATCTCAGGGGGCCTCCCCCAAAGACATTTCTCCCAACACCCCTATCGCGGGAACCTCGCCTGCAGAAGGCCCTCTTGAGGGCGGCAACGTCTCTTCTGAGGAAGGGAGTGGTGGTCCCGGTACCTCAGGAGGAAAGGAAGAGAGGATTTTATTCCACTCTTTTTTTGGTCCCCAAACCAAACAGTTCCTTCTAGGGCTGCCACCAAAAATAGTGGGGACCGGGACTGACAGAAATAGTGGGACCCCCCCTTAAAACGAATGAATACGACTGCATACAGCTGTTTTAGCCGTATGCAAAGTCGTGTTCTGGAGGGGAATTTACAAAGCAGTCAGATACGACTGCTTTGTAACCCTCCGATGGCATAATGATTCGTATTAGTGGCCATATATACGGCCGCTAATATGAATTCGTATAGCCAGTCTGCACGGATCAGTCAAATCCAAGTCTTTATTTCTGATTTTTCATGAGGACAGGGCTGTGCTTCGTACAGTGCCTAAGTTTCTACCAAAGATAGTGTCAAGTTTTCATTTAAACCAGGAGATTGTGCTCCCAGTGTTTTGCCCTCCTTAGGATGCCAGAAATAGGGACAAGTTGAAGTAACTGGACGTTATTCGCTCTTTGCGCATATACATTGAAAGAGTAAAGGAAATTCGCAAAACTGATTCGTTTTTCGTACTATATGACGTACATAAGAGAGGGTGGCCTGCTTCTAAGCAGACCATTGCCAGATGGTTACGGTCAGTAATTGCCTTTGCCTACACTAAGGTAGGTAGACCTATTCCTTCACGGATATATGTCCATACCACCAGGTCAGTTGCTGTGCGACATGGGGCTACAGTGGAGTAGTTGTGCAGGGCTGCCCCCTGGTCCTCTGTTCATACCTTTACAATATTCTATAGGTTCCATGAGTTTGCATTGGAGGACGCTTCATTAGGGCAAGCAGTAATGAGAACTGTAAGCCTAAGCGTACCCTCCCAAAGGACCGGCTCTTGAACGTCCCATGGTTGAGCTGTGTCACCAGGATGGACTAAAGAGAAAAGGGGATTTTTGTAAGAACTTACCGTTCGAATCCCTTTCTCTATCCTGGTGATACAGCGATCCCTCCCTTACGCTCAGTAAGTTTTATACCTGGTTATTATGTGATTGTGCATATTAATATGTTCAGGTGTTGTACTGAGTAATGTATCCTAGTGTGCTTTAGAAGTTGAACTGAGGAATTCTGGGATGCAGAAGGGAGGAACCGGCCTCTCAAAAGAAGTCAGCATAGGTGCCTTGCTCCTGCGGACTAGGGATGTGCACCGGCCACTTTTCGGGTTTTGGGTTCTGATTACCTTGAGGTTTTGGGTTCTAATGGGTTTTGGCAAAACACCTCCTAAGTGTTTTGTGTTAGGATTTTTTGGGTTTTGGGTTCTGATTTTTTTTGTTAAAAAAGCATAAAAACTGCTAAAATCGCAGAATTTGGGTCGTTTTTTTTTGCTCCTACGCTATATTTACCTCAATAACATTAATTTCCACTCATTTCCAGTCTATTCTGAACACCTCACAATATTGTTTTTAGGGCAAAAGGTTGCACCGAGGTAGCTGGATAACTATGCTAAGCCACACAATTGTGCGGCACAAACACGTGGCTCTTGTAAGAGTGGCACTGCAGCGGTATATACGGCAGTACTAGGCACCAGGCAGGTAGATAAGGCAGTACTGGGCAGTGGGCCCCAGACCAGACCGGTAGATACGGCCAGGGCCGGCGCCACCACTAGGCAAATCTAGCAATTTGCCTAGGGCGCCGGCCACTGGAGGGCGGTATTTCGCCCCCCCTTGCCGCCCGGGTACCTGTCCTGCGGCGTATATGTGCGTAAAAGCTGGCGGCGGCGGCAGCGGGGGGGTCCCTGCAGCCAATAAGAAATAACGAGCGCTATCCGCCGGGCTATGCGGAAGCGCTTCTGTTTTGGAAACACTGGCCGCACGCTGATTGGCTGAGATTCAGCCAATCAGCGTGCGCCGTGCGGCCAGTGTTTCCAAAACAGAAGCGCTTCCGCATAGCCCGGCGGATAGCGCTCGTTATTTCTTATTGACTGCAGGGACCCCCCGCTGCTGCCAGCTTTACAGCGCCGCAGGACAGGTACCCGGGCGGCAGACACCGGGGCGTTCCCACCCCGACTTGCCTGGGGCGCTCTGGTGCCTTGCACCGGCCCTGGATACGGCAGTATTAGGCAGTGAGCCCCAGACCAGACGGTAGATATGGCAGTACTAGGCACCAGACAGGTAGATAAGACAGTACTAGGCACAAGATAGGTAGATACGTCAGCAATACTAGTATTGTGCACCAGCAGAATTTATAATGATTAATTTTATTATTAGGTACTGCTTGGCAGTGGCACTCAGTGGCACACGTCAGCGCACAAGCAGCATGGAATTATTTTTTACAGTCCCACACAGCACAAGTATTTTTTTTTTTATTAAATTAGATATAGCAGCCTAGTATGTACTTGTACTACTAGGTAGGTACACTTAGGCAGTAACACTGCCAGTGGCAACAGTGGACTGAGTAAATAATACTGGCAACCTCTATTCACAGTATTCAGTGCAGGCAGGCAGCACCAGTGGACTATATATAATTCAATTAATTATTAATAATATAGCAGCCTAGTAGGTAGAGAAAATAAACTACTAGGTACAGTATATAGGCAGGCAGGCAGTAGCACTGCCAGTGGTCACCACAAAAGGTAGTTATATTACACACCACCAGTAGCTTTATGCAGTGCACCAGCAGAATTTATATAATTAATTTTATTATTAGGACGGTACTGCTTGGCAGTGGCACTCAGTGGCACACGTCAGTGCACCAGCAGCATGGAATTATTTTTTACAGTCCCACACAGCACAAGTATTATTTTTGAATTAAATTAGATATACCTGTAGCAGCCTAGTATGTACTAGGTAGGTACACTAGGTAGGCAGTAGCACTGTCAGTGGCAACAGTGGACTGAGTAACTAAATAATACAGGTTGAGTATCCCGTATCCAAAATGCTCGGGACCAGGAGAATTTTGGATAGCGGATTATTCCGTATTTCGGAATATTTTAATATTTAAATGATGTATTTTGAAGTATCTTGCATTTATGCTGTATAAACACATAAAATACACACATATATATTTTATTACCACATGAAATGCACACAAATATATTTTATTTGTTCAAAAAACAAGGTTTCAAAACATGAAACAAAATTTGTGTACTATCTCAGATATTGAATTTGAAGGCCAAGCAATCATTTTCTTGTACATATATAGTGCCAGTTACATATCATGTCCTCAGTAGGGCTGTTACAAATGTCCCCAGTGAGTTTTTAGCAAAAAAACATTATTTTTTTTCACTTTCTGGAATGTATGGTTTTCGGAATAATTCGGATAACGGATATTCGGATACGGGATACTCAACCTGTACTGGCAGATTCAGTGCAGGCAGCACCAGTGGACTATATATATAAGATAATTAATTACAATTATTACACTAAATACACTAAAATCGCGTCCAATCTCACTTTTAACATTGATCCCTATGGGAAATCGCGGCCATCGCGGGCATCGCATCGCACCCATTTTTTAGTGCATTCGATGGTCGCGATGGTCGCGATGGGCGCCGTTCTAGGTAAAGAGTACCACAATTATTAATATATAATTATAATATTACAGGCACAGCACAGCACCAGAGGTAGGCCCCAGCACAGAGGAGACAGTAGAACTACAGGTACACAGTTAGACTGTTCTCCTAAGCAGAGAGGAGAACAGAGTACACAGCAGCACTGTGGGAGACAGCCCCAGCGAATAAAATAATTAATTACAGCACAGCACACCAGAGGTAGACCGCACAGAGGAGACAGTAGTACTACAAGTACACAGTTAGACTACACAGCAGCACTGAGAGACAGCACCAGCTATTGAAAAATATTGCGCTCAAGGTCAAGCTCAAGTTTAAGCCCCAGCAGCAGCACCAACACACCCTCTCCCAACCCACTAGTTGACTGGAGTGAAGATGGCGGGGGCGCGGCAGCCACTTTTAAAGCCTCGCGAAATCCGGCGCTGGGAGATGACGTTCTAGTCACGCGGACGGACCGAGTCAGACGGGAATCTCCGAGCGCTGCTCGGAATCGGGCTCGGAATGATGACGTCCGTGGGGGCTCGGATCTCTGGAATCCGAGTCTGCACATCTCTACTGCGGACCCTCCTACATCCCATGGCTGTGTCACTAGGATGGACTCAGAGAAAGGGTTTCGAACGGTAAATTCTTACAAAAATCCCCAAATGGGGAAATGCTGGACCGATTCCACATCTGTAATATCAAAGGCATCACCGGGTGCGCAATCTGCATTAACATCCCACCGCACCAGAGACACTGACATCCAAAAAGGGGTATGGACTAAATATTAGGGGATGGGACCCCATTTTTGTAACTCTGGAGGCATTTCTAGCATTTACAAAGATGCTGGCTGCCCCTGGGGACAGGTCTTCCTGCAGTGTTGGCTATTTATGTTTAGCAGGAGCTAAGTGCTTCAGGAAAAAACCACACAACAATACCTGGCTCCTGTCACTGCAGAAGAGCTGGCACTTTGATGTCACCCCTTATGAGGGTGACACGCACCCTGAAGGGACGCCACTGCATAAAATGTGTAGTATCCACTGTAATTGTTAGAGAAAGACGCTTTGCAGCTCTGGTCATGTGTTAGTTCAGAAGAATAATTCCCAAAATTGACCATTCCGGAGTGAAGGTTTGAAAGTTCACTAAACAATCAATAGAATAGTTTCAAACTGATACCCAGAAGCCTCAATTGAGCATCTCCAAAGACAGGATTAACTATCAGCATGATCTGCATTATAACTGGGGCAGTGGATAGGCCTATAAGAAATCTACAATGTGGGACAGATCTGTCATATGAAAAATAGTCTAAAACAATTAATACATTTGCAAGACAGACAATGAAGCCAGGAGAGAGTCAGTAGTTAACTCCAAGAAATGCAGTACTCGTGAGGATTTAATATAGTCAAGGTGTCACTAAGGAAATTTTAAGGAGTGTTAATAGCCCTGTGGGAAGTGATTGAGAAAGCATTACATCTATAGGCTTATGAAGGTATCATCAGGAAAGATTGGAACTAGGGTGGCCAATCCCGGGATCGGTGGGATCCCGAGATTTGGCCCCCAAAACACCGGGATTTCAATCCCGGGATTGGTGAATCCAATCCCGGGATTTCGGTATTAGACTTCCCCTGTACCCGGCAGCGTGGCTCTGCGCAGCATGACAAGGTCATAGGTCACGCTGCGCAGGCCGCACAGACAGCCTAAGAAGTGTCCTGAACATGCTGACTGTCTTCCGAAGACCCCGCCTACCCACCCGGCTCACGGAGAACTCTCTCCCCCACCCAGCTTCCTGCCTGCTCCTGTCTTGGACATGCTGGCTGGCTCCCGGAGACCCCACCTACGCACCCGGCTCCCTGCTCCCGGAGACCCCTCCCGGCTCCCCGCCCACCCTTCCGGCGACCCCACCCAGAAACCGGCAACATCACTATGCCCAGCCACCCACCGGGCTCCATGTAAGTAAACATGCAGGGCATTTTTTTTTTAGGGAAGCCAATCCGGGATCCCGGGAATCATGGGATTGAGCATTTTTCAATCCCGGGATTGAAAAAAATGCCCCAGGATTGGCTTCCCTAATTGGAAGTTATATGATTTGTGTTTGTCCAATCAGAGCTCATCAATCTTGTGAATCCTTTCTCCTGCTTACATTAACTTGCAAGCAGAGTGGGTTGAGCCCGGTGGCAGAAAGGAGATCCCAAAAACAAATGAAAGTAGATGCCACTCCAAAAAAGAAATGAATGCAAATCAAGTACAGAAGAGATTAACGCCTTGGGAGCAAGGAGGCTCTTTAGGCACAGAGTTGACACTTGAGCCTTGCAAGCTGATGATACTAAGGAGTGTAAATTACCCTGTTAGGGAAGGGTAGCAGTAGCACACATTAAAAAAAGCTACTACCAATCATTGCAAGGTGTACCACATTTTTGGGCATAATTCCCCCCATTACTACAGAAACAGTATTAGAGCCCTTTGTTCCAGAGTAAGCACCAAGGGCATCTGACATCTCCAAGGTACAGTACTCTTGTCACCTACAATTGTGCACTAAGACCAGGTGCCCCTCAGATAGTATTCAGTATTATTATTATTATTATTTTGTATCTGTCAGATATGCAGCAATTTTGTATAAAATAAATAATAATACTTTATGACTTTTTTGGGTACAACTAGTTTTTAGGGCTGGTAAATTATCTAGTCACTTGATAACAATCAGCCAGATGTCTGTTTACCAGATCTGACCAGAGGAAAGCAGTGATTGGTTAGGTTCAAGAACATGGCCTTCTATCAACAGTAAATGTACATGTCTGACACCCTAAAATAATCCCATTGGTTCTTATAGGAGGCAAATGTAAGGAGCTGGTCCTTCGTGCTTTATGGCCTGGCCAGAAATTAAACATACATTTCATCTGTTTACTCAAATAGCACCACTAAGGGGTGATTCACATTGGAACGGTCCCTGGCGTATTCACTCCGGGGACCGATGGTGTGGCTCTGCGCATGCGTAATTATATGTGCAGGGCCGCACAGAGGGGGGCAGGCAGGGGGCTGGTACATGGGGACATCCAGCATTTCCTAGGCATTCCTAGAAAAATGATGGGTGCTCCCAGAAAAATGCTGGGCGACCAAATGCACATGCAAGCGGGTCAAAGCCTGCACGAGGCGGACGGCTGATGTCACAGCCGTACTGAATGAGGCCCTAAGTCCATTACCGTGGCTTTTTGAATTAATGATCCAGAAATTTCACACATAATATTTGTCCCGCTCCAAAATCAGAATGGAAAAGGCCACATACAAAAAGAGACCTATATCTAGCTTTAAACATAACATTTTGCTTGTTTTCCACAAACTTTTCATATTTAGCAAACTGCATATTATGTAGATGATGGGGAGAAGAGCAGAACAATTGTGATTAACGGTCATGATTGTGTGACAATAGAGACTGACCTTTTGGCTCAGAAATCAACAAATACATTTCCAGGAAGGCCTGTTCAGAGTAAATGACGTCATACGTCTAGTGATACATGACCTTGTGATAGATGAGGGGAGATGTTGAGTTCGATTGGCCACTTCACATTTGTCAGGCATTGAAGATTAAAGGGCACTTAGTGCATTATTATGTATGCAAATTAAACAATAGTTGTCTTATGTTGTCACATTGTTGGATAATTTCTATAGTCTCGTGCGGTTAAAAAGCAAATGAATAATGATCTTCTTGTGTTAAAATGCAGATATGGTATTGTAAATATCAGGCATTCACCTCATGCTGGATATAAGACAATAGGAGAAGTAAAGGTTCTGAAAGAAGACTATTCTGATTTAAGTACAAAAGTTCTGATTTACTGTAGAGCCGCATGCTATCTACCTGCACATTTACTTACATTGGCGGGAGTGGAGGAAACACTAGTGTGTTTGGAGGTGCATGCAGGGCTGGATTAACAATGGGCCTGATGGAGCTACAGCTCCAGGCCCACTCTCCAAATAGGCTTGTAGCTGAGGGCCAGGGCTTTCTAACGAGCCCAGCCCATCATTTCTAGCCCCCCCCCCCCCCTCCCGGGAACCGGAGATACCGCCAGGCAAAACTGGAACATTTTCCCCATATGATAAGATGGGACTCGCTAATTCCGCCCCCCACCCGGTTCCAACGGCTGCTAATTCCCCCTCTGGCATCAAAGAAGCTTGAGGTTGATCTCAGTCGAACCCAAATCGCTGGGCCTTCAATCTGATATCAGGCTTGTCCATATGGGTTCATTTGTTCTAGAGATATAACGGGTAAACCGTTTTTTTTTTTCTTTGTTTCATTTCTGACATGTAATTTCATGGCTGTTCATGTTATTTGAGCCCAGTTTCACGGGACCAAAATCATTCGAAGCCCACATGTAAATGGGTCAGTCGGTTCCGAAGATATAGCTGGTTGCTTAAAGGGGGGGGGGGTGGTTTTCTTTCCCCCTCACACCAGAAAATGCAGGGACTAGGCTGGTGAGCATGTAATCCCACATGGCAATGAGCATGGAATCCCTGGCAATGAGCATGTAGGTAAGCAGCAACTTATGTAGCATAATTTTTTAGAGGCATTATGGTGTTTGGCATATTACGTAATGGACATTATGGTGTGTGGCTTAACATGTAATGGGCATTATGGTGTCAATTTTTAATGCGCGCCTTTGGCGTGCAATGCCCCTGTTTATGAAGCATATTGTGCATTATTGCTCAATATGTTTGGTATAGTGTGTATTTTGGCTCAATCCATGTGGCAAAATGTGAATTTTGACTCAATCCATGTGCCATAATATGAATTTTGGCTCAGTCGGTGTGAATACTGGCTCATTCCATGTTGCATAATGTGTAAGAGGCAAGTACAGTATAAGGGGGTTACTGTTGTGTTGCATGATTTGTATAAGGGGTATATGGTGTGGTAAAAATGTTATCTACCAATTTTTGACTTTCAGTATTTTTTTATGACTAGAGTGCCGCTTAACCCCGCAAGTATTTTAGGACATCGGCATCCTGCGGATGCACCTTTTGGAGGGCACCTGCCAATATATCTCCCTGCATTTTTCCTATGCAAACCCCCTGCCTTTTCCAGGCATATATAATTAGTTGAAAGTATTTACACAAATAGAGACACACCCATGAGCAGACCACCCAACCAGAACACTGGTCACGCCTCCCACATTATTAGGTGATGGCCACAACCCCTATTATTGCGCATAATAGGCCCTTAATATTTTATGCAGCTCATTTAGACCTTAATCTGGTACTGAATGCACGGTACCTCCAGGCACATGCACCTCCTCCTCAGCAGCAGAACAGGCAGGCATGCGATCCCGGGATTGGCCACCCTAGTAGCAGGTGAAAAAAAACAGGTAATGCTAAGCATTTATCTTTAAAAACAATTTAAAAAAAGTAATAGAAGGCATAAAAGAAAGATCAATAACGACTAGTCTATGAGATATACATATGGATAGTGGTAGATGCTCAATTACACTATTGACTAACACTATTTTTTAAATATTTTAAATCCATCTCAATTTTTTTTTCCCTCTCTACATAGCTTCGGCTTCTTATCACTAATATTTATTAACACTATAGTTTTTCACTGGTGTGCTGCTCTGGGCTTTCTAGCTTATGCTAGTTTTTTGGGGTGCCGCACCCTGCACCTAGATATAGTGCTAGGAACCCCCAATATACAGGGAATCCTTGACATGGCTTGGGGGCATATCATACACCTGCGCAGGTATATATGTAACCAATATCTCTGAATTCTATTATCATGTAGTGTTCAAGATTGTTTACGAATACCATTCAGTGAGCTGGGGGAAACAATGGGGCAGATGTATTAAGCCTCAACAAGAGATATATGCAAGTGTGATGAGGAGAGATAAACATCAAGCCAATCACATCCTAACTGCCATGGTACAGGCTGTGTTTGAAAAAAGTCAGTAAGGAGCTGATTGGCTGGACGTTTATCTCTCCTTATCACACTTTAATTTATCTCTTGTTAAGGCTTAATACATCTGCCCCAATGTCTTTTTTTACTTAGTCTATGAGATAGGCTTTCAACCATTCAGGAAAATGTGGAGGAGAAAGAGAGGAGAGAGAATGGGAGCCAACAATTTGTCCATTGTTAAACATTCCATTTTTTTAAGGTTGGCATATTTAACAATGGACAATTAGTTGGCTCCCATTCTCTCTCCTCTCTATCTTTTATTTCTGTTTTCTCTCTCTACTTACTTGTTTATCTCTTCCCTCTTCTCATTCCTTATTATTTTTATAATTTTTATTGTTTGGTCCATTGTCCTTTCTGGACCTTTTTGATTATATTCTTTTTATAGTTTGAGGGGGAAAGTTACTAAGATAGGAGTTCTATATCACATGAGATGTTGATATGGGCAACCAATCAGATTCTACTTATTTCTGAGTACCCAGAAACCACCCCTGGAATCTGAGGGACCTAGTCTGAAAGCTGAGGGTCCCCTCTTTCCATGGGTATGAGAATTTTTAAAATCGGCCCTGGGGAACCGGAGATATCTGACTTCAAAGCAGTGGGCCCCATCCAAGCCTGTTAATTGCTATCCCCAGTCAGATTTTTCAGTTTCTGTCTGACGTAGAGTTTTTCTGAGGGTATATTCCAAAAGCTGGGACTCTCCCCCTTTGATGGACACTAGTAGCTTGTCTCTACTGTTCCCAGAACCAGAGATATCAGCCTTCCAGCAGCTGGTTACTGCTCCAGCTCCACACACCTGGTATGTAGTTTTATATACTCGTTGGCAGATTGCTCTGCCTCCTGAAATCTGATCCCCTAGTCCCTGGTACCATTTGGTAGGTGGGATTCTCTAGTTTTTAATTCCCTTAAAATCTAAGAAATCTATTTCCGGGAACTGGTGATATCTGCAGTCAAGCAAGCTGTCCTCCCACAAGAAAATTATGAATAATAAGCCCACTCCACTATGCACCCCTCCTCTGCGTATTAAACATCCTCTACCACTCTGGAAATTATGTATTGGGACCCCTGGAGGATAGGTAGGGGCCCCAATACATTGCTATGCCCAGGGGTCTACACTGCTGTTATGTATATATATTTTATATATATATATATATATATATATATATATATATATATATATATATATATATATATTTATTATTTATATACATTTGGTCTATCTATAATACTTTAACTGACCCGGCATATACTGGGTCACCTAAGTGTCCATCTCCGTGCTTTGCTCCGCCCCTCTGGAAACCCCCTTCTGAAAATCCTGCATTTGCCCCTGTAACCCAGTGCATTGTGAAAGCACAATTTAAAAAAATCCCTGTCCAGTAACCCAGCATTCCAACTTGGGCAAAAATAAGGAGCCGGGTTACTGGGCAGTCTGAACGGGTAACCCAGGATGTGCGACCCGAGTCCCGTTCACTGCTATAGAGGAGGCAGCAGCGTCACTTGAATGCTGCCTCCACTCCCGCATGACGTGCCACTGCTCTGCCCTGCCCCACCCCCCCAATGACATCAGAGACCCGTCCAGGGGCAGATCCAGGATAAAATGGCAGGGGGCACCATGATAAAAGAGGGTTTGGGTGGGGGAGGGGAAGTGCAAGTGGTGCCAGTGTACATGCTAAGAGAGCCGTAGAGAGAGGGTGGGAATGAGATTAAAAATAGGCCCTGGCATTTAAAGTATGCACGCCCACCATGGCGACAAAAGTGAAGGATGTAGTTGTGCGCGCGCCGAAGGCGCGCTCCGGAAAAGGGGGTGTGGCCACTCAACAGGGGGTGTGTCCTTGAGTGTAGTGTACCACACCTTATACAACTTCTACACATTATGCAACAAAATACTAGACCCCATTATACTTGCCCCTTACACATGATGCCAAATTGAATGAGCCAAAATTCACATAATGCCACATGGATTGAGCCAAAATTCAAATAATGCCACATGGATTGTGTCAAAAGTCACATAATGCCACATGGATTGTGTCAAAATTCCATGCTCATTGCTAGAGGTTCCATGCTCATTTCCATGTGGGATTACATGCTCATTGCCAAGGGGGAATACATGCTCACGGTAAATGGGGGACAGCCGCTGCCAGGCAGAAGTGATAGCCACCGACAGTGGCAGAGCCTGGCTGTATTCAGGTCCCGGCTATTTGAAATAATACCCCTTTCACACCAGAAAATGCATTCCCAGGTTGGCCCCTTTTACACCAGCCTTGTCCTAGCATTTTCTGGTGTGAGGGGAAGAGAAAACCACCCCTCCCCCCTTTTAACCAGTTATCTTGTTTAACCGGTTATATCTGCTCTCAAAGAACATGAACAGCCATGAAATTACATTTCAAAAATAAAAAAATTGGTTTATCCGCAATATCTCTGGAACCAATTGACCGATATAGACCAGCCTGGTATCATATTGAAGGCCCAGCGAATTGAATGAGATCAACCACAAACTTGTGTGATGCCAGGGGAGGAACTGACAGCCGTCGGAACAGGGTGTGGTCGGAATTAACGGGTCCCATATTATCCTATGGGGAAAAAGGTTACAGCTTTGCCAGGCGATATCTCCGGTTTCCAGGGGGCTGTAAACAAATTACAGGGGGGCACGTGCCCGGGTGCCCCTTCCCCCCCTGAATCCGCCAATGGACCCGTCAATAAGCCGGGTAGCTGACAGCCACAGTGTCACGGGCCACCAGAGAATACCCCCCTTTTTATCTAAAAGTCTGTGCACACATAACAAATATTTACAACAGACTTTGTGACATCACGTGGATCTCTTATTCTGCTTTCCCACTGCTGAAACGGGTCATTACCCATTTTTTTTAAATGGGTTTTTAAACAGCAAGAGCCATAAAGACCCTTTCCCACTGCAGATTTTAAATGGTAAATTACCGTTTAAAAGCCGTTTTTGGCACATTCACACTGCCGTGTAAAAACCCGTGTAACCCATAAAAAATATGAGGGGGTATTTCAACTCTGGCACTTTCCCACTGCAGCCTTAAATGGTAAATTGCGCTGAAAAATCGTAAATTTACCGTTTTAGACCTGCAGTGGGAAAGGGGCATTAGTGTGTACAAGGACTGCCAAATTGGATGATCTATGCCTAAAAGGAACTAGACCCACAAATTAAGGAGAATTTACATCTATCCCTTAATCAGCCACATCCACCGTATTCTTTAAAGGAGAAAGGCTTTAGGCAATTTTAGCATTTATCTAACGATTGGGCCCATTGTGCGTATATTATTGTGCATTTACGTACTGTTTTTATGGTGTTTTTTTGTGTGTTTTTTTAATAAATTGTATCATTACTTGTGTACCTTTGAGCGCCCCACGTTTATTTCTTGTGTTTGTGGAGGCTAGCAATCCTTCTACATGGTGGCTGCAGGGTAACAAGGTACACCACTGTAGCTGCTAGTGCCAAAGGCAAATTTGTATCCAATCACGGGCCGCCGGGTAAGAGTCATTTACCTGTGTTCCCGGCGTCGGTCCTGACCTGCGTTTTCCAGGCGTCCTGAGGTCCGGGCGGCATGCGGCTGTTTCCCGATGACATCATCCACCCCAGCCTCCGGCTCCTCTTTGGGCATGCGCAAGGCTGGGCGCCGGCATCCGGGTCTCTCTCCGGCTACAGCTGTTAGGGTGTCTCCTGTATGGGGGCGGCCATATTGTTGGAGTCCTGGACTCATTACTAACACCAAATCATGAGGTCAGTCTAAAACCTCCAATCAACAGGCTGCTCTGCACATATATTCCAGCAGCCTGAGGCTGCTTATCAGTCAGTGCACTGTTATCCATGTGATAGCAGCTCTTAGCTCTATTATAGGCAATTACTGCAGTAGTTTCCTATGCTGCAGTCTGACTTCCCATCTGTCTTGCTACAGGCACCATCTTTACCTACTTGCTGGTCGT
Source organism: Crinia signifera (assembly GCF_055691185.1). Taxonomy (NCBI): domain Eukaryota; kingdom Metazoa; phylum Chordata; class Amphibia; order Anura; family Myobatrachidae; genus Crinia; species Crinia signifera. The sequence goes on from NC_139225.1 coordinate 111,697,620, forward strand.
TTACTGCCCAGGAATTGATTGCTCACGGACTCAATTACCGTCAAGTTAACCGAGGCTGACGTCAGGCATTCACCCCAAAGGTGGGTGTCCGGTGTCACTGTACTCACGGTGGTCCTCACCTGTGACAACCTCCAGTGATTCCGGCATACATACCTACAGCGAACTTACTCAGCAATCATCGTCTTCTTCATTATTATCTTCATCATTGTCGTCATCTTCTTCATCGTTATCTTCATTTCACCAGGACACATCTTGCGAGTATATACTGTGCAGTTTAGCTCAAAGACTCATATCCGGCTACTAATCTATGCAGCACAGCTACATCAAAGAACCCAGCTTCCGCTTCTCTCCAGTGACTCCCACTCAAGACCCGCAAAACATGACACACAGCTTACTCAAATGACGGGTCTTCCCTGGGACCGAACCGTGTCCATATACCAAGTGCAACCCGGCATTTGCGATCTGAAAGGGGTATTAGAGAGTTATTACTGTTGAACCACAACTAGAGTAGGGGCTTGCACATAAATTCATTTTTGTAACAAAGCTTTCCTTGCAAGGTGAATAAAAATATTTTAAAAAATGAGAAGGGAAGGAGCGGTAGATGGTAGAGACCATATTGAAAAAACTTCTAGTAGAAAAGCTTCTCAAACAAAAGTCTATCCTTCATATTCTTCTAAAATGTGAACATCTATAAACTGCGCTTTTAGGTATTAATTAGCTGGCACCTGTCAGTCTGTGCCCTGAATGTTCTGTCAATATGCACAAAATTGCAATTAACCCAGTCTTCTCTATCCTCATTGTGTCTCGTTAACAGATTTTCTTAGACATATTATACTTCTATAAAGGAGACGGTGGTCTGTCTGTTAGTCATAAGTGCATGGAGTCCATCACATATTTCCTTTTTCCATATTCACTAATGGAAGACATAGCTGCCTTTTTAGCCCATGTTTTCATAATCGATTTAAAAACAGCTTTTTTCAGCCATTCAAGATGACAATAGGCTGTTCTCCTGTTTGCAACATTACTCCACAGATTTATCATCCTTTTGTTCCCCGGAGTTGGGCACCAGATTTCTTTCAGCAGCGTATAATGTAAGCAGCGTATTCAATACAAATACATTTCTGTTCTGCCCTTAACTTGAACCTTTTTATTTTGACTCCTATTTCCAGCATGGTCAGTGCATCCATTACAGAGCTGTGAATACCTGGCAGATCTACCTCTTTTGTCTACAGACACTTATTCTACATTGTGAATGTGCGTTAGTTCTACTGACTGAGGGTCATTCATCAGTTTTATAAATATGCCTTAGAATATTTAGTTTTGTGTGGCTGTTTAATTGGGTGTAATGGGAGTCGCAGTACTTAAATATATTTTATTCAACATTACATATTTAGAAAGGAATGGACTATTTAGCAAATAAATGGGTACTCTTTACCTAACACGGCGCCCATCGCGGGCATTGAATGCACTAAAAAATCGGGTGCGACGCGACCGACGCGATGCCCGCGATTTCCCATAGGGACCAATGTTAAATTTCTCAATTGACCCGATTTTTCTGTTCAATGCCTCAATTGACACGATTTTTCCATAGGAATCAATGTTAAATGGCCCACAGAGGCCAAATAGCCACCCTGAAGTGTGAACTGGCCCCCACAATTGTTAACGCCACCCCACGATCAACGTCAACCCGAAGCGTGGCGAGCGGCGGCGGTACGCGTCCTACGACCTTTTCATACCCCCACTATCCACGTCGGCATGGAGTTGAGAATAGAATAGTGTGGCGAGCCACCGAGCCCGAAGCGTGGCGAGCGGACGAGGATACCTGTGAAGCCCGCGAAGGGACGCGTTTACCTGTGAAGGTATCCGCGTCCCCTCGCAGCGCTCGCCACGCTTCGGGCTCGGTGGCTCGCTGCGCTCGCCACACTATTCTATTCTCAACTCCACGCCGACATGGATAGTGGGGGTATGAAAAGGTCGTAGGACGCGTACCGCCGCCCCTCGCGGGCTCGCTGCGCTCGCCACGCTTCGGGTTGACGTTGATCGTGGGGTGGCGTTAACAATTGTGGGGGCCATTTCACACTTCAGGGTGCCTATTTGGCCTCTGTGGGCCATTTAACATTGTTTCCTATGGAAAAATCGTGTCAATTGAGGCATTGAACAGTAAAATCGGGTCAATTGAGAAATTTAACATTGTTCCCTATGGGAAATCGCGTCGGTCGCGTCGCACGCGATTTTTAGTGCATTCAATGGCCGCGATGCCCGCGATTTTTTTACCTGCGATGCCCACGATCAAAATCGTGGGCGCCGTGCTAGGTAAAGAGTACCAATAAATGTTGTTCAATTAAACTCATTATATATGCCTCTCCTGAGGCACATTTTTCAAAACTGACTAGTGGAGGGAGATTGAGGGGAGGAGCCAGTGCACCCACACTGAAAGTTCTTTTATGTGCCTGTCTCTCCTGCGGAGGTCTCAATCCCCATAGTAGTGAAGCCCAGTATCCCATTGGACGGTAGAGAAACATACATCATATTCAATGCGGTCGGTGAGGGGGTTTTTATAGCAAGAATGGTTTGTGTTCGGCGAAGATCGCTGAACACAAGCCATCCTCACCATTTAACCCCCTCGCCTGCTTACCTGCTCATTATATGTTCTAGGGAACTCCTTGCCATCAGAGGAAGGCGAGAATCCCCCCCAAATGGCGAGGTTCCCTGCAAATGTAGCAAGCTTGCTGCATATAGCTGCAAGACTCGCCATTTTCATGGCCTCACTCGCCATTTCCAGCTCACTTTTTAGAAACAGCGAGGTGGAATCGGTGAGTGCAGGGGTTGGGTTGAATACTGAGGGTGGGATATGACAGTGAGCAATAGGCACTGCTCGCTGTCGTAGCTCAACAAAATCGGCATTAAATATACCACATAGTTCTTTACTGAAACATGTCTTATCTGTAGGGGGGGGGGGGGGTGTTAGTTAAATTTCCTCATTTAAATTTGCTTGTGAATTGCTTCTTTTTATCTATTTTTATAAATTTTTTGTTTAGTTAATTTATACAGTACAAAAACACACAGAACACACACACTTAAACATTGTGCATATACATAATCACACAGAACACACACAAACATTGCCAGCATACGCACAGCACACTACACACACATATATACGTAGCGCACCTCACAAACTTACACATTTGGCAGATACTCACAACACACACACATAACACACCACTCACAGTACAACACACACCCACATTCACTACAACACACACCCAAAAACAATACAATACACAGAACACAGCACACTACACACACACACACACACACACACACATTTATACATAGCACACCTTATGCACTTACACACACAACACACACACACACACATAACATACCTCGAACAGCACAACACACACCCACATTCACCATACACACCCAAAAAACAGTACAACATATACAAAACACACACTTAAATATTGCACAGATACACAAAGACACAACACACACACATACACTAACTGTATATACATAGCACACCTCACACATGGATATTGTGGGCATAATTGGTGTTTGGTACACCTACAGGGTGTCCCCAGTTGATGAGAAATTTTCACTACAGTGTCACCGTAGGGGGATATCCAATTGGGGTTCAGGTGGTCTTTTAGGGTACCCTTTACAATCCCGTTGGTCTCTTCTCCTGGAGCCACGGTCTCCCTCAGTTATTGACTATCATTAAGGAAGACCGTAGGCTCAAGGAGAAGAGACCTACAGGATTGTAAAGGGTTCCTAAAAGACCACCTGGACCCCAATTGGGAATCCCTCTATGGTGACACTGTAGTGAAAATTCCATCAATTGAGGACCCCCTGTAGGTGTACCAGACACCAATTATGCCCACAATATCCATACCCCACACCTATAGATTTGTTTCGCAACCCACCCCCATCCAAACAATTATCAGTTTGAATCAGAACTTATTTTTTAATCCTACTTTTATTTCTTGATTGTACTTCTATGTACACTTATATTTTTTTCACGATCTATTGAGTAAATTGTACACTTTACCATGGCAAATCTTTATCTCAGTCTTATTCTTCAACTTCTTACACTCCAAACCTTATCAATGCACCCATTGATGATTGCGATGGCTGGATTGGTGGATTGGCCCGGCAGGTGTAAGGAAGAATTTGGCCCATTGCACCTGTTCCCAGTGGTGCATTGAGGTGGTGTGTCGTGTTATGATGTCATGTGGCCAGGCCCGTGGACCTGCTCCCACACTCAGGGGCTGCCTCAATGTTTGGTAGAGATGCCCGGTGCATGTGCTTTACAGATCTCCAGACCTCAGAAACTGCTGCAGGGAGGATCGGTGTGGAAGGGAGCGTTGAATTTTTAATTAATTATGGCATGGTAAGTAACGCCCACCCCAGTCTCCACGCACTCAGCGCCTGTAATTACACACCCTAGAAACTGTACCATTGAAAGTATAGAAGTGGAGGTGTGGCCACATCCCATTCTGATTTTGTACCGATTTCTGACCCTCAGATGTTGGAGGGTATGTCATAGGTGCTAAATCTCAGGAGTGGATGTAGAATTCAACAACACATCCAAGTTATCAACTCAGGAGCGTTGTGTTTCAAACAACAACACCACACCTGATTTCATTGCCGTCATTGAGTGTCAATGCAAACACATTCTAACATTATGGTGGAATCTATAACAAATTACAAGCTTAGGTCTTTGGCACAGTATACTCTAAGATGACATTTTTCAGCAATTTTGGAAATAAAAAAAACCCAAGGTTTTCCCGGGCGGGTCAGCTAGTGTTTAATAAATTAATGTATCATGTTAAAAAAATATAAAAATATATGAATTCACATATATAACATAAAAGACCTACTCACATACAACATATAACATATAAAAATGATAAAAATTTAGAACATAATTCAATAGACTTGTTTCTATTTTTAGAAAAAATTTTGTGAAGCTGATATACAATTAGGCGCAATAAGATACTTAGAAGACCCGTGGGGTATAGTCCTCTTTTTGTTGAAGGTGTCCCTTTTCAGTTATATTGGAGTCCAGACCATTTATTTCTATTTTGTTTCTATTTTTGACCACGAGTGAACATAAGCCATACAGGCCTCTCCTCATGTGGACCTATGAGACTAAAATTAGAATTCATTATTTTGGACTTTTTGCATTTTTTTTTATGTTATATGTTGTATGTGAGTGTCTTTTATGCAGTATATGAATTCATATATAGATATATATGTATCATGTTTAATAAATTCTCTTTAAATATAATATTGTCTTCCTATGCGGAGGAAATTTCCAGTTTACTCTGCTTTTCTTCTCTTTATTGTGGTATAGGGATATACCTCTAGGATCTTCCACCAGCAATCGTAGGCCTATCTGAGGGGGAGGTATCGGAATTGGGTGCAGAAATTTATTGTCTTTTTGTTAGGATATATTGCATGTTTAAATTGTATTAGTAGGTATGTCACAATCAAAAATGTTAAGCTTGTCTTTTTAGTGTGATAAAGAAACAAAAGAAAACTGAAGTCTGTTTAAGCAGGAGGTGACAAACCACCAAAGGGTCTGACATGCTGGCACTTTAAGTAACAAGTTGCTAGGGTTCTGACAAGGTAGGAATAGACAATTAGGGAGCAGGGGAGTAGTTCTATATGCTTGGAGTAGGCAGGAAGTCAGTTGAGCTTTATCTTTGGAAAAACTTTCATGAGGACAAGGTAGGGAAACTATTTGCTCCCCCTGCCATTGTAATTTACTGGTCTCTGGCTTTTCTGATTTACCTTTCCTCTGCTTGTAGTGCTGCCTCTATTCTGTACCCAGGGCTGCTCGGGACCTGTGCTTAGTTCCCCCTTCCTTACTTCTGTATAACCCTAGTGCTGCTCTGGCTAGACGGTGTCGCGCTGCGTGTGTATCACAGCCCCCCGCCCACTTTCAGCACCCAGCATACCTGTGCCGTGGGTCCTTGGTCTCGGCTGAGTCCCCGCTGCACGTCCCTGCTAATAGTGGGTGCGGCGGCAGGCATCCGGCGGTGGCTGGGGTCTGGCGTGCAGGCCCGCCGGGAGGTGAATCGGTGCCAGCTGATGATATGGCACCACACGTCATCAGATTGTGAAAGTTCAGCACTGCACGTTCTGCCGCCGGTGTTCGCGAGGGCAGAGCGGCGGTGGGGAGGGGATAAAGGGTGAGTGGCAGAGGTACCTTGAGGGGTAGCGCGGCGGGGAGAGGGTGGCGGCCTGCAGCAGCGCCCAGTGTAGGGAGTCAAGATGGCCTCCGGGTGCCTGCAGTAATGGAAGTCGTGCAGGGACCTGACTCCAGGGCACCTCAGGTGCCTGATTGGTACACAGGCATAGTATAGGCCACAAGGGGGGGGAGATGGGTCCTCGGGGATCCCAATGCTAGCGAGGGGTGTCACTTCGGCACCCAGGGGTCCATCTACTGCACTCGCATCTGCCATGCAGATGTGGGCAGCGGACATTGGGGGGGTTGCCTGTCACTCCTTTGCGGGAGCCCCAGGTGCTGGGTATGTCCCCAGGCGTAGAGCTAGGCTTAGCCAGGTGTGGCTGCTGCCTCAGTGCACGCACCCAGGGGTGGGGGCAGTGACTCCTCCTCCCCCACTAGTTGGTTCAACAGCTCCTTCTGAGCCAGTCCCTGACGCTCAGCCGGGGGCCACGGCAATGGTAGCTCAGTAGCTGGTCTCTATGCTTGCGCCATTGTTAGGGCAGGCTCCGCTGCAGGAGGCTGGGACAGGGGCATCGGCACAGTCGTCCTCAGGACCGTCACCTTCTGAGATCCTGGATGTGGGAGTGGTGTCCGCACAGGTCTTAGCTGCCTTGGGGCTACAGCCTGCCGTTACTTCGCCCTCTGTGATGGGAGTGGCTATTCCTCTGTCAGCACCGGCTGTGGTGTTGGCGGCTCTGCCTCTCCCTGTCTCCGCAGAAGCAGTGACGGTGGTCGTGCCAGGGGAAGTGGCTGGACCCTCAGATGAGGTGGGGGTTCCCCCAGCAGTCTCACCTACAGGTGGGTCCCTGTCTGTCTGCAAGCACAGGTATTCTCGCAGATCCTCCTCCTCGGGGTCGGAAGTGGTGACCTCTGGCACGGAGGGGGGTGTAGGTCTCGGTGTAGACATAGCCGCTCTAGGAGCCATGACCGGCGTTCATGGTCTACCAGTGGTAGCTCTGGCTCCCCACGGTTTCCAAAGGGCAAGGTGGTGCACTGTGAGTACACAGTGATACTAAGAGGTCTACGTCGTAGTGTGCGGGATAGGATAAAAGAGGGGAAGTACGGTAACTTTTTTACCAAGACGGCGCAGGTGGAGACAGATTATCGCAATGCTAAGCGTCGTGGGGGCATTGGCGAGGAGGCTCACTGTACTTATAAGAGGTGGCAAACAGGGTTGTTCATGTTTGCGGCATGCTACTTGGAGATGAGGCCCCAGGAGCATATGAACATGGTGCGTTACATGTATATGATGCATGCAATGTTTGTGGCCTATGGGGGCACGTTGTGGCGGTCTTATGATGAGGAATTCCGACACAAACAGTCATGTTCTGACTTCATGGACTTTGGGCGTAAGGAGATGTGGATGGGTCTGAAGCCGTCTGCTTCACCCGTCCTGGCGGCCACACCTGCTGCACCCACTGCTCCTGCCATGCCCCGCAAGCCCTTTGTCCTTTTGAGGGGGCGCAGTGGATACGTCCGCAGGTAGGTGCTTTGCATTCAATGGAGTCAGTTACGCTGCAGGGTCTAGATGTAGGTTTAGGTACTTATGCTCAAAATGCTGGGGTCCCCACTCCGTTAGGACTGCCCACTGACCAAAATGGCTGGAGCTGCTCATAGGCAGCCTGCTGGGGGTCCTCAGTAGGGCTCCTTCTCCCATTAGGGGGGGCCGCATGGCTAGTTGGCTGCGTAGGTACCCCTTAGGGTTGAAGCAGATTTTCTTGGCAGAGGTTTCATGGCTGGTTTCGCCTTCCCATAGTGGGGGAGGTAACATCCGTGTCCCCTAGGAACCTCAAATCCGCCATTGAAATGCCACATGTTGTTTTGGACAAAGTGTCCAAAGAGGTGGCCTTGGGCAGGATGGAGGGTCCCTTTCCTGTTCCTCCGGTGCAGGATCTGGTCCTGTCCCCTGTTGGTAATGTACCAAAGAAGGAGACAGGCAAGTTCCGGCTTATACAACACCTGTCTCACCCTCCAGGATTGAGTTGGCATTTCGACTACTCCCCTTGCATCCCGATTCATTTAGGTACATGGGCTTCAGGTTGCCCACGGGGTGCTACGTGGACAGATGCTTGCCCATGGGCTGTTCCTTATCCTGTGCATACTTTGAATGCTTTAGTAGCTTCTTGCATTGGTGCATCACGACGCGCTCAGGCGAAACGGGGATCGCCCACTATTTGAACAATTTCCTGTGTGCGGGTCCGTCTGACTCCCCGCGGTGCGGGGCTCTCCTGGGCAACATGCATCTGCTGTTTAGCCATTTTGGGGTTCCGATAGCAGTCAAAAAAATGGAGGGGCCAGTTACGTGCCTCTCCATCTTGGGCATTGAGATTGATACGGTCGCTGGATGCTGCCGTTTGCCCATTGATAAGCTTGTACGGCTGCAAGGGTCAATCGCGCGGTCTCTGGTCTCCGGCAAGCTCAGGGTGTGCCAGCTGCAGTCCCTTCTGGGATTGTTTCATTTCGCTTGCAGGGTGATCCCCATGGCACGAGTTTTCTGTCAAAAACTGGAACGGTCCATGGCGGGCAGCATTAGGCCGCAGTTCTTTGTGCATCTGACGGCAGAACTGAAGCAAGACTTGCGGGTGTGGGAGGTGTTCCTTAGACGGTTTAACGGGCTCCTGAGCAGTGGTGAAGTACAATTGTTCTCCGACGCTGCGGGGGGGTTTGCCTTCATGTATGGATCTTGGTGTGCCAATACCTGGCCTGCAGCATGTGCCTCACCAAGAACATGCTGCTGCTGGAACTGTTCCCGATTGTAGTCGCAATAGAACTGTGGGGCGATAGGCTGCATGATGCCTGCATCGTTTTCTGGTGTGATAACCTGGGGGTTGTGCAGGCCATCAATAGGCAGAGCTCATCCTCGCTGCCTGTAGCGCGTTTAGTGCTGCATTGCCTGCAGGTTAATTTGCAATTTTTTGCCAGACACGTGCCCGGTGTAGACAACTCAATTGCCGATGCCCTGTCCAGAAGGAACTGGGTTAGGTTTCGGGTTCTGGCTCCAGGGGCAGACTTGCTTGGTGAGCCCTGTCCTCATTATGTTTGGCAGGTGATCAGGCCGGCATGGAGGAACTAGCCATACGGGCTATTTCTCCTCGGATGTTGCGATGCTATCAGGCCGGCTGGCTTGAGTGGGAGCAATTCAGACTGTCCACTCCTCAGGCAGGTAAGACTCCTCGGGAGGTCATGTTGGGTTTTGTTTGGATTCTGTACTCCGGTGGCGACGGTGAGACGGTTGTTGGCTGGGGTGTCATTTTTATATGGGAGAGCGGACCCAACTTGGTCTTTTATTGTCTCTCGGGCCTTGCAGGGCGTGCTGCATCTGTGGCTTCTGACAGCAGGCATCCAATCGATGTCTCCCTGTTGCCACCATTGCTGGGGGCTATCCGGGACATATTCCACTCTGATTATGAGGTTCGGCTGTTCCAACTTGCATATGCCATGGTGTACCATGGAGCCTTCATGGTCGGTAAACTGGTTGCATCGACCTTCCGCAAGGCAGTAGAGGGGAAGGTCACAAGGCATGAGGATGTGGTGCACCTTCCGCACGGGTGGGTTACGATGGGAGAGTTGAACACCAACGATGTCTGAATGGTGTGTGTTGATCTTTCCCCCCCCTCTTTTCTATGACCGTACTTTAGTGCCGCCACCATTTATAGTCAGATATAGCTTTCAATTAATAAATTTGATATTCTATTTGAAACGCCAGCACTTGTGTCTGTCTTGTTATTTTAGTGATAAGTTTATGGTTAAAGGTTAAATAAGTTTGTTTAAAGTGTACGCATAAAGGTTACCGATGGTGAGTTTATGAGGGAAAAAATAAATTGGCATTCTTTATTAAATATCCTCTACTGACTTAAATAGTTCCTATTACTAGAGATTAATCATGAGTTAGCAATATCAACAAGTAACGCTAGCATACAGTCAGTTACTGGAGCTAGGCTGGAGAGCACCACTATAAAGGCACAATGGCTCATTTATCAGACAAAATAAAAGACGACGTTCTTTTTATTGTGCGCATTTGAATAAAATACACTGTAATAAGCAAGTTTTTTTTTTTTTTTAAGGTATGAAAAACATAATGGGCATTTATTCTTTAGGGAACAAGTGTCGGCAAAAGGTGACATTCATGTGAAATAGTTATCTGCGATGTAGACAAGCCTCAGGATCATCCAATGCATGTCACTGAGGGAAATCTTACACAGGAAAGTGAAATAGCTTATTCCACCTTGAAAGGACATTGACTGTTTCAGTGGCTACAGGGTGAATTTTCCAGATGAGTAATTGCAGTGTCTTACCTGATCTTAACTCTTTCACAGTTTGAGAGGAATGAAACCTGGGCATTGCAATGTTCTGTGGGTTCTTTTGGCAGCCTCCGTGTTAACCCTGCTACTGATAACAGAGAGAGTCTGTCCTCCTTACAGCTCAATCTGTTCCCGCAGGGACTGAAACAAATTTTGTCATCATCCACCCAAATCTGTTCACTTGCTAGGTCTCTCCATACAGCACAAAATAAGTATAGTGGGGATCGTTTACTAGAGGTTACTTTCTTCTAGATATGGCTACAGATCAAAATCTCTGCTGCCAAGCTGAATGCAAGTCAGTGTTTTGGGTGCATTTGGTATGTATATGACATGAAGGGTACAAATTAGAGATTTGCGGCGGCCACTTTTTGGGGTTTTGGTTTTGGATCTGGATCTCCCTTCGTGTTTTGGATCTGGATTGGTTTTGGTAAAACCACCCTTGCGGGTTTTGGTTTTAGTTCTGGATTTTTATGAAAAAAATGCTAAAAATGGCTAAAATAACAGAATTTGTGCCTGTTTTTGCCCCTAAAGTATTATTGACCACAATAACATTAGTTTCCACTCATTTCTAGTCAATTTTGATCACTTCACAGCTCACAAAAAATTGTTTTCATTTACTGTAGTTGGGCCAAAAGGTTATACCGGGGTAGCTGGATGACTAAGCTAAGCAACAGCAGTGGGCATCACATACATGTGGACCTTACACTTCCAACTTGGCACATCTTGGAAGCAGAGCGGCACTGCAGGGGCAGACAGGGTGGCAGTTTAATAAACTACCCCCAAAAAAGAGAAATGCTCCAAAGAGCAAAAAATACAAAGAGGAATCGGCCTTGTCATGACTGGTGGTAGCAGCTTCAGCACTTCTATCAGGTTGCTGATCTCCCACTATTTCCTCCTCCAAAAATGTTTTTTTTTTATTTATTACTTTTATTTATTTCTCTTACTTTACACTGGACACAGCCTGGCACATTGGACACTGCCCCTGGACACAGCCCGTCACCCTGGACACAGCCACTGGACACAGCCCGTCACCGTGGACACAGCCCCTGGACACAGCCCCAGGACACAGCTCCTGTACACAGCCTGTCACCCTGGACACAGCCCCTGGACAATGCCTCTGGACACCGCCCCGGGACACAGCTCCTGTACACTGGACACAGGCCCTGTCACACTGGACACAGGCCCTGTCACACTGGACACAGGCCCTGTACACTGGAATCAACCCCTGTACACTGGACACAGGCCCTGTCACACTGGACACATGCCTTGTCACACTGGACACAGGCCCTGTCACACTGGACACAACCCCTGTACAAAGCCCCTGTGCACTGGACACAACCCTTGTGCACTGGACACAGCCCCTGTGCACACCCCTTGTACACTGGACACAACCCCTGTACACAGCCCCTGTAGACTGGGTTCAACCGCTGTACACTGGACACAGCCCCTGTCACACTTGACACAGGCCCTGTCACACTGAACACAGCCCCTGCAGCCCTTGTACACTGGACTTGTGTACAGTCAGCAGCCCCTGCGTGCAGACCCTAATCGAGTGAGCACTGCAGCACCAAACAAAAGCGCACATCACAGAGCACAGATCCCAACCACCCTCTTCCCTCTCCTATAATGGAGTGAAGATGGCGGGGCGCGCACGTGTGTCTTATATAAAATCCAGATCCCGCGAGAATCCGAAATTCGTTTTCGGTCCGGAATCGGGCAATAACTCCCGAGTCAGCTCGGATCCGGACTCGGATCGCGATGTTCGGGTGGGTTCGGATCTCAAAGATCCGGACCCGCTCATCTCTAGTACAAATAGGGTGCAGTTTGGCAGCAAAAGTATATACACAATGCAGGAGCAATTACAGTCAACTTGCGATAACTTGTTTTCTTATGAATTTACCCAGAGAAAAACAGAAAAAAAGGCACAATAGGGTAATACAGTTTTTACAGTATTATTGACATATGTGACACCGGTGATTGAACTGACTCGTACCCTTTTCATATGTCTACTAATTTGTAGACATTAGCACATTTGATGGGGGGCGGTCACGTCACTGATGGCTCAAAATAGAATCTGTATCTCTTGCTCGTAGAAAAGAGAAAGTACTGGATAGTGTAATACAGTATTTATTTTCTAAGACATGGATACAATTCGATAAAAAGGTAGCAAGGTGGACTCTCACCAAAGCGTGTGGTCCACACACATAGATGCAGACAATTGCGCAGATGTTAAAAGTATTTGTGGGGGGTCCCAGGCGTCCCTGACAGTCTCCCAGCAAAGCAGTCCCACCAAGCTTCCTCACTCCAGCCGCCAACGCGTTTCGAAACACACCGGTTTCTTTGTCAAGGCATATGGAGTGTACTATTCAATACCTGTATTTATACTCCCTACATGCATACCTATTTCCAGACATGGAGTTTCCTAACCTCTAATGTCCTATCCTAAACATGTACAATGGTGTGGAGTCCATATCGGGTTTGTTTATAACCCGCGGGAACGCGTGCATTACTTCCGCGTTCCACGTACTTCACTTCCGGAAATGACGTTTGCGGTTCACTCCGCGTATTTCCGGTTGTTGGATACGGCGAACGTCCCATATATCTTGGTTCTCCGCCGGATTGACGCCAGGAAATGACGTCTGCGGTTCAATCCGCAACCTTCTGGTGTTGTTGTGCGGTCCATTCACCAGGATGTTATAGCGGAAATGCTAGACTTTGCGTTCCAGCTGCCGTTCTGCCGTGTCTTTTAATTGATGAGGTAGTAGATGTCTCGATTAAAGTGCAGTATGCAAGGGGGTAATAAAAACGGTATAGAAAAAGGGTATTAATATACAATTCATAAAGATAAGTTAACAGTACGAATATTATATTAAAAATGTCATTTATTTTAAACTTTTGTTAAAAATAACCATAAAAAGATAGTAAAAAAGTACAAAGTCTAAAAATAGAGAGAGCTATTACATGAACCATTTAAGCTCGAAATCTTTGTTTAAGCCATTAGGTATCAATGTATGAAAATTAAAGATCATTGACATTTCTTTCCTCGCCAATAATGAGCTAATGTCACCTCCTCTTCTATTAAGTTCCACTTTATTCAAAATATAAAAGTTTTTTATGCCAGCAGGGTCACAATTGTGAACCAATTTAAAGTGGGAGGAAAGTGCATGTGCTTCTAGACCTTTTTTAATATTCCGGATATGTTCACTAATCCGTACTTTAAAAGCTCTACTAGTACGACCTATATAAAATTTAGAGCATGTACATTCTATTGCATAGACGACATTTATAGAGTGGCATGTTAAAAATTCTTTAATAATGTGTTTCTTCCCATTAATATTTAATTCATTGATCTTGGGGCCAAAGGTGTTTGTTACATGTTTACAGCCCATGCAAGATCCACACCTGTAGAATCCTATTGAATTAATAGTAGACTTTTTGGGTGAAATGGGATGAAGGCTTTTCACAAGTTTCGTTTTAAGATTGGGTGCCTTCCTAAAAACACACTTTGGATTAGTGGGAATTTCTTTTCCTATGATTGGGTCCTTTTTTAGTATGTCCCAATGTTTATTAATAATCTTCTTTACTTCTTTGTGTTGTGAGGAAAAGTTGGTAGTGAAGGACCATTTATAATTATCATTTTTCACAGGTTGGATGTTTTTGGGTTCGAAGAGTGTCTCTCTATCAAGTTCTTGTGTACTTTTTAGAGATTTATTTACTTTGGCTTCTTCATAGCCACTCTTCACGAACCGTTCCTGGCGGCGCTATATTGACGATATTTTATTTATTTGGAGAGGCAATCAAGAAGATCTTAATCAATTTTGTCAATATCTGAACAATAATGACAAAGGAATTATATTAACTTTTAATATAAGCAAAGAAAGTGTGAATTTCTTAGATATCGTTATTTATGTGGAGAATAATACGTTGAAAACAAAAAACTACATCAAGCCGACGGACTCACAGGCATATATAAACCGTGACAGTTGTCACCTTGATATGTGGCTTGAATCAATCCCAGCAGGCCAGTTTAAACGCCTGCGACGGAACTGTACAGAACTTGCTGTTTTCAACGGTCAAGCAAGTGAAATGAAGGAACGGTTCGTGAAGAGTGGCTATGAAGAAGCCAAAGTAAATAAATCTCTAAAAAGTACACAAGAACTTGATAGAGAGACACTCTTCGAACCCAAAAACATCCAACCTGTGAAAAATGATAATTATAAATGGTCCTTCACTACCAACTTTTCCTCACAACACAAAGAAGTAAAGAAGATTATTAATAAACATTGGGACATACTAAAAAAGGACCCAATCATAGGAAAAGAAATTCCCACTAATCCAAAGTGTGTTTTTAGGAAGGCACCCAATCTTAAAACGAAACTTGTGAAAAGCCTTCATCCCATTTCACCCAAAAAGTCTACTATTAATTCAATAGGATTCTACAGGTGTGGATCTTGCATGGGCTGTAAACATGTAACAAACACCTTTGGCCCCAAGATCAATGAATTAAATATTAATGGGAAGAAACACATTATTAAAGAATTTTTAACATGCCACTCTATAAATGTCGTCTATGCAATAGAATGTACATGCTCTAAATTTTATATAGGTCGTACTAGTAGAGCTTTTAAAGTACGGATTAGTGAACATATCCGGAATATTAAAAAAGGTCTAGAAGCACATGCACTTTCCTCCCACTTTAAATTGGTTCACAATTGTGACCCTGCTGGCATAAAAAACTTTTATATTTTGAATAAAGTGCAACTTAATAGAAGAGGAGGTGACATTAGCTCATTATTGGCGAGGAAAGAAATGTCAATGATCTTTAATTTTCATACATTGATACCTAATGGCTTAAACAAAGATTTCGAGCTTAAATGGTTCATGTAATAGCTCTCTCTATTTTTAGACTTTGTACTTTTTTACTATCTTTTTATGGTTATTTTTAACAAAAGTTTAAAATAAATGACATTTTTAATATAATATTCGTACTGTTAACTTATCTTTATGAATTGTATATTAATACCCTTTTTCTATACCGTTTTTATTACCCCCTTGCATACTGCACTTTAATCGAGACATCTACTACCTCATCAATTAAAAGACACGGCAGAACGGCAGCTGGAACGCAAAGTCTAGCATTTCCGCTATAACATCCTGGTGAATGGACCGCACAACAACACCAGAAGGTTGCGGATTGAACCGCAGACGTCATTTCCTGGCGTCAATCCGGCGGAGAACCAAGATATATGGGACGTTCGCCGTATCCAACAACCGGAAATACGCGGAGTGAACCGCAAACGTCATTTCCGGAAGTGAAGTACGTGGAACGCGGAAGTAATGCACGCGTTCCCGCGGGTTATAAACAAACCCGATATGGACTCCACACCATTGTACATGTTTAGGATAGGACATTAGAGGTTAGGAAACTCCATGTCTGGAAATAGGTATGCATGTAGGGAGTATAAATACAGGTATTGAATAGTACACTCCATATGCCTTGACAAAGAAACCGGTGTGTTTCGAAACGCGTTGGCGGCTGGAGTGAGGAAGCTTGGTGGGACTGCTTTGCTGGGAGACTGTCAGGGACGCCTGGGACCCCCCACAAATACTTTTAACATCTGCGCAATTGTCTGCATCTATGTGTGTGGACCACACGCTTTGGTGAGAGTCCACCTTGCTACCTTTTTATCGAATTGTATCCATGTCTTAGAAAATAAATACTGTATTACACTATCCAGTACTTTCTCTTTTCTACGAGCAAGAGATACAGATTCTATTTTGAGCCATCAGTGACGTGACCGCCCCCCATCAAATGTGCTAATGTCTACAAATTAGTAGACATATGAAAAGGGTACGAGTCAGTTCAATCACCGGTGTCACATATGTCAATAATACTGTAAAAACTGTATTACCCTATTGTGCCTTTTTTTCTGTTTTTCTCTGGGTAAATTCATAAGAAAACAAGAAATCTATTTCCAAACCAGCGCTAAGGGGACAACTGGTAATCTCTTTTTAATCTGTTCACTTTTTGGTGTGAGTAGGTGACTCACACTTTCCAGTATATCCCCCGGCGAAGGTTTAGCGCATCATTTCCTCCCCACTACCCCCATTTCCAGAACTTGCGATAACTGTTTCAGTCCCAAATTGTATCACTTCTCTGCTGGTATAAAAATGCAGAGGCTTAGGTCCTCAGATGGGTTAACACAAAGACCATTCTCAATGAGATACCAGATGGTATCATATTATATCAATGAGATGCCGTAGAAGATGGTCTGCTGATTACAATATACTGTATATAAATACCAGTTAGCTCCTGTCATATTATAGCCTGTGTTTGAAAAATGACAGGAACTGGGAGGTTCATTGGTAGTTTTAGCTCTCTCCACTTTATCACCCTTCAAGGCTTAGTCAGATTTACCTATGGGAGGCTCCCACTTGTTGCCCAAGTCTGACGATGCCCAGCGAATTGAAGTGCAGTTCCCCAATTTTGCAGCCACCCAATTAAAATATATAGTGTGCAAGCCCAGTATTAATGGGAACAGGGCTTGAAAGGGAAGCTGGTTAAACTGAAGGAACACAGCATGTGGCCCTGCCCCCATAACTCATCATGCTCCTCAGACAGCGCGCCGGCAGCTAAAGTGGCTCTGCAGCTTGGAGGAGCCTGTACTGCTAATCTCACACCGAACGCCCCTCCAGTCCTGGGCAGCATCCAGTCCACTCAGCATGTCCAGCCCTGCAGAGACACACAGCAGTCACATAACAGGGTAGGCTCTGTATGAAGACGTTTCTTTTAGAATGTCTTGCTTATACTTTCTCCCATCTCCATCTGTGGCATCCCCCCCCTCCCCGCCTACCAGTGCTGTAACTATATATTTAGTTGCTGTATGCCGGAAAGAGAATCCCCCCCCCCCCACACACACACACTGAAATGACTTACAGTGTGCGCCGCAGGCTTTATGGGGCTTCATGGGCCCCATATTAGTACCACACAGAAGTGTCCATTATTCACATTACTCCTCACAGTGATACTTGTCCCCTTTCCACTGTAGCTGGACCCAGGGTACGGGATATTGTGTAAATCAGATACAGTGCGGGATATAGTGTGGGTCAGATACAGTTCAGGTTGGATACAGTGTCTGTCGGATATAGTGTGGGTTGGATACAATGCAGGTTAGATACAGTTTGCATAAGACACAGTGCGGGGCTTAGTATGGTTTGGGTACAGGTTGGATACAGTGTCAGTCAGATATAGTGTGGTTTGGATACATGCAGGACGCATATA
Source organism: Crinia signifera (assembly GCF_055691185.1). Classification (NCBI taxonomy): domain Eukaryota; kingdom Metazoa; phylum Chordata; class Amphibia; order Anura; family Myobatrachidae; genus Crinia; species Crinia signifera. The sequence goes on from NC_139225.1 coordinate 111,715,447, forward strand.
GAGCATTGGATACAGTTTCGGAATTAGCATGTGTTGGATACAGTGTAGTTTGGATACAGTGAGGGATATAGTGTGTGTTGGATACAGTTCAGGATGGATACAGTTTGGGTCGGATACACCCATAGTACACTTACTGTGACATACTATAAGGTGTCGGTAGTGCAGGATTGCTGTCGGGGTCCTCAGAGCAGGATGTCAGCAGTGTAGGATATCTGGCTTTGTCAGCAGTACAGGTGTGCTGGTGGTGTACGCAGTTCAAGAGTGGTGGTAGTGTCCTCAGTTCAAGGGAAACAACAGTGTTGGCAGTGCAGGAGTGCCGACAGTGTCAGCATTGCAATTGCTGGTCATGTCAGCAGTTTTTTTGGGTGGTTGTGTCAGCTGCTGCAGGGAAAGGCCAGCACTGAGGTGCTGACAGGGAACATGCAGCGGCAGGGGAGCAGGAGATTTTAAAAGTCCCACTGAATCAATGGGTGGCCAATGATCGGCTTTCAGCCAATCAGTGGCTTCCCTATTGATTTCAGTTCTTTCGACCAATCAGCAGCTGCTCATTGACTTTTTAAATCTGCTGCTCTCCTGCCGCTGCCAGAGCATGTTCCAAGCCAGCGCTGGTCCCTCTCCCCAGAGCCCTAGCTGTGCGGAAGGGTACAGAGTAGGGAGAGCACCTGTCCTTTGCAGACTAGGTGGGTGCCAGCAGTGTGCCTACAGTGTAGATGCGCTGTGGGCAAGGCACCGTTGGCACAAACCTAGTTACGGCCCTGCTGCTCTCACAGGTTCCCTTCCCCTGCTCACTGTCTCCTCACACCCCCTCCCCTTTCCACAGAACTCTTTCCCTCCTCTCCCCCTCCCTACACATGTTCCCCTCTACTGCTCACATCAACCCTCCCCAATCCCCAGCACCACTCTCCTGATCACTTTCTCCTTAAATCCCCCTTTCTCTCACCTACTCTCTCTCTATCCCTGACACCGCCTCTCTCTGACCTCCTCTCTTTATGTCTCTCACCCCCTTCTGTCTCTACGCTCTCTGATCCCCTCTCTCTATCCCTAACACCATCTCTCAAGGCCATTGTTCGTACAGTGTCTCCCACACCCCTCTCTCTCTCTCTCTTCTCTCTCTGACCCACTCTCTCAATTGCTGAGATCTTCTTCTCTCATCCCCCCATCTCTCTTTCTCTTATATAAATATACTGTCAGGTCCGTCTGCCACCGCCTCTGTACCACAAAGATACCGTGGGTTTCCTGAGTCTTGTTCTTGCACCAGCCATACGGTACATCCAAGTAATTTATACCATCCGGCTCCTGCCAGTACTCAAGCTCCCCTTGGAGGCTTCCGTTAGAGGGCCGTGACCTGCTGGGTGGATGCAGGAGAGTCCAAATTCCCTTGCGGGGATCCCTGGGGAAGACCGCCACCCAGTTAGACTCCGCGCCTCTGATTGGGAGTTTCGTCAAACTCCTAGGGGACTTCTCGTATGCGAAGGCAGTATATTAGACCGGTGATTCTTTCTCCACCTCTCCCATCCGTATCGGAGCAACCACCCTCAGTGGATCCACAACAACCCATTGTGACATACATCTATATCATCTGTATATATGTTCAGTGTCTCCAAACCACTGCCATCTGCTGGCATAGAGTGAAACTTTGTCTCTTTCTCACACATGCACAAACACAGAAGGTAGCAGACCTAGCTTTCAAAGCCTTTGTTCGAGCGAGCTTACTAGTATGTATGTATGTATGTATGTATGTATGTATGTATGTATGTATGTATGTGTGTGTATATATATATATATATATATATATATATATATATATATATATATATATATATATATATATACATACATATATATATATATATATATATACACACACACACAGTATATATAGACTATAGACACATGATATAGATTATCGGATGGATGTAGCCCTCCCTCCCTCTCCAATGTGATGGTAGGATGAATTATTAGGATTGTAAAACCCGTTTGATCATTCTGACACTATACTTACCTCACAATGAATCACTTAGCCCTAATGCAGCAGTACATTTTTATATTGTCTCCTACAATGCTTCTAAAGGCCATCTTTTATGGGGACAGAATTATTTTATGAAACACACTCTTTTATCGTAAGTTACCTTGACAAGGCAGTTTAAAAGAACGCAGTATTTCTCTATATTTAATTGCACGTTATATATAAAAACAAGCTTGTGTGAGCAAGTGCTCCCGTCTAACAGATCTATCCATCACGCTTAGCTTCTTTGTAAATATAATCAAGTGAATACCTTCAGGCAGACATGAGATGCTGAGCACATATGATGAACAAGCAGAGCAGAATCATGAATCGCTATATATATATATTTACAGATGTATGTGTGTATGATGCCATCTACTTGCATCTTACAACTCCAGCTGTGCTCTTGCTTAAAGAGGGCACAGACCATTTCATATATTCACTATCCAAAGAATATAGAAAATAAATTAATGTCAGTCACAAAAATAAAGATAGCATCAGCCCTGTGTTTAAAGACACCTGGTAAATTAAGACTATAAAGAAAACATTAGCCAAATAGCATGGTGCACAGTATCTGATTCTTGGAGTGATGCGCCAAGTTCCGTGCCTACTGCGAGGCCATTCATGCAGCAGTCTCTGGTAGCAAGTATAATAATAATAATTATTTTATTTATATAGCGCTCTTTCTCCAATAGGACTCAAGGCGCTTAACGGATAGAATGAATTAGGGATTCCAATCCCAAGGAATTTTTTTCAATCCTGTGGTCCGGTATTAAAAAATGCTCAATCCTGGGATTGACATCCCTAATAAAAAGAACACACCCATCCCCCCACACCTTCCGCCTTGCAGCAGATCGTGCGGGCAGGAGTTGAAGTCGGGAGTGTTGATGCGACACTTCGACCTGTGCAGCGTGACCACTGGCTGTCATGCTGCACAGGGCCGCACGCCGGGATCGGGAACAACCAGGCAGGCTGAGCATGCGTAGTCTAATCCCGAGATTGGATACTCCAATCCCGGGATTTAAATCCCTGACTTTTTGTGGCCATATCCTGTGATCCCACCAATGGATTGGCCACCTTAGAATGAATGTAATGGAGTACAAAAGCTTTTTACAAACAATACTTACAGGAATTACAGAAATGCTTCACTAAACAGGAAAGTCTTAAAGGTGCCCATACACGGTCCGTTTAACGGATCCGTTTGGCACTTAATTAGCACGCATCGCATCCCTAGTGCATGCCTTGTGCATGCACTGTGATCCGATGCGATGTGTACCTAGTACAAAAAGTATGTGCAGCACATACTTTTTGTACCGTACTATGTGATGCGCGGGAGCGCGCATCGCATAGTACTAAACGGAGCCGGCGAAAACGGACCGTGTATGGGCTGCATAAGTCTGTTTTTGAAGGCTCAAGAGAGGCAGAGTGACAGAGTGGCCTGAGTGCGACTCTGTGTCCCAGCAGCGCCTGCTGCCTGCTTGGGACCTTAAAACAGGCAATGCAGTGAGCAGCTGGACAGTCAGAAGCCCCCACAAGTGCAACGTGACTTGATGACATCATGCTGCATGCCAACCGGAGGTCGAGGAGCTGGCGCCACTGGTGTCACAAGGGAGGGAGCAAGGAGCGGTGTGGTGCAGCCTGTCAGTGCCTAGGATCCATCATCTGGATCAAAGTTTGCCACCCCAGCCTGCCTGGGGTGGCAAATAAAATAATTATTTTGTAACAGGGAGGGGGAAGAAGAGAGGGAGCCAGTCATTTGGCATGTTGTTTTAAAAATCTAATACTTGCCACTGCCCGTCCCGCTGATGATATCTGTGATCACTACCCGGCCAGGTCAGCACTCGCCGCCCCCTAGTGAAAGCACTCACCGCCCGCTGCACACTCCAGGCATATATACAGGGAGGTCAGACGGGATCTTATGTGCTGACCGTCCGACCTCCCTGATCTGGTCCGATGTGCATGGGACTGCGCATAGGATCGGATCAGATGTCACACACCTGCGATTTTGGGCCGATTTTACCCGGTTATCGGCCCAAAGTGCCGAAATCGGGCAAAATTGCATAGTGTATGGGGGCCTTTACATTTTCACTTTTTTATCTCCTTAAAGTTTGATGCTGAATATTTTACAATCATAAACAGAGATTTCTCTGGTCAAGCAAATAGGTTCATAGTGGCTTATTACCATATGTGGGATGTGACCACACATATAAGAGAGAGCGAGGGCTGCCTAGGCATGAGGGAATATAAGAGTCTGTGCAGTTTGGGATGGTATGACAAAAATAGAAATCAGATTGTCACTTACCCATAGAAGTGCAGTGTAGATGGGGTAGCCAATCAGGTGTAGAAGGGGTGGTAGCTTAGGTGGAGGTATATAAGAGGTAGTCAGGTGATCCATCTTTCTCTTGAGTCTGGATTCCCACCCTCCCTCCCTTGTGCTAACCTACCACATGGCCTTTCGGCCGTCACCCAAATTTGGCTCTCATCAATTTTAATATTAATTGGCGGGAGGGCGCTCTCGATCAGCAGTTCAGTTTGAAGTACAGGTGGTCACTGTGAGGTATTGCCACCCTCTGCCAGGAAGGCTGGTGAGTTCTGCCCCCGAGGGGGGACGCAGGACACTTTTAGAACTGTCCTCATTATGCCCTAGGAGGGGCGGCAAGACAGTCACAGTGCAGGCTGGCTTTGAATTCAATGGGTTCCTCGCCCTAGTTACAAGTTGGGGCGTTGTAGTCGCCGCCATTGCTAACATTTATGACTGGCTGGTCTCCAAGCGCTCTCTAGGCCATCCCTTTCAATAGGGTCATACCACAATAAATACCCTTTACCTTTTAAACTTATGCAGTGGTTGTCCGTGTCGTTATTTCGGGTCACGTGTCCGTGTGAGTTATTTCAGGTCATGTGTCCGTGTGATTTACTGCTAGGGGTAATCAAGGTTTAAGTTGAAAGAAAAGGTTCATCTCAATAATGCATTAGACGCCTTAGCTGACCGTAGTCATACAACTGTTTCTATAAAGCAGATGATAGTTTTCTTAAATATCTCCACATGTTTATTAATTATGAACCCCACAATATAAATGACAGAAACAGCAGTTACATATATAAAATCCTCAGGACAGAATTACTGTATTTTATTGTTTGCAACAGAGAAATGTGGTTGTTCCCTTTAGTGAATAGACCACTTTTCAGCAATACAGTAAAGTGCTGTTTGTTTACCATACAGTGGCTACGAAAATTATTTTTGTTATTTATTAACAGTTTCTTTTAAAAGCACAGCAGGTTCCGTTGCACTTTTTAATTAGAAATAGGGATAAAATAAAGGTAAAGGTGTTTCACCACAGGTGATGGCAATCATACATTACTAGGGAAGCACAGGAACAGAGCATTTTCTCCCACATGGAGAGGGTCAGGTAGGTAAGTGTGCCATACAGATGGGGCATGGCTCATCTTTGCAGGAGATGGCGACGCCAGCCGCCATCCCCCGCCAGCCGCCATCTGTATAGCGAGAAGGGGACGTGCGCGCGTCCCGCTTCCAGCGCTTCAACCGGGTCACCGCCGGCTTGTCGGCGGTCACCCAGGGTCCCCGCCGCCTGCCCACACCCCCCCCCCCTAACCCTGTCTGTCTCCCTGAAGCGGAGACGGACAGGGTTCCCGTAGCCCCGCCGACGGAGATTGAGATGCGCGTCTCAGTCAGATGGCGAGCCGGGCTGCTGGCGGATCGCCAGCGGTGACGTTCTGGCGATTCGCCAGCAAAGAAGAGCCCGGCCTTATCTGTACTTGCCTACCGGACCATCTCCATGAGGGAGAAAATTCTCTATTCCTGGACATCCCTGATAATGTATAATTACCATCACCTGTGGTGAAACACTTTTCTTGTCAATGAATTACCTAGCTCCCCACAGGTGATGGCAATCATACATTGCCAGGGAAGTCCAGGAACAGAGCATTTTCTCCCGCATGGAGAGGGTCAGGTAAGCAAGTATGAAGTATGGTGTAGGCCCCATTAAACTATATCAGGATTCTCAAACTCTGTCCGCAGACCCCACACAGTTTGTATTTTCCAGGTGCGCTCATTACTCATTAACACATTTTAAAAGATCTACAGTTGGATCTAATTATTTCACTTGTGATTCTGTGAGGAGACCTGCAAAACATGCATTGTGTGGGGCCCTGGGGACCAAGTTTGAGAACCTGTGGACTATATGAATTTAAACAATAAAAAAATAAGTTTACATCTTTTAACAATACCAAGTATGTTGCAATAAATGCCCATTCCTAATAATGTTACAATATCTAGATTTATAGCTACAGTGCACAACTCTAAAAATGTACACAGTAGTTTGTATAAGGGACAAGGGGCCAGATGCTAAGCTTCAAAGGTGATAAAATGGAGAGTGATAAACAACCAACCAATCAGCTCTTGCCTGACATTTTTTAAACACAGCCTGTGACATGGCAGGAAGGAAATGATTGGCTGGCTGTTTCTCACTCTCCATTTTATCACTTTTGAAGCTTAGTGCATCTGGCCCAAGGAGGTCACAATTTCACTTGTCATCATGCTATATCTACAACACTGAAGATGCATTGACATTAGTGGGTCACTCAAGTGAATGGTTACTAAGGAAGTAAAAACCACCCCACCCCAATAATTTGCATGCCACCAATTATTCTGATTGAACTCAATAGCGCAGCTCGCTGATCACCAGTCATCTACAAATGTAGTTTAACAACCTCACTGCCAGAGAATGGAATACATTCAGACCACCGTTACAACTACAAAGTTGACATGTTTAAATTATTTAAAAATTTAAAATTGGGATCAAGCTACATAAAGTAAAAGGCAAATATAATGATCCTGATACACTACCCAAGGGATAACCATTCAATTTGTTCACAAGTAGATGTGATAAAATTGTACTTTTTTTTTTCTAAGCATAATCCACTGCCAAAATGGAGACTATTCCCCTGTACAAGCACGCGTGGCGATACCTGCTCGGATGTCAGCTCTTGCCCCTAATTCGGCGATCTCAAAAGTAAGTATTGACTTTTCAGAGTGAAGGCTGGTCACATGAGGTGGTCGCATGAGGTGATGTGTAGGTCTGAATCAGGCCCAATGGGTTTAGTAGTCCTGTACCCTCATTTGCTCAACCTCAGCCTGTTTCATATACAAATGAATGGTGTATGACAGTTAGTGCAAGCGGGTCCCTGCTGCCAAGGGCGTAACTACCATAGGTGCAGGAGGTGCAGCTGAGAGGGGCCCACTTTGCCTGTCAAAGTATCATGTGCTAGATACATTTTTCAGCATTAGTTAATGAATATGGTCCTTACAAACTTTTGCTATGGGGCCCACATGTATCTAGTTACTGGCGTAACTACTGTAAGGCAGCCCCAGCTACCGCTTGGGGGAGCAAGCCACAGTGGGGTCTGTGTGGGTGCCGGCACCCGCTTGACACACTGACATGCTGCTGCCTGTCACTGTCCTCTGGCTGAGCACAGGAGGCTAGTCAGACAGCGCGGGTGCGGCCATGGCAGAGATGACAAACCCCAAGTTCCACTGATTCAATTGACTGTACACAGAGCCGGCTATTGGCTACTGTGTACAGGATGGGGGCGCGGATGGGCATGCTAGGGTGGCCTGGGATGTGTTGGAGCCAAGGCAAGCAGCAGTGTCTGCTGGTCTCTCTTCCTCTGTCCTGCTTCAACTTCTCCCTTATACGTGTGATGTCATCATGTCACACGCTGGGGAGCAGGGGGGAGCAACGCTGGTTACAACGCTGCCTGCTGCATATAGAAAACTCTTCAAAAAGAGTAAACAAAATGTAGAGTTATTTTATTTTGGGATGAGCAACAGAATTGTCATGTGTCTAGCATCAAGGGCCCTAGCAAGAGACTTAATAGACCTAGAGTATGTAGGCAGGCATTTCTGTCAGTCCGTGATCAAATGGTGACTGCTGTAGCTGCAAAACATTCTCCCAGATTGCTCAGAAAGATGATAGGTTTGAGAATCATTATTTACTAAGCAGAAAACTGCCATGACTTTTTATCCTGTATAAATAAAGCTCTGCTCTCTCAGTACTCAATGTGAATTATAGAAGCAGAAACCAGATTGTCTAGGGAGATATCCACAAAGAGCAGCGAGTCCTGTAAATTAGAAGCCACAACAGACATGAAAGAAGCCAAACACATGGTGTCTAGCGGACATGAAAGAAGAGGAGCTGTAATGAAACAAGTATGTGCTGGTGAAATAACTATACACAGGCACAGAGCTGCCAGTGCAGCCCCTCGTCGGCTGAAGTGAACAATACAATGTCCTGCTTGTGTCAGCAACAAGCAACCAAGACCCCGAGGATAAGGCAAAATGCACAATGTCTCGAAAATGGTCCTGTTCTGGGACAATGAGTAGCAAAAATTACTTGTGCATTTTATCCATATATAAAATGTCAAACATGTAAAATAAATGTTGCAAAATCTGAATATAAATTGTATCTTGGGGCAGTATTGAAGTTCAAAAGTGTTTCATTAACCTTGTCAGTCTCCAGAGGTATTGGGCTCTGCTGAAAGGTCGGAAGAAGGTCTTTATACCCAATTGTAAATACATTCCTAACCCAAATCCACATACACACACACACACACACACACACTTCCGCGGTGGAAGAAACATGCCTATGCAAAGTGGGTATTATTTACATACGCATGGCATACCGCCTTGGCCTTAAAACCGTGCACCTGGATAATTCCCTAGTACACATAAAGGTGCACTTGGCTTTTGGGGTAAACATCCAAAAATGAGCAGTAAAGTAAGGTGTACCGGGCATAGAAATAATCTCAGGTGAAAAACTGTGGAAAAATGGTAAACTCATATATTATTGTTATAATCCTTACTTTTTATGATGCCATAAAGGTTCCACAGAACCTTGCAAAGTGCATAAACAAATGGGCAAAACAAGAAAGTACATAAGGGTCAAGAGCCCTGCTCGTGACATTTTATTTCTAAAAGGGAGGGGCAGGCAGGCGATGAAAAATAGGGTCTTGAAAGCCCATTTTAAGTTTTGTGAAGAGTCTGATGGGGAGAGGTAGAGAATTCCATAGATAGGGAGAAGCACATAAAAAAGTGGGAGAAAGTGATCAGTAGGCAGTAGAGGTGGCATGTGTTTGTGGATTGAGGAGGGTGGTGGGATTGTAAAGGATATAAGGTCAGAGATCTAAATGGGAGAGGAATGGGTGAGGGCTTTATAAGTGAGTGTGGGAAGCTTGAATTGGATTCTGAACAGAAAGGGAGCCAATATAGGGCTTGTAAGAGATGGGAGGCAGACATAGTATGTTTGCTTCCCAGTGTCACCCCTTTTGCAGATGACCACTGAAGGCAATTAGAGCACACCAGGTGTGCAGACTGGGCACAGGAACACCCCCGACACATAGAACATGATGCTTTTAAATACATTGCTCACAGTGGGGCTTGTGCAGGGATGAAGGTACACCCATTTCTGAAGTTTACATTGCACATGTTCTTTATGTAAATTAAATTCTGCCTGTGTATCTTTTGCAGCTACTATTGGAAAGGTTCAAGTGTACCATGATGATGACAGACAGCAAATCAAAAGCCCAATTCAGACGTGTTTTCACGGCCACGAATTTGCAGCCAGCTATCAGTTAAGCCCCCGCCCTGCTCCAGTGACATCCCACCTTGTGAATGAATGTGCTCGCTGTGTGAATAGATGTGTAGGTGCCGCATAGCCCAGGACTTACTCGCTGCTGCGATGAAAAACAGGCACAGTCAGGCTGCTGCTGCTGATGTCACAAACCCTCCCCTAATAGGCTTAGGCGTGCCTGCATTTTCCCTGTCGCTCCATGCGTTTTTTTCGGCACGCCCAGCGTTTTTCTTGGCACTCCCATGAGGCGGCCGGTTTCCACCCCTGCATGCCCACTGTATGTCAATCAATGCGTCTATGTCCAGTAAACAGAAGTTGCAGGACTTCATCGCAACTGGGCATCAAGCACGCGCAATGTGGCCAATACGCATGCGCAGTTCATTAATAATCGGTCTCTGTGCAAATCTGTGGCCGTGTGAACAGGTCTGAATTGGGCCCCAAGTGCGCAACTCTGTATATGTGTGACTATGGGGGTTATTTTGGTCCATTCGCATGGACCAGAACATTTGCATGGGGACCAATGGTGGGCATATGTGCAAGGTCATTTCAGACTGTTCGCCAGGTGCACGCACCCAAGGCTGAGGCCGGGGGGGGGCATGGGGCGGCGGTGGATAGTCATGCACATGGGAACGCCCGGCCATTCACTGGATGTCATCTGCTCGCCCACTTCCTCCCGAGTCTACACGCATATCTAAGTGACTTGAGAGTCACTTTTATATGCGTGCATGTTCCACATCATTCGATGGTCGGCGACCAATGAATGACGTGGGTGTTCCCTCGCAGCCTGCGAATGGATATTCCCTGTCCAGCTAGAAACACTCTTTTCAGTCAAAGGCATAAAACATTTTTTTATTAAAATAAAAAAGAAATTGTGATGTAGGCATTATGGATTTCACCATCATGACTAAACTTGGAATATAAATAGTCATTTGTCTGGTCCCCATATCTATATTTTGTCTTTAGTAAATCTGGTGATTTGAAAATCGCCAGAAAAAAGCCACAACCCGTTAGTGTGAGACAACCACTGTTTAGTATATTGCCTGTAGTGCTGCATTCTTGCCAAGAGTCCCAGTAGGGACGCAGAAAATAAAAAGTTTATCGGGAGACCTGAATCTCATGAGCAACCTCTGTATAGATTTACCCATTCTTACAGTTAAGAAGACATAACCCCAATAGGAAATTAGAATATATCCACATGAGGAAGAAGTTGAATTTTTTTTTTTTGAATGATGTTTATGATGTGTAATGGGAGGTAGTCCAGTGTCACATAGGATAACATCCAATTTCATGCACTTAACCTCAGTTAATGCGCTGGTTTTGTGGAAACGCGATATGTAGCTAACATAGTAGATTGTGTCTTTTTAACCTCTTGTTTCAAACATTAGACTACCCAGTAACCTTGACACATGCTAATGATAAGTGAAACCTACTTTATTGATTCACTGCTGCTGTTTAGATATAGCGCACACATATTCCGTAGCACTTTACAGAATATAGTTGAACACTCACATCAGTCCCTGCCCCAGTGGAGCTTACAATCTATATCCCCTACCACATGTACACACAGACACAGACATTCTTTCATTTTTTGTTGGAAACCAATTGACCTACCAGTATAGTTTTGGAGTGTGGGTGGAAACCGGAGTACCCGGAGGAAACCCAGCGCTGTGAGGCAGTAATGCTAACCATTACACCGTGATGCCATATATCAGCAGAATTCATACTTGCAATAACTATTTATTAGGGCTGTATGTATATCATGGAAATGTATGTATACTTCAGGTACCCACACACAGCACAATGTTGTGAACAATCCAATTCCTTTAAAATCCAGAACACTCCTTGCAAACAACATCATGCACACATGTTACGTGTAAAGGATCAGGGGATTTGATGGGTCATTTAATGACTGCACATCATTAACACATCATAGCCACATCATTCATCATGACTACACATGGAACGATGGGTGCCAAATCCTGCAAGACCGGTTGTTATCTTTCTGCACGCTGAAAGGATTAGCAGTCAAGATGAATGACCAGCGGGTACGCACATTGCATCGTTATCATGCCCACACACGGACAGTTCTAAATGATAGGTCATTCCAATTGGTTGAAAGTGTCCATAGTGTATAAAAACACTAGGTGTTCCCCATGGGAATGCAGCCTAGCGAACAGATCTGAATCAGGCCCCTAAAAGCAAGCACACACTAGCTTGCACTATTTTGATGAAGAGTAGTGGTTCTAATGAGAAATATATATATATATATATATATATATATATATATATATATATATAGCAAGGTATTGCCCGGCACGGACTCCTTCTTGCTTTGCTTGCTGGGTGCCCGCACTAAGTGTAAATGTAGAATCCCAGTGAGAGCGCGGAACTCCAAATAAACCATATGGCGGTGGGTAGAAGATAAGCACTTTAATAAGCAACGTTTCGATGCTACGCAGGCATCGTCATCAGGCTATATGATATAGCCTGATGACGATGCCTGCGTAGCATCGAAACGTTGCTTATTAAAGTGCTTATCTTCTACCCACCGCCATATGGTTTATTTGGAGTGCCGCGCTCTCACTGGGATTATATATATATATATATATATATATATATATATATATATATACGGATTAAATAGTACAATGAGAGCCGCTGGTACACACGTGCAATGTACATACACACATTAAGTCTTGGTGAATTGATTTTATTTTCTATATACTTTTTCATTACAATTTTGCACAAGAGCAGGGATGGGGAACCTTCGGCAATCCAGCTGTTGTGGAACTAGACATCCCAGCATGCCTTCTTACAGTTTTTCTATGTGGCCATGCTACAACTGTTGCAGGGCATGCTGGGATGTGTAGTTCAACAACAGCTGGAGGGCCGAAGGTTCCCCATCCCTGCTGTAGAGCATCACAATAACTGTGGTTTATCAGTATAACACTTCTATATTTGGGGCAGTATGGATTAGCATTACTGCCTCACAGCACTGAGGTCATGGGTTCAGTTCCCACCATGGCCCTAACTTTATGGTTGCCGCCTGGGTGCTGGGCAGTGTTGCAAGTAAGGGGGTACGGCGTGGTACGGAGTACCTGTAAGAAATATGTTGCAGGTACGCAGTACCACTTACCCCCTGAGCCACTGTCAATTCTATTTTTATTTTAAGTCTAAATATAATGCATCCACAGCCCACCCAGCGTTATGATTGGTGCTGTATGCAGCTACCGGCTACTGCTGATTTAGCCTGTCACACTGACAGGCATCAGCGGCGCTGACAGCATGAAGAGCAAGCTCCACAATTGTAAGCACAAGCTGCCCGTCACTCCCCCAAGCAAGAGCCAACCCACCCCCAGTCATTCCCAGTTTCTCATTCCCCGTCTCCTGATGCCACGCCACTATTGTCATTTAGTCACTCCTCTAGCTTTGTGTGACCACACCCCCTCATGACACATAGCCACGCCCATTTTTGGTGGAGGCTATCAGTACCACCAAGAAAAAAATTGTACTTGCACCACTGGTGCTGGGGGAAACTACAGGAGGCCGTAGCCGGGACCGCTGGTTAGAATGGCCACAGCGAACCCTATACTGACTCTATTGAGTACCCCGGGCAGATGACAAACCTCTGCTGGAACTAGGCTTCACTTGTGGCCGCCACGTCCGAAGGAGCGAGCTAGGCCCTTTCCGACCTTGATGCAGGCAGGTCTTATGGATGGACAAAAGGTGAGCGATCGTCAGGGGTAACTCAAGAGGATGATCTAACTAACGGGCCTGACAAAGATGCCCCTATCTGCCGGCACCTGGCCAATGACGGGAATACGACCCAGTCGCAAGCACAAGAGACAGAGTACGGGGAATCTCCACACAAATAGGAGACAAGGGTTAGAGGCGAATCCCCAAAACAAAACCAGGACTGAACGGGAGGCCCTATTAAATGAATAGAAAGGACAGGCAAAAGGAATCGAACATAAAAAAACTGGTAACTACCAGAGGGGGAAATGGGCTAGGCCCACGGCGGGGCGCAGTCCTGAACCCCAAAAAACTAAACAACAGGCTGAACAGCCTAATAACTAAAAGACCTTGGCAGCTCTCCAGAAGAATGAATAGAAAATAACCAGGCTCCACAGGAGCACTTACGTGACCCAAGATGGGAATAACCAGTGGGACTGGACCGGGCACGGAAGCTGATGACTGCGTGATGACACACCACCCAAAAGCTAGAAACTGATGCCAGGACTGGGACAGGATCAAGTCCGGGGACTGGGCACAGATGCTCAAGCCAGGGGCCGTGACCAGCTTGCAGAAAGCTATAACCTGCGTCTGTGCCCAGCAGACGCCGGCTCTTTATTCAAAACTCACGCCGCCTGGCTGACATCAGCCAGTGACGCCGGGAGCCGCCGGGCGGAAGTTCGGGGACGCCCCGATGCCCGACGTCAGAAAGAGGCTTGGGACGTTGCCCGGCAACGTACCTCGAGCTCCGGCGCTGACTGACATCCGCCGACCGCCCAGGATCCCCGGCACCCCGATGGCGGCGTGCAACAACTGCTGTGCAGAGTTTGTATATTCTCCCAGTGCCTGCATGGGTTTCCTCCAGGTACTCTGGTTTCTTCCCACTATCCAAAATTATACTGGTAGGCTAATTGGCTCCCAACAAATAAACACTAGAATGTCTGTGTGCGTGTATATGTGGTAAGGGAATATAGATTGTAAGGTTCACTGGGGCAGGGACTGATGTGAATGTTCAACTATACTCTGTAAAGCGCTGCGGAATATGTATGCGCTATATAAGAAACTTCATAAATAATAATAAATAATATTCTATACATACTTTTCTCTCCTCTTCTTATCTACACACTGTGTATTTTAGGCTGAGAAATAGGAATCATAGGTGGATAAAGTAATTGCTTTATACTATTATACATAAAATATATATTTTTCTTATTTCCTAGAAAACCTTTTCGTCCTTGGTGCCTCCTGATGGTTACATTGCTATCATCACCTCTGCTTGCTGTGACATGCCCTGCAGCAGAGGTCCCCCTGTCATTCTTCCCGTATTCTCTGCACCTCGGGCACGAATAATAGATTTGGCTGGTCTGGTACCCTGCACAGGAAATAAGGGACTATGCTTTTAAAGCTTATTATAGGAATGATTTAACTTCATGATATGCATATACAGTACTGACACATAGGAGGAAAGTGAGAGCACTGATTTCTGATGGAATAATCATACAAGAAGATACCGCTGATTTGTTTTCCTGTAGATGTAAGCAATGTGCTATCTCCCACTCACTTATTAATGCCAGCATACAGTGCGGGGTAAAAGGGACCATCACATGCTAGTTTATAGAAGATACAGTAGATTGCGGATTCAAACAGCTAATTAGGGATTTCCAACTGGCACGTGTTATTGAGATTCTTAGTAGTTTGCAGAGAATAGGTTTTCCTGATGAGGTTCTCCCGCCATCCCAGTGTTTTCTATTGTACTCTTATTACAGTGGACCTGACATTGTGTTTTAAAACAAATGATAAAACACACACACATTTCTTACAGACAATTAATGGCTATAAAAATGTGAATCTGCCTCTATAATAAATGCCTTAGGTATTATTTATATGCTGTTGGTAAGAGCGAGGGCTCGAGTCACCCCATGAGCCGAGGTACTGAACATTGGCCTTTAGATGAAGACCCCCAGGTGCCAGCAGGAACCATAGGGAGGCACTTTCACATTCAAAAATGGGACCTGTGGTTCTAGAAACCCCATGACCATGGGTGGGAGAGGAAATCTCTATTCCAGCAATGAATGGCTGGCAACACAGCCATGCAGGATATGTGCCTGCCAACTTCACAATTAGCAATCTATAGGTGGCTAGTACCTTTTATCAGCGGCCATTTGTATTTGCGGTGGCACATAGTTGGCACTAAAGCACTAGATCAGTGGTTCCCAACCCGTGGTACGCGTACCACCGGGGGTACGTGCTGGTCTTGCAGGGGGTTCGCAAACTAGTCGCCGCTAATGGCGGCTGAGTGACCCGGCACATGCGCAGGACGCCGGGTCACGCCGCCGCGGCTGGAAGGACGGATGGCAGACTCAGACGGGTTGCTGGGGGTATGCGGCGCCGGCTTCTGAGCCTGAGGGGAGGAGAGTGCATTGCGCATCTCTCCTACCCCTCACCGTACTTCCCTGTGACTGGGCCGCCTGTCAGCCAATCAGAGCTTGCAGGCCGGCAGCCAATCAGGAGCCGGCCCGCGAACTTTGATTGGCGGGCAGCCCAGTCACAGTGAAGGGAAGAAGAGATGCGCAGTGTGCTGTACTCTCCTTCCCTAAAAGGAGAAGGCAGCGGCGGCGGGCAGCTACATGTCAGTGACTGCAGGGGGACACTGGACTGTCCTCTCCCCGGCAGCAGCATCAATGGTGAGTGTGCTGCTGCTGGGAAACACTGTGGGGGGCATTGCTGGCACTGTGGGGGCATATTTATTGCTTGCACTGTGGGGGCATTGCTGGCACTGTGGGGGCATACCATATTGCTGGCGGCATACCATATTGCTGGCACTGTGGGGGGCATATCTGGCTCTGTGGGGGCATACCATATTGCTGGCACTGTGGGGGCATATTTATTGCTGGCACTGTGGGGGGCATTGCTGGCACTGTGGGGGCATACCATATTGCTGGCACTGTGGGGGCATACCATATTGCTGGCACTGTGGGGGGCATTGCTGGCACTGTGGGGGTATACTTGTTGCTGGCACTCTGGGGCATTGCTGGCACTGTGGGGCATACTTGTTGCTGGCACTATGGGGGCATACTTGTTGCTGGCACTGTAGGGGCATTGTTGGCACTGTGGGCGCATACCCTGTACCATGGGGTCATACCTGGCACCATGGTGGCATTCCTGTTTCTGGCACTGTGGGGGCATACGTGGCACCATTGGAGCATATGTGTATCTGGCACTTTTGGGGGCATATGTGTATCTGGCACTATTGGAAGTCTAACATGATCCCTTGGAATGTCTGTTGCTTCAGTAATAGAGATTTGACAGTGTTCTGTTATTTTATATGCTGTCCGCAGAATGGGCTGAGCTTATATTGTGGTCAAGTGGTTGCACTTTTTTTTTTTTCTCGTCATTGCCAGTATTAACGCTATGTTTTATATTTGGTACCAGAATGATCAGCATGTTCTTAAATTAATCTGAAGACATGGCACATACCATCACAGTGAAAATGGGGGAGTGACTTGCCCCTGTTAAGCCACATCCTTCAAATGAGGCCACGCCCCTTTTTAGGCCACGCCCCCTAAACAATTTCACGTGTGGCTTGACACGAGGGGGTACTCATAAATGAAAAGCCTAGTCAAGGGGTACGGGAGACAAAAAAGGTTGGGAACCACTGCACTAGATGAATGCCTTCATGCAAATGTGGAGGCAAACGTAATCGCACATGTTCTGAGTTTGCCATGCAGGGTAAATGAGACCCTATCTGCACTAATGTATGTGCCTCCATGCACATACGTGTACTGAATCAGATAACACATGGGCGGTGGATTCATCGAGCATACCAAAGAGGCAACAAATTAACAGTACCCAATGCATACCCAATACAGTAAATGCAGAGGTAGGTTTAGGGGGCAGAACATCCCTATGGCACAGTCCCCCTCCCCTCTCCAAAATAAACTCCATTATATGTCTCTTACTCTCACCACTATCCACATATCCCCATAACCTTCTCATTACCAATTTCATAGCTTTCTCCAGTTCCCTTCATATCTTACATAGCCCCTCCATAGCTCACAATGCTCTCCTCACTCCTCATTGCCCCACACAGCTCACACTTTCCCCCTCACACATGCCAAGCTGGAAAGCTGAGTAAATAGCAAACTACGTTCGCAAGTCCCTTGGAGCAATGAAATACCATGTAAACCTTAAGTTACCTTCCCACTGTGTACTGACACATGTGTATAACTGTGCAATCCCTGAGGAGCCCACTTTCTGCACCCAGGACTCTGTAGCACCGCCAGACGTTCTAGACAGTGCACTACTGGCATTTGTTCCTATCAGGTGTAGTGTTTCCATCTGAACCTGGCATCTGCGGAAGTGACTGTGCATCTGAGAGTACAGCCACTTTCCCTGACACGCCCGAGGTCACTCCCACAAGACACAATTTATCACTACAGGGAAGTTTCCCGGTAGGCCAATACACCTGTGAGGCCACCTGGCAGCATGTGACTTGTTTTTTTAAAGACGTGGTCCTGTCCAGCGTAGCGGTCCCATTCGCCTCCTGTCTCCCACAAAAACCAGTGCGCAATGCTTACTGGTGGGGAGAGGGGGAAAAGCCAGCACCATTACAATGCAATGTCCTGGCAGGGGTAGGGTAGAGCCGCTGAAGGACTTCAGTTGCATTAATGGGTGTGATGTAGATGCATTTGACTTGGCACATACAGCATGTGATGATGATGGTGTTGGGGTTGGTGGTGATGATCAACATGTCAGCATATTGCTCCTGGGTTGAAGCACATTCAAGTCCAGAGCCTCCAGACCCGAGCATATTAATTGTATCACTTTAGAAGCTTAGTGCATCTGGCCCATAGACTGAGTTTACACAACAAGCCAACATGCAGCCATCCCGACCCCTTGCAATAGCAAGTGCAAGTAAACCATAAAAAACCCCCAAATGATCATTATTTTATAGTAAGATGGGAAACTACTTACTGCACTATAGAGGATGATGTAACAGATCCACACCTGAGTGCTCACATGGGTGTCTCAGTGAGTGTGTGTATGTGTCAGAATAATAAATATGTACAAAAAACAAGCTTTGAATCATGTCTGAATCTTTAAAGCAACCAAATATTTAGCCACCAAATAAGTGCATTCACCTGGGAGAGTTATATTGTAACCTAATGTAGATGTATCTCAAAACAAAAAAATAATGATTAAAACAAACAACAACAATAGTATCTTACAAATAACTTGACGAATACATACACATATATATATATATATATATATATATATATATATATATATATATATATATATATATATACACACACACACTCAGCGTAAATTACCTGTAATAAAGAGCCGCATCATTGCTGGACCACGACCAAGTTACTTACCTGTGTGCAACAGCAGTTGTAACACACTGTAACGATGCTAAAAAAATAAATGTTGAACGCGGTAGAAGGCATGCTGGCGTCTTGCAGTACTCCACATCTGCCACTAGATGGCGCATGTACAGTACATTACAAAGGCGAGCACCGGTATTACCCATTAGAAGAGCATCCCAGAGCCGAAGCTCATTCTACCTAAGGCAGCAGGAGAGTAGCTGGGTATACAGCCTTCCTCTCCCCCTCACGCTGCATACAAGTGTCCCATGCTGACAAGACCACTATCCCTGCTGCTACTGCCTTGGACCTGGGCATCCTCCTGCAACTGTTCCAGCCAGGTGCCCTGGCATGCATTGCCTTGTAAGCAGCATCTAAGTGGGCAGAGTGGTGCAGGCTGAGGCTGGACACATGGCAGGCTTGGTTCTCCGTATGGCTGTGCTCATGGCATGGGTTTCTATGGCAGCAGCGAAAGGGCAGCTCAGTTGTAAGGAGGTCCGGGCCAGTTTCCATACTCTGCAGCCCGGAGTGAGATGGGTCCCGGAATCACCTGTGTCAGGTAAGCGCCTCCACCTTTCCCTAACTTTACTTTTCGCTGCCATGCTTGAATTTGTATTGCAATTGAAACCTTACATAGGAGACATGTGGCTCCTCACCTGCTGCTGAATTACCAGAGTTTGGCAGGGAATGCTGTAGTTCTTTCCCAGAGATTGTGAGGATCATTTGCTGAAGTTCCTGCAGAGTCACTTTGTGTTCTCCCCAGATATAAATAACATCATTTTTATGATACTTCTGAGAGAAGCAAAGACATTGGGCCAGATTCTCTAAGCTTCAAAAGTGATAAAATGGAGAGTGATAAACAGCCAGCCAATCAGCTCCTGCCTGACATTTTTCAAACACAGTCTGTGACATGGCAGGTAGGAGCTGATTGGCTGGCTGTTTATCACTCTCCATTTTATCACTTTTGAAGCTTAGAGAATCTGGCCCATTATGTTTATATATATATAATATATTCTATCTCACTGACCGCACTATATTACCATAAGCCTCGTACATAGTAGCAAGACTGACATTCCACAGAACTCCATTTCTTTCATTAATGCTCTGAGGGTTCACAGTTTTGAATACTACAAAAGTATATTTCATTTATTATTTTGAAATCTAAACTAATTACAAACAGAGTGATGCTAGAATTGTGCCATGCAACCTGTGCCCGGGGAACTGTGCCATGCACCCTCTCCTTGGAGGACTGTGCCATGCACCCTCTCCTTGGAGGACTGTGCCATGCACCCTCTTCCTGGGTGACTGTGCCATGCACCCTCTCCCCGGGTGACTGTGCCATGCACCTTCATTCCAGAAGCCTAGCCACGCACCATCTCCCCGGGGGAGTGTTCCACGCACCCTATTTCCAGAGGACTGTGCCATACACCCTCTCTTCGGATGACTGTGCCATGCACCCTCTCCCCAGCTGACTGTGCCATGCACCCTCTCCATGGGTGACTGCCATGCACCCTCTCTCTGGGTGACTGTGCTATGCACCCTCTCCTTGGAGGACTGTGCCATGGTCAGAACATCAACATTTTTGCTACTCGATATACATCATGAAAGCCATATGCTTACAATACTCCTACAATATACAGTATACTGTGTATGGACCTTGTAATATATACTGTATGTGGTCATTATCTCTGAGCAGTGGAATGATGGGTGGTATCGTGCCCCTCCATGACCTTACCAAGTTGAAGCAGGAAAAATATGGTTTTCCGTGATTGGTAGCCATAGATAATTTAGCGAACTTTGTGCATAGAAAGAATTTAACTTCATAGTTTAATCTGCTGGTCCCTTTGGTACAGCAATATCAAACATGTGCTCTTTAGTCACGGTCTGGCATAACTACAGAGCCCTAGAACAACACTGCTCGCTTGTTCTAATGTGAAAACATTTGTTTCCCCTGGATGATGAGCCACATCTACACAGGAAACGAACAAGGGGCCTGATTCAGACTCTCCGGGCTGCGAGTATTTGGAGCCCAGCGATCAGGTAAATGTGTCCCGTTGAACCCGCCCAGCCCTTTGCATGGCTGCGAATGCGCTCGCAGCGCACGCACTGGGAATATCACTTTTTTCAAATTATTTTCCCCCCTGCTCGCAAACGCAGAGTAAGTGTAGATTTCTGATGACAGGGCCCAAGGTGAGAATAGACGTATTACTGGTTTCTATATGCATACTTGCCTACTTTTAAAAACTAGTTTCAGGGAGATTACAGTTTGAAATAGAATTTTGCAGACAGCCCCACTGAGGGGGCATGTCATTCTCCGCCCAAAGGGTGTGTCTAGTTCCATATATGGAGAGACTGTGAAAAGAGATTGTGAATGTGGCACCTAGTGTACTGCTACATCTTAAGGGCCCCATACATCAGCAATTAATTGTGACAATTTTCAGATATGGAGATGATTGCCACAATTAATTTTAGATGTGTGGGCTCCCCCTTCTGGCAATCCCAATCAAAATCGCCAATCGATTGCTTAATCAGGTTTTTAAACATGTTTAATAATCTGGTATTATCTGAAGATCTTTTTTATATGTGTGGGCATTCCCAATTCGTCTTCTTCATCTATTTACATTATGAACAGCAATCGATTGGGCAATTTCCAGATATGAAGATGCAATCTTTAGGAAAAATCTGCCGATCACTGAAATAAATCTGTAATGTGTGGGCAAAGTCAGATAGATTGTAAAATCCATTTATCTGGCCAAAAAATCCCTGTATCTGGAAATCCATAAATTGTGGTTGCTGATGTATGGGGTCCATTAGAGGAATCTTTTAAAATGACTTATATACAAATGTAGATGAGCCCCAAAGCAGTTAGAGATACTATACTAAAAGTGCTGGGAAATGGTGCTGATGATTCAATGTAAATGTATCTGTCTCTCATTCCTTTTTTACCAAAATATATAACAGTGTAATGTGTGCTAGGTGAAATGAGGGAGATTGCTAGACTAATGAGGGAGAGAGGGAGATCGCTGCTATTTCAGGGAGTCTCCTGCAGAATGCAGGAGGGTAGGCAACTATGTCTATATGCTGTGTGACATTTCTGCATGATCAGTGGTGGAAACAGGGTTGTGTTTTGCTATACTGCTACTGATCCTACTGCTTCCATTGTAATACTATAAAATTCCACTTGCTTACATATTCCATACCACCACTTCTCAATATCTACTGTGTATGAGTGTGTGACACCCCGGGCCCTATAACATTCGTCTTTGCAACACAGATGTTAATACATGTTTTGATTGGATCAGCTGAGTTGTGTTGCAGTAGTTTTTATTTGTTTCAGATTTTTTTGTTTACAATTTTAAAATAACTTTTTTTGCTTTATATGTAAGGGTGGAGAGGCATGGCACAAGTGCAGATGGGAGAGGGTCCGGGCTTCTCCTGCCATATTAGTCTGCAATATTAGATCACCTGTAATATGGATTACAATTAGCTTTGGATCTGCTACCTACTAAGGGCCCGATTCAGATCTGATCGCAGGGCTGCAAGTTTTTGCAATTGCTGGCTTTGGCTACACGGAGGGCTGGCACATGAGCCCTCCGATAATCGCCCTGTAATCAGGTCATAATCTGACTCTTCATTGGACCAGCCCCTCAAGTAGGCTATCCCAGTGACTGTCAGGGCTCGGGTATCAGGTGCCCCCGGCTGTGGCAGCAGTGATCCAGTGGAGGGTTCTGGGTACTGGAACACAGGACGCTTGAGATAATGACAGTTCATAGAGCACTGGGCACTGAAGACACAGCTAGGTGGGGGAGTTGACATGACTCTGAGCACAGGAGTTTAACCCCACCAATGGTTTTCACCAGGGACCCCTGCAAGGAGGTTTGGACTTCGCTGCAATTGGTTGGACAGGTCGCGTGCCTCTGTCAGAGTTTGCAAATCGCTGAGGAATGAGTAGTGTTGGATAAGTGCAGGTGAACTTGAGTACTATAGTGTTTATTTATACTCTTTGCCTTGGAAACTGTCAAAGGTGTCGGCCTGGGAGCTGGAATAGTAACGGCCTGGGAGTTGTGGGCTGTGTCTACTTGTGAGTCGAAGATGGTAGATGTTTGGGAGCCAATAGTGATCTCTATTGGAAGTTATAGATGGTAATAGCTGGAAGATAGTCTGGCAGATGAAAGGTTAATTAGGGAGCAGTTTTGCAGTAGCAGTAGCAGCAGCAGCAGCAGCAGCAGCAGAACACAGGTGTACTAACACAGGGAATCTGAAGCCTAGATTGCTGACTTTGGGGGGGCGCTGAGACAAGTTGTTCAAGGCAAAGTGGAAATACCTGAGGCCTGACCTACAGTATATGTCCCCTGCCTGTCTGTGATTGGCTGTCAGTCGCAGCATCAATTAACTCCAGGAAGTACCTGTACACACCTTGATCACATGATCAAGTGCACAGGTCAGAGGAACAAAGTGTCATGACGGCGCCCATGCAGCGTGGGACACCGACTCGGCCCCAGGGGATTGCCATGGAGAAAAACTGGGTACAGCACTGACAGGGACTTGCATCGCAGGCGGCACCAGTACGGAAGTAAGGGACGCGGGTGCAGATGTGCGCCGCGATTCCTGACAGTGACATCATTATGACAGCAATGAGTTTCCATGGCAGCTCAGTATGTAAGACCACAATATTATTGTGTGATTTGTTTATAGAACTATATACCTGGGTACCAAACTGTATGATTCCTGAACATAGTGTTGGAATCAGAGGTTAGTTCTTGTGGCGATACAATAGAAAGGGCTGTATAGTACATTTTCAGCTGATGGTTTATTTAATCCTGGCAGAATACAGTAGAACCTGGCATCACAATATACAGCGGACTATTAGCTGTTGGGAAGCAGTTTAAATATTTAGTTCCACATCACATTATACATTATTAGCTTCCAGTAGTAATACCAGACTTGTATGCTTATGTTCTGTTGCCATTAACATTGTCCATGTGTTTGTATTGGTTTTCTTGTAAGATAATTAGATATCTAAAATTGGCACCGGTTTACTGTAACTGATGAAACAGCAAATCACTCCGTATCACTACATTGCTTCATCTGCAGTGCCAACTGTGCCTTATTTCCAGTGACAGTCTCAGGTTTTAATGGCTTTTCCCTGGTAAAATTCCATTTGACATTCTTACCAACTATATAATGAAATAAATGTCTTATTTTTCGGCATGTTACATGTAATTCTAAGGGGGCAATTCAATTGTCGTGTCCCCCCCCCCCACTGGGGGGTGCAAAATGGAGCAATTGGTTGCCTGCTAGTTATCGGGGAGACAGTTCTTTTCCTCTGGTGCCAGAAGAAAAGTGTGAAAATTCCATGATTTGGGCACTCCTCTGCTGTAGGTGGGTTTTGCTGCTCTGTAAGGTTAAACCTGGGGCTTTTTTTTCTAAGCATGAATACTAAAGGGTTTTCAACCAATTGAACGGCTCTATTGGCCACTTCTTGGTATAGTTGCCCAGCATGCCCCTAAGTATCTTTTCGGTACTTGTTTCCTAGCACGGCGCCTGTCGGGTCCCATCGCATACCTTAGCTTAAGGTATGCGATGGGACCCAACTGACCCGATTTCGGGCTTTTTAAAAGCTTTCCTGACAATGTAAAAATCTGGTCCATCGCATGCCATTATAACGGCTTGGAGTTGATCTTATATAGTGTGGCGAGCGCAGCGAGCCACCGAGCCTGAAGCGTGGCGAGCGGGCGCGTAATGCGCATCCCCTCGCTGCGCTCACCACGCTTCGGGCTCGGTGGCTCGCTACACTATATAAAATCAACTCCACGCAGACGTGGAAAGTGGGGGTATGAAAAGGTCGGAGGACGCGTACCGCCGCCCCTCGCGGGCTCGCTGCGCTCGCCACGTTTCGGGTTCAAGTTGATCGTGGCGTTAACAATGGGGGCATACAATGAAAACTGGGGTCTAGGGGGCATTTAACATTGGGGCCAATGTAAAATAGGGTCTCAGGGACCATTTAACATTAGTTCCAATGTAAAAAATCGGGTCTGTCGGGTCAATCGCATCACATGCAATTTGGTTGCATGCGATGCGATTGACCCGATTTTTGCAACCCGATTGCATACAACTAAAATCGGTGGCGCCGTGCTAGGAAACAAGTACCATCTTTTCTTATTCTGCAGACTTTGGGGGTTATTCTAATTCAATTGTTGCCCAGCGCATTTGCACAGGGGACGTTTGATCGTGACTGCGCATGTACAAAGGTTTTTATGTGCATGTGCAGCCGCTGTGTGTGAGCACCCACAGCGCTCACACACAGAAGTACGGGCGAGGGGCGCAGAGGGGCGTGGGGAGGCGGGCCAGGTAATTTGCTTATGGGAACGCCCAGCATTTCATGGGCATTCCCATGGTAATTCCCCGATGATGCAGATGCCAGCTGCCTGCCCTGTCCTTGCACAGGGCGCACGAAGATAGAGACACCATAGAGGTGTCTCAGATCTGCAAGTACTGAAGAAATCATTCGATGGTCGCCGACCAGTCTTGCGAGTCAACCAAAATAAGGACCTTTATATGGGTAATACAGGTATCTTTCCACAACGCTACCACAAAATGAAGCAATTCAATTGTTGCTTCTTTAGATGCCCGGTAGCTGCGAGGGTGATATTTCTTCTCACCTACTAACCATAGCCAGGAAGTGCTAGATGGGATTAGCTGCTAGTCATGGTTAAACCCCAACTATGGTGGTGTTTATAGAGCAAAGCAGCAATTGAGTTGCTCTGATGGGCTCCCATTACTTTGGTGCCCCCCCCCCAAATAAAAACATTTGTATAAGTTAATATTTAAAGTTAAAAATAAAGGTTCACTCATTAGAACAGTGGTAGCCAACCCTAGCCTACGAGAGCTACCAACAGTTCACATTTTCCAGACAACCTAGCTGCACAGCTGCACTCATTAATCACTGACACATTTTAAAAGATACACAGATGGAGCTAATTAGCTCACTTGTGATTCTGTGAGGAGACCTGCAAAACATGCACTGTTGGTAGCTCTCGAGGACTAGGGTTGGCTACCCCAGCATTAGAATAATATTCCTCATTTTATGACAGGGAGTATAGTATTCTATTACGGTAATTTTAAATTATCATAGTTTTAACTGAATAGTCGTTCATAGACTATCCAATTATAGCCCATGTTTTCTGGCCCAAAAATTACCCATTATCATCCAATAACACATGAAATCCGGGACAAGTTCCAGATTCCATGTGTTACTGTGGCTCTGAGAGCTGCTTTTTGCGGATTAGGCCTCGGGCACCTGAAACATAATCCCCAATAAGTGCCAGTTTAATGTCTAGATTTTGTTTTAAAGCTTCATTGAGTC
Organism: Crinia signifera; assembly: GCF_055691185.1. Taxonomy (NCBI): domain Eukaryota; kingdom Metazoa; phylum Chordata; class Amphibia; order Anura; family Myobatrachidae; genus Crinia; species Crinia signifera. The sequence goes on from NC_139225.1 coordinate 111,741,568, forward strand.
TGCAAAACATTTTGGGCAGACAGGATCAGGTATCTATATTGTGGATATCAAATGGTGCATGAAATCAAGAGCAATCGGTGCTACCACCCATGGAACAAGGTTGAGTGGGCCTAATGACTAGTCCTATAGAGACTCCAGGTTCTTTACTCCATCTAGTGCCTCACATATGATACTGGAGGGAGCTTTAGGCAGGAGCATAGGCAGTTTAAGGAAAGGGGGTCCATATTCACCCTCCTTGCAGGTGCACTTCTCTCTTTGAAGCAGTAGAATCTAGGGTGCCACTGGCTGAGGAATACTTGGTAGCCCATCTGGGAGGGTCACTCAATTTTCTAGGGGTGCCGGAAGCAGTCCCGACAGTCGGGGGTGTGGTCACTCAAAAGGGGGTGTGGCCTTGAGTGTAGTGCACCACACCACATACCCCTTCTACACATTATGGAACAAAATAGTAGACCCCATTATACTTGCCCCTTACACTTGCCCCTTTCACATGATGCCAAACGGATTGAGCCAAAGTTTACATAATGCCACATGGTTTGTTCCAAAATTCACATAATGCCACACGGAATGAGCCAAAACTCACATAATTTCACACGGATTAAGCTAAAATTCACAACTGTATATTGTAAACTTGCGAGCAGGGCCCTCCTAACTCCATGTCGATTTGTGTCTACCCAGTTTGTTTAATCACTGTTGTTTTCAATTGTTTTCAATTGTAAAGTGCAATGGAATATGCTGCACTATATATGCACCATAATTCTCATTACACGTTAAGCCACACACCATAATATCCATTATGTATTATAACACAGTAATACCTATTACAAATTATTCTACATAAGTACATGCTTGTTGCCAGGGGTTCCATGCTCATTGCTAGGGGTTCCATACTCATTGCCATGTGGGATTACATGCTCATTGCCATGTGGGCTTCCATGCTCCTTGCCATGTGGGCTTCCATGCTCCTTGCCATGTGGGCTTCCATGCTCCTTGCCATGTGGGATTAAATGCTCCTTGCCATGTGGGATTAAATGCTCATTGCCATATATGAATTTTTTTTATTTTTTTTATTAGAAAGCTTGATCAACCATGTTTTAATGCTTTCTAACATTAAGGTCCGTATTCAATGCGGCTGGCGAGGGGGGTTAAATGGTGGGGATCACAGAAAACAAGCGATCCTTGCTGTTTAACCCCCGTGCTGGCCGCTCACCCTATTCAACATTCTGGGGGAATCCTCGCTGTCAGGGGACGGCGAGTGTTCCCCCAAACAGCGAGGCTCATGGCTAATGCAGGGAGCCCGCTGCATTTAGCTGTGAGTCTCGCTGTTTTAGTGGCCGTATACGCCGATTTCCCCCTCGCTCCAAAAATGCGCACATGCGGAATGCTGTCCTGCATTAAAATCCTGCTACTTTTTTAATTGCTGGCTGTACGCAGAGGCAGAACTCTGGGAGGCAATGGAGTCATCTGCCGCCGGGCTCTCAACGGGGCACCTCTCCACCACTGCCAGTTTAAATCCATTAATTGAAAGCCATCAAAATCGCTTCTGTGGCTGAGTTCTAAAAATATATGTGTTTCTCTCTCTCTCTCTCTCTCTCTCTACAGTATATAATATATATTTCATAAAAGACTATTTATATTTTGAATAACGTTGTGTGTGTGGGGGGTGCACCAATTTTCATCTTGCCTCCGGGCAACTGGGATGAACTTACGCCACTGGCTGTACGCAAGGTGAGGGGGTGTCTGTCACTTTGACATTTTCTGGGAGAGTGAGAAACACCCCCCCCCCCCCCAAGGGCCAGATGTATTAAGCTTCGAAAAGTGATATAATGGAGAGTGATTAACAATCAGCCTATCAGCTCCTACCTGCCATGTTACAAACTGTTTTTGAAAAATGACAGGTAGGAGCTGATTGGCTCAAGCTTAGTACATCTGGCTCTAAGTGACGTGTACACTTGTATCAAACTTTAATAAAATCATTTAGAAGAGTTTAAACTTCTGGTATTGTTGGAACAGCTTTTAATTACATTATTTTGGCGAAAGCACTAATTAAATCCATAGTACTCTCTAGTAACACTTTTTAAATATATATCCCTTTCTCTCAGAGACTAATTTAAATCTGGTGGACAATTTTATAACGGAATATGTTTCTAAGGTGATAAGAGTAAACACTTGAAAATCAATTGGCTCCCACTTGACTTATGGCTATCGCTATATGATAAGTTACCTGGCATTATAGCTAAGCTCACGGAGACTGTGCGGTTGTAAAACAATATTTAAATGAGTGTATGTAAATAGTGGCAGTCACAGCAGTAGATAACGGCTTTGCACGTGTCTGGAATTTGTAAGACGATTTCTGGTTTGTAATGTGTACAGCATGAATATCACCCTGTTACGTGATCTGAGAAAACACCCTAAGCGGATTGATCCAAGGCTTCGGCGACGGTTGGATTTGAATAAAAGGTACTTGTTTCCTAGCACGGCCACAACAATCTTGATCTGGGGCATCGCAGGTAAAAAAATCGCGTGGTCGCATCGCATACGGGCTAAAAAATCGCATGCGATGCGACCGACGCGATGCCCGCGATTTCCCATAGGGAACAATGTAAAATGCCTCAATTTAACCAAATCAACATAGGGAACAATGTTAAATGGGCCAGAGAACCCCCAAAACCCCCCTGACCAGTGAAATGGCCCCCCAAAAATAGTTAACGCCACCCCACGATCAACGTCAACCCGAAGCGTGGCGAGCCTGCTAGGGGCGGCAGTACGCATCCTTCGACCTTTTCATACCCCCACTATCCACGTCGGCGTGGAGTTGAGAATAGATTAGTGTGGCGAGCGCAGCGAGCCACCGAGCCCGAAGCGCTTTGGGCTCGGTGGCGAGCTGCGCTCGCCACACTAATCTATTCTCAACTCCACGGCGACGTGGATAGAAAAGGTATGAAAAGGTCGGAGGACGCGTACCGCCGCCGCTCGCCACGCTTCGGGTTGGCGTTGATCGTGGGGTGGCGTTAACTATTTTTGTGGGGCCATTTCACTGGTCAGGGGGGTTTTTGGGGTTCTCTGGCCCATTTAACATTGTTCCCTATGTTGATTTGGTTAAATTGAGGCATTTTACATTGTTCCCTATAGGAAATCGCGGACATCGCGTCGGTACCATCTTATGCTTTTTTTGGCCGCATACGATGCGACCGACGCGATTTTGACTTTTTCAATGGGAAATCGCGGGCATCGCGACGGTCGCATCGTAGACCATTAAAAATTACCCGCGATGCCCGCGATTGTGGCCGTGCTAGGAAACAAGTACCGAATAAAATAATAATAATAATTGGAGGTCTCAAAATAATGACTAGAAAATGAAATTAGGGGAGGAAATTGTAGTGTTAAATACATATATATATATATTCAGCATGAAGGCTGCTAATGGCTTTGGTTCGCTTGGTTGGTTTTGTCAATGAGATGTTTGTAGAAGGAGGTTATTAACGTGTCAGAGGTCCATCCTTATATTCCCATCGCTGGGTATAGATTGCCAGCAGAGATGAACTATTTTAGTCCACAGGAGAGGAACCCTTGCTGTAGGCCATGTACACTCAGGAGATAAAATTATGACTTTGTTATTGTGACAATAAACTCCATCAAAAATACATAACTCATGAAGCGGGACTCTGGAGACACATGTCAGAGTCTTGCTGACTTCTTAGGTCAAGTGGAAAAGGGATGCGCTGGGTTAATACAGTCAGTGCTTGCAGTATCGTTTGTATAAATACACGAGCATGTCACTTTTGGGTTTCTATCATTTCCTAAATGGGCTCCCCAGAGATTTCCCCTCCTGTGTTCCACAGATTTCACAGCAAGGCCTGGGGCAGGAAAGGCAGCCCACTCAAGGGCATATGTTTCATCCTTAGCAGCAGCGTCTACAATGAAATAGACTTTGTGATGCTGATTCCTTATTATATCCGGGGTTGGTTTGTTACCTGTAGCAATCTTTGAAAACAGCAAAGTTTGGGACAATTGTGTAGTTGTTCTACCCATCATATGTCTCTGATAGTTATGGTCAGACTAATATTTGCCAGTTTGAATGGAGGTGCTTGCGTCCAAGTTTTAATTCACCAACCCTCTTGATATAGATTGATGTATAGTTATTAACCCTTTGAGTGCCAATGTTGCTGTGAGGGATCCTCAAAATATCCTCTAGAAATGCCAGCGTCGCTCACAGCCAATGTTCTTTTAGAATAAATAATTACAAATACCGCCAAGTCAATTAATCGCAGTTTAGTTAAATATTGCACCCAAAAAAAAAAGAGCAGTCGCTGTGAGTGTTGCTGCCATTTTTAGAAAATATTTTGAGGATCTCACACAGCAATGTTGCCAATCAAAGGGTTAAAGGGATATTGTACTGCCATAAAACTTTATCAGTAGCAATAATGTTTACACATATTCTGCAATATGGCTGGTGATAGCGGGCAGTGGCTTCAAAATCACAAAACACGTGACTCCAGAATACTAATAACTTCCCACTGCACCATCAGGGCCCCCTGTGACCTGGTCCTTTGGCCCAATTTGGTCACCCAATTATGTGTACAAATTGTAAATTGACATAGGCTCAGCATTTAGCTAAGTTTTAGCATAAATTCCAAGCAACCCGATTTCCAGAGATGTCAAGTGGACTGTCCCGATATTAAGGTGGTAGTCCTAATATGTGGGGGGCTTGGGGTAGTGCCATGTTTCTCAAGATTTGTACTGAGTCGGAGGCAGATTTCCAGATGATAAAGAAAGTCAGTTTATTGAATGCGTGGTGCTCAGTGTGGGACCCTTGGACATAAACAAGTGGTGTATGATTATAGTACTAGTTTTAGAATGCTGCGGGCATTAAAGGCCGGCAGCTCCATTGCGTGCTGCAAAACAAAGGGCTACTTGTAGTAAAACATTGCGTAATGCACAGTACCGGCCAATGCAACACGGTCATGCAAGGCATGGCGACTTCTCTGACTTCAAATATACAGTCCTGAAGGTTGCTAGTAGGGAAATCAAACCTGGGACATTTTTTTCAATCCTGGGATTCAGGGTTGAAAAATACTCAATCCAGGGATTCCCAGTATGCCAGGATTGGCTTCCCTAAAAAAACAAAAAAAAAATGCCCTGCATGTTTACTTACATGTGCAGGACAGGTGTGGCCGGGAGCCGGGTTCATAAGTGGGCGGGCTGATGCTGCCGGGAGCAAGGTGGGTTGCTGGGCATGGTGATGCTGTCTGGAGCCAGGTGGGTGAGGTCTCTGGTAGCCAGGCAGGAGCACAGGACACAAGCTAATGATGCAGCCAGCACGTCCATGACAATGGCTGTGTGGCCGGTGCAGGTTCGGGGGAAGCCAGACAGCATCTGAGCGTGTGCTCAGACTCTGCCCCGCATGCGCAGTCTAATCCCAAAATCCCAGTGTTTTGGGGGCCAAATCCTGGGATCCCACTGATCCCGATCCCGGGATTGGTCACCCTAGTTAATAGGTAGGCATGGATTTAGATTGGTTTTTGAAATGTGGTTTTTTTTAATCGCATGATAAACATGGGATGTAGACGGGTGGGTTAAAAAAATGCAGATAACTTGAGAAATTAAGTATAAGGGTTAGAGTTAGGCTCTGGATGGGGGGGGGGGGTTAGAGTTAGGCTCCGGATGGGGGGGGGGGTTTTAGAGTTAGGCTCTGGATGGGGGGGGGGGGGGGGGTTAGAGTTAGGCTCCGGATGGGGGGGTTAGAGTTAGGCTACAGTAGATGGAGTGTTAGACTCAGACGGTGGATGGAAACACTTAAGGTTAGGCTACAGGAGGCATGTCCAAACTATGGTCCTCCAGGTGTTGTGGAACTACAAGTCCCATCATGCTTTGCTATAATTTTGCTATTAGGGAATGCTAAAACTATGGGATAAGTAGTTTTGCAACAGCTGGAGGTCCATAGTTCGATACTCCTGCCTCATCAGTGTTCTGCCATCATAACTCCTATCTGCCATCGATACTCCTCACCATCGGTGCTTCACCATCATGACCCAGCTTCACTGGAAAGTAGTCACACATGGTGCCGAGGCCCAAGCTGTGAGCGCTGTGGGACTGTCTGGCGGCTCCTGCATCTGTTTCTTGGTTACTGTTGCTAATTGTTGCCAAGTCCCGGGATGGCTAGTAACCTGGTAACCTAGAGCATAGTAAATTCAGAGCAGAGTATGCGGTATATGGTGGGAGTAGTATATAAATGAGGTGGTCCCCTGTATATAGGGGGCACTATGTGGAGTGGTATGGGGTGCCGTGTGTTTAAGGGTAGTTTATGCTGGGTGCAGTGCACATAGGGGTGACCATTTTTAATGGAGCTCCATTGGGCGTCCTCCATAAAAACAAAAATAAACAAAAACCGCACCAAATATACATGTAACCTTTTTAATGATACAATTTAGTACTCGGAAGAATCTTGTTCGTACAGAGTCTCTTGCATGAATAAGTTGTTAAGTTGTTAAAATATAATTCTTGGAAGTTCAACATATATATATTTCTGCGTTTAAATTTGGTGGAAACACATTTATATAACATATACAATATGAAAACATTATAAATGTATTGAAATGGATAAATTTAATAACAAATCTATTCACACATATCACAATGTGATAGTCCTATTGTCAAAGCCCTCTTCTCTTCACATTTCACTCACAGCTCTCCCATACTCAAACACTCAGCGGCCATCCTTATCCACATACTCATCTCCATCTTTAGCCACCAGCCCCTAGTAGTAAGTTACTGGTCACACTGGTTACATTTTCCTGAAAAGTGCTGCTGCCATCAGATTAGTGCCGTGTTGTGAGCTGTATAATGTGGCCGAAAGAGAGACGGGGGCTTCACTTGATGTTTAATCTCCCATATGGGCCTCAGCTGACAGCAATGTACTTAGCTATTTCGCTGTAAACCACAGCTGACAAAGCATCGGAACTCCACTGAAGCAGCGGGACTCCACTCCGTACCTGTTTGCTGGTCAAGGTGCTTAAATTATCCCAATCTCGGAATATCCAGGGGGAGTTGAATAACGGGTCCTCCTAATTCATGACGCGTTTCACCCGCTATTGAGCTTTATGATAAGTTATATTTCCACTCCATTGGTGCTGAGCCAGCCAATGGCTGTTCTGATTCTTGTTTGTTCGCTTTAACAGGAGCCGCAGAGCTACTACTAACCTGCCCAATAAGCTTGCTTGTTTTTGTTAAAGGTCTCAGACTTGTGCTGGATGCCTTTATAATCCGTCTGGCTTTACTTTGCGTTTTACATTGTGCTTTAAGACATATGTTTTGTATAAATATCCGGCTGTGCAAGTCTCTGGTGCGCTCTGTGTAACACTGCAGACTGGCCACATTTTGAGTGTGCAGGATCTCTAATGCTTTTTTCATGAGAAAAGATTACAATCATTCTATGGGTCATAAGTTCAGAGCTTTTTATACTCTTACATGGCAAATACCAAGAGAAGTGTTGCTAGAGCACATCTGCATGTTTAATTAATGCGCCTGGCTGCAAGCTTTCTTTTCCCGTTGCAATATTACAACTTAAGCAAGACCTGTTTTATTTAAACAAATTTAAATTAAACTTAGATGGAAAACTTTTTTTTTTTTTCTTAAAGAGGCCGGGGGGATCATTCGAGATAAATGTTGATGCAATGTTACATAGCCGACCCAGGGACGCTTAACAGAGCAGTGGCAAACAGAGGGTGCATGCACCTGTTACATGCACTTAGATGAATGGGTGATATTAGGTGAGGTGCCAATGAGGCCTACCAGTTAGCAGGCGTGAGGTGCACCTCCGGGTTCCACACCTTCTAACATCCTTTAAACAGCAATATACGTATGGTGACTAGAAGCTGTGGGGGGAATTCAGTTGTTTTAAGCATAGACATCAATGGGCACATGAAGGAGCAATTCAATTGTTTTGGGGGATCCGATACGTAATCACGGCGGTCGGGATCCCGGCGGTCGGAATCCCGACACTGGAATCCCGACCGCCGAAATCCCGACATGGGGGGGACGTGGATCGCCCCCCCTTGCGGGCTCGCTGCGCTCGCCATGCAGCGTGCCCGGTGCCTCGCTACGCTCGGCATGCTATTTTATTCTCCCTCTATGGGTGTCGTGGACACCCACGGAGGGAGAAAGTTTCGGGATTCCAGTGTCGGGATTCTGAACGCCGGGATCCCGACCGCCGGCAAATTGACCGCATCCCGTTTTGGGTGCCCATTAATTATTGCAATTGTCAATGCTCAAATAGGCATCTCTTATATATTTAGCCAGATCTGTCACTCAACCCCTGTGGAGAACGTTCCTGTGTAGAACAGTTTCACTTTCATGTGTCTGACGTTCCACCCCCTTGACATCACCTCCCCCCGCCCAGCCAGGGCTACAGTACACGCCCACCATCCACCATTACTCCACAGCCACCATTACTCCTGCACATCCCTACCCTCTGCCAGGACCCCCGCGACCCCCCCTCCCGCGATTCGCGGGACCCCCCGCGACCCCCCCTCCCGCGAATCGCGGGACCCCAGCGCCCCCCCCTCCCGCGATTTGCGGAACCCCCGTGACCCCTCCTCCCGCCATTCGTGGGACCCCGCACCCCCCCTCCCGCGATTCGCGGGACCCCCGCTTTCCACCCTCCCGCGAGTCGCGGGACCCCCGCGACCCCCCCCTCCCGTGATTCGCGGGACCCCCGCGAACCCCCCCCTCCCGCGATTCGCGGGACCCCCGCGACCCCCCTCCCGCGATTCGCGGGACCCCCGCGACCACCCCGGTATCCGGACTATTGTTAGACAGCACTTACATCGACAGCCATTACATCGACACCATTAGTTCGACAGCTCAATAGGTCGACATGGTTTTAGGTCGACATACCATTAGGTCGACATGTCATTATGTCGACAGCTCATTAGGTCGACAGCTCATTAGGTCGACATGTTTTTAGGTCGACACTGCCATTAGGTCGACAGTGTCTATGTCGACAGTCAAAAGGTCGACATGGGTTTTTTCACTGTTTATCGAGCCGACATGTGCCGACAGGCGGTATTTCATGCCCTACTATCCACTAGGGCGTGGTGGGAGAATAAAATAGTGTGCCGAGCGCAGCGAGGCACCATGCCCGAAGCATAGCGAGCGGCTGCGATACACTTCAAACTGTGTCCATGTCGACTGTGTCGACATTTCGGCCAAAAAAACAGTGAAAAAACCCATGTCGACCTTTTGACTGTCGACATAGACTCTCGACCTAATGGCAGTGTCGACCTAAAAACATGTCAACCTAATGAGCTGTCGACCTAAGGAGCTGTCGACATAATGACATGTCGACCTAATGGTATGTCGACCTAAAACCATGTCGACCTATTGAGCTGTCGAACTAATGGTGTCGATGTAATGGCTGTCGATGTAAGTGCTGTCTAATATCCGTCCCAGACCCGACCACCCCCTCCCGCGATTCGCTGGACCCCCACGACCACCCCCTCCCGCGAAACGCGGGACCCCCGCGACCCTCCCGCAAATCGCGGGACCCCAGCGACCCCTCCCTCCCGCGAGCCCCCTCCCGCGATTCGCAGGACCCCTGCATCCTCCCCTCCCGCGATTCGCGGGACCCCTGCGACCCCCCCTCCCGGCATTAAAAGGGCCCCCCGCAAACCCCCCTCCCGCGATTCACGGCCCCCCCCCCTACTGTGATTTGCGACCCCCCTCCCGCAATTCGCGCCGCCCCCTCCCGCGATTCACGGAACCCCCCGTAGCGCCCCCCTCCCGCGATTTGCAGGCCCCCTCGGCACTTCTCGCGATTTGCGACCGCCCCCTAATTCACACATTCGGGGACCCCACCTCCCGCGATTCATGCCCCCCTCACGCAATTCACGGCACCCCCCCCCCCTTCCTGCGATTCGCAACCCCCCATGACCCCCCCTCCCGCGATTCACGAAACCCCCCGTAGCGCCCCCCTCCCGTGATTTGCGGGCCCCCTCGGCACCTCTCGCGATTTGCGACCGCCCTGTAATTCACACATTCGGGGACCCCCCCTCCCGCGATTCATGCCCCCCTCACGCAATTCACGGCACCCCCCATACCCCCCTTCCTGCGATTCGGAACCCCCCACGACCCCCCCTCCCGTGATTCATGCCCCCTCCCGCGATTCACGGACCCCCGCACCACCCCCCTGCGCCCACCCTCCCTTGATTCACGCCCCCCTCATGCAATTCACGGCAACCCCCCACACCCCCCCTCCTGCGATTCGCAGCCCCCCCACGACCCCCCCCTCCTGCGATTCATGACCCCTCCCGTGATTCACGGACCCCCGCACCACCCCCCCTTGACTCACGGCACCCCACGCGCCCCTCCCGCAATTCACGGACCTCCGCAACCCCCCCTCCCGCAATTCACTAACCCCGACAACCCCCCTTCCGCAATTTGCGTACCCCCCTTCCCACGATTCAAGCCCCCCCGCACCCCCGCCCACGATTTGCAGACCCCCGCCCCCTCCCGCTAACCGCGGATCCCCACACACCACCCCCCCTCCCGCAATTTGCAGACCCCCCAGACCCCCTTCCGGCAATTCCACCCCCCAGCGGACCACCGCGGCCCCTGCTCCCGCATTTCACGTACCCCCGTGACAATGGGGGATCCTGTACCACCACAAGCAGGTACCGCCCCTAGGTGGGAAATCCGGCCCTGGCTGCCACACTGCAGGTTTCCCCACTGCCCTCTGCACCAGCGCCACAACTTTTATCAATGTCTTGCCCACATACCACTATTATACAGCCTCCTGCTCTCATGCACGCTCACTCCCTCCCAGTGTGAGGAGACGCTCACCCACTGCCGGGAGCTGCATACTGTCCCCCACCCTCCTCCAGTTCTAGGGATGCCCATCGACCATCAATGATTTTCAAATAATCGATGGTTTATGGCCGATGTTGAATACTTTTGCCATCAATGTGGGAGGACACTGCCCTGCCTCCTGTTCTCCTGCCCCGTAACTTCCGCCAGTGGAGACCCGCTCACCCTGTGTTGCCCACATTCCCCTATCATGCTTTACCGCCCAGCCTCCTGCTCTCATGCACCCTAACTCCCACCCAGTCGGAGGAGACACTGACTCCTGTATTTCTGTGCTGCCACGCTGGACCCTCACCCACTGACAGAAGCTGCACAGTGTCCACCACCCTCTTTAGTCCCCCCGTATGCCCACACACCCCTATCACTACCCAGCTTCCTGCTCTCCTGAACCGTAACTTCCACTACTGGGTAATCGCTGACGCTGTGTTGCCCACATAACCCTATCATGCCTCATATCCCAGCCTCCTGCTCTCATGCACCCTAACTCCCACCCAGTAGGAGGAGACACTGACTCAGGGCCACCGTCCGGTACTCCTGTGCTGCCACGCTGGACCCTCACCCACTGCAAGAAGCTGCAATACAGGGCATCTTTCATACAATTCTAACCATATTTCTCACAATACAAATGTTCACAAATTAAGGGACGTAGCCCCTTACGCCGGTGTGAAGAGCGCCCGTAGGGCGCGATGAATCACCTAGTTAAGTATACTTGCCTACCCTCCCGGAATGGCTGGGAGGGTCCTGCAAATCTGGTCCCTCTCCCTGCCCCCTGAGAAGGGGTGCAAGTCTCCGGCCCACGCTCCCCCTTCCCTGTATAAAATCCCAAATAACGTGGGTCTGTGGGGAGATGGCGAGGCTAAAATAACACAAATCGTGTCATTTTAGCCCCTCCCCCAATCTGCGGACCCCCAAATTAATGCAGCTGACTGTCATTGGGGCGGGGCTTGGTGACATCAGCCTCATCCCACCCCCGACACATAGCCGCATCCTTCCCCCCTTTCACTCCTCTCTGGACTTCTCCCAGAGAGGAGTGATAAAAAGTAGGCAGGTATGGCATTAAGTGACTAAACCTGTCTAAATTCCTGGTTAACAGGCCCAAAACCAGGACTTTTTTCTGATTCCTGCCCATCACATCAGGATGATGTGAACAGAAATCATGGTATCATGCCTGTCATCAGGAGCCGTTGAATAACTCCGATGGGCATGCAAAACCACAAGTGTCCTTTCAAAAAAAAAAATATATATATGTAATTCCCCCTTTGTGACATATTGCCCTATTTATTTAATATGGTGATGAGAGTGTTTGTTTTATTGCTGCAGTAAGATATTGTTTAAGTCAGGGGTTCTCAAACTATTTTGCTCTGGGACCCCATCAGACCATAAAAATGATTACAGGACCCCAGCAAGTTATGACAGAATGTCCACCAGAAGTGTGGTTAGTGAAGTGGTGACCGATATTGTGACAGGGAGGCAGTGGGTAATAAGGGGATGGGAAAGGGGGAAATGGGGATGGAAGAGGGAAGCAGAGGGTGTTTACTTAATGGAGTTAGCCCCTGTCCCCCCCTCCACAGACACATTAATCTGATGGTCAGCAACATGGCATCGTGACCCCATGCTGAGGTTTTCAGGACCCACTTTGGGGTCAGGACCCACAGTTTGAGAACCGCTGGCTTAAGTTATCAATAAAAGCTTGGATGCAGGGTAAAGGAGTGGGAGTTCGTCTGCCCCTACTCCTCCAACCCTCCACACTTGTCATCCTGCCCACACCCACTATAGGACTACGCAGTGCAGCAGTGTGCTCCAGAGGCAGGGATGTACTGTATATTACATTGTGTATATTATCATTTAAACAAGTGGTATATATTACATGTTATTTAAACTAGTTTAAAAATACCTGGTACCTTTTATACCAAAATAAAGCAAAATATATAAATCATGAGAAAAGACAAAATAACAATGCCTGGAAAGCAAAGAGGGGAAGGAAACCGGAGGGGGTAGCTGGTACTTTTGTAACTCCACGCAGTTGTGTGACAACTATTTTATAAAGTCTAACTTTTTTTCAGAGAATCAAGACTTAAAATATCCTCTGTAACACTAGGACTAGGAAGACTGATGTCTCTCTTTCCAGTCCCAAATGCTCTCATCAGACAACTAAGACACATCCCCTGGGTCTCTTACAGCTCTCTCCTATAATAACCATTTAAAATAAAATAAAACAATTATCAGCCATTGTAAGCAGCTTCATAATTTTTATTTTATTTATATTTATAGAGCTCTGTTGAACAATTGTTTATAGAAATACACCTTTGATTTCCTTCCATATTTGTTTTTTTACGAAATACAACCTGGAAAAATATCAGAGTCTGGTAATTATCATAGGCAAATAGCGGTAAATACTAAGAGAACGGAATGTTTTGCCTATTTACCAAAGCATCTCTCCTTATTGATTCAACGGTTAGATCCTTTACCTGTGAAATAAAGCATATCTTCTCTCCACTGTATAACAACTTACTGGCCTGGCAAGCAAGAAAACACAAATTGTTTCATCCAGCACACTAGATGTTATCAGAAACCAGATTTAAAAACCACATGGTAGTCAGATGCAGAGATCTTGGTGACATATATTTGCATATATTGGCCTTGCAAGCAGTAAATGCCCATACACACTAGGCGATTTTGAGCTCAAAGTAGCTGACTTTTGGCGTTTTAAGCTACTCTGAGCTCAAAATCCCCCAGTGTGTATGCCCCAGCGGTGAGTGCTGATGCGCGCTCCTGCATCATCACAGAGCGCCGCTGTCTATCGGCCGAGTGAACCACTTTCCAAGGTCTCCTACTGTGCAAAGTTTTTCACCTCCATTGAAAATCGCTGGGCCGGTTGAAAATCGCTGTTTGTATGCACAGAGCAATTTATCGCCATTGCTCAGCATACACACTGGGCAAAAACTCCCAGTGTGTATGCACCTTAAGACTATTCTTAGCACTGCAAGCCAATGTCACAATGGAGCTGTTTATTGCTCCAATGTCCTGTTACCTTTTTTTGTGTGCTGAATAGCTACAAAGAAGAATCCCATGACCAGGGTCTGTAAATATTCCTTTTGTATGGTCGTAATATATAAGCCCCCATTATTTGATACCTGCTCATCAGTGAGTACAAAAATCTCAGAATTTGGGAATAAAGTCCTGACAGTCCCCTAGCCAAAGAAATTGAGACAATTGGTGAAGACAGGGCAAGTTCTAAAGTAGAATCCAGGAAAAAAAGTACCTTTTGGCATTCCCCTTATGTGTGTGTACTAAATAGGAATAAATCGTATCCTTATAAATCCTATATGGTAGTTTTTATGCAATTTGAACAATGAGAAAAGACTTAAGAAATTGATACTCTCTGGGAAGACATGGTCTTCAGTCACTATTCATGGTTTGGAAGACCCTTATTTGTCATCATCATCAAACAGAAGAGTCTCAACCATAATTATGGCTCCTCTGCCACCCTAGCCTTCTGTCCTTACATTTGTCTCTCCGGCCTCCTTCCCCAGTGTCTCTCCAGCCTCCTGCCCCCCCATGTGGCACTCCAGCCTCCTACCCCCTATGTGGCACTCCAGCCTCCTACCCCCTATGTGGCACTCCAGCCTCCCGCCACCCATGTGGCACTCCAGCCTCCTACTTTTTGGGTCTCTCAAGCATCTTGTGTTCACCCTATGTCTCTTTCCATCCTCCTTCTCCTTGTGTGTCTCCATCCTCCTGTAATGCTTCTCTTTCTCAGTCTTTCAGTCTTCAGCATGGTGGGAAGACATGATTATGGAACGCTAATGTGCTGAAGGTCATAGGCTGCACCTCCGAGAACTACTGTGTTCTAGTGGGAGTTGGATCATAGTTAAAAAAAGACATTGAGCAGTGACACTGGTGGAGATGACTGCACCATTTATTTTTTTGGAGGGACTGGTGGGGTGACTGTGGGGGCCCTTGAGGGGCTCCTGGGTAAAGAAGAGCTATACTTCACAATCACTGGACTTCCATATTTAGGACCTGGGAGCCGTTTTTGCGCATGCGTAGAGTTGCAGTGCCCGCAGGCGGTGCTGGCAGGGACCCCACTCAGGGGGAATTGTGAAGAGCAACCCATAGGCTTCTATTGGATAATACCAGTTACAGATGGCATTGCCCACTGAGTCCAAGCTTTGAAATGCATTGCATTTGTGATCTTGGTACATATAGGAAAGTTCATCTCACCCCATACATTAAAAAGTAGAAAAGTTGCATAATTTTGGGAGGAAAAATGGAAATACAGTTTCATTGCTGCCCCACACCATGCTGTCATGATAAAGGGCCTATTTTTATGTGAAGTCCTGGGGACAGTGGCGTAACTCATGGAGGCTTTTGCCGCCGGGTGTTAGCCACCAGGGGGGGGGGGGGGGCACAGAGAGCACGCACTAGAAGAAAAACCCGGCCCCCACCCCCACTCTGAAATGGTGTCCTGCGGCTGCCACTCACCACGGATCAGATCTTTATTACAGATCTGATCCGCGTAGCTGCCCTCCCTTTTGATGTGAGCTGACAGCTAAACTTAACTCACATCAGGACGGTGTCTGCTCTGTGCGGCACAGATAGTCTAGACACTGCTGAGCGACGGCTCAGCATCCAATGATCTTTAAAACTTCAGCCTGCAGCACCCTGATTGGCTGGTGCGCAGGCTGCCCTGAGGAAGGAAGCTGTGGCGTCACTAGGGAGAGTGGACCATCCCACACTGCTGCCTCTGCCGGTTAGGAACGGAGCACCGCAGGGTTGGAAGTGGGGCTGGACCATCCTTCTATGGTGCTGCTGAAGCAAGCAGCATTGCCGGTCACCCATTCTAACAGTTATTATGGAACACCAGCGGTGCGCTGCTGCACTGGCTGCCCCGGCTCCCTGCACCTCACTGACCCCCGGTGCGGCCAGCGGGTGTCACTATATGTGTGTTTTATTTATTATATATATATATATATATATATATATTGTTCCAGGGAGATGGCGGCACTCGGTTAAATGAAGACTCCACACTCAGGTAATAGTCACCAACGTTTCTGGGATCTCAATCCCCTTTATCAAGGTGCAGGAAGAACGTTCTTCCTGCACCTTGATAAAGGGGATTGAGATCCCAGAAACGTTGGTGACTATTACCTGAGTGTGGAGTCTTCATTTAACCGAGTGCCGCCATCTTCCTGCACCTTGATAAAGGGGATGGAGATCCCAGAAACGTTGGTGACTATTACCTGAGTGTGGAGTCTTCATTTAACCGAGTGCCGCCATCCCCCTGGAACTTTGTATTCAGCAGCTGCAGCGCTGCGCATTGGCAGGCACCGGACGTTTGTGTGTATACCTGTGTCTTACCACGGTGTTTTATTGGAGTGCCCCCATCTACTACATAGAAAAAAAATTATATATATATATAATTTTTTTTCTATCAGATGGCACCACTGGGGGGGGGGGGGCACACCACTATCCATACCGCCTCCGGGCATCTTGCACGAACTTACGCCACTGCCTGGGGATGTAGCTAATGGGTATGCCCCCACCATAAAGACACAAGGGATGCCACGAGCCTCTGAAGGGGTCCCGTATCTGCTGACACCAGGGTTGGAAGGGAAGGTTAATCTGTCCCTGGGAAGGTGGGATTTCTATTAAATATACCAGACATACCACATGGACATTTAAAGTACATGAGGCTGTATATGACTTTTAGGGCCAGATGTATCAAGCTTCTAAAAGTGAGAAAATGGAGAGTGATAAACAGCCACTCAGATTCTACCTGAGATGTTACAGGCAGGGTTTGAAAAATGACAGGTAGGAGCTGATTGGCTGCTTGTTTATCGCCCTCCATCTTATCACTTTTTGAAGCTTGATATATCTGGACCTTAATGATGTGGAGTAAGGTAATGTTGGCTATTACCATATGATGTTTGGAATATAAATCTACCTTATGACAAAATATAAAGATCGCAAAAGTAAAAAGTTCCAGCACGCATGAAACCTTGGTACATTTTTTATTTTGTTATATGTCTGTGGCTGTGTTACCGATGTCTGGCATAGATCTGTCTGTACAGTCTTCTGCAACCTTTCCTTCACCTCATATTATCAGCGGCCATGCTTGTCATGTGCTAGGCATAATGTATTAATGAAGCTAAATCATATTTTATGATGGTATAAAAGGGAGTTACACAAATTGAATTAATATTTCAATGCATGAAAGGGTGAAATAATGTACTAAGAGCAGATCTGATGGGAAGTCCCAAAGCAGCTTTAGCCCCTATTGATCTGTATGTGGTGATAAAATAGGCCGTTCTATAATGGGTGCAATAGGTGTAATGCACAGGGCCCCTTAGTCCCGGGGGGAGGGGTGGGGGGTGTCGGTCCACACTTCGGACACTCCTCCCATGATTTGTTATTATTTCCCTTTCCAGAGTCCCGCATTGTGGATGCCATGTTTTTGGTGACCTGTGCATGCGCAGCAATACAATGCCAGAGTCTACTGCGTCATGAAGAGAAAGGGGCTACCGGAGTCTGCACACGGGCCCCCTCTTCTGTCAAAATGCCTTTGGGTGATAACACAGATTTTCTATCGGCGCTTAAGTGCAGCAAGCATACGGTCTTGCAGCAGTGAAGAACCTTACAGCTGTCCTGGGCTCGTCTCAGTGCACAGAGCCGGCCCTAGGCATAGGCATACTAGGCAATTGCCTAGGGCGGTGGCCTATGCCTAGGGGCGTCAGCCTCCCATGCCATTGGGGATCAGTGGGGGCTGCCGATTGTGGCAGCCCCTGAAATTAACATCGTCCGCCTGGTGAACGCCCGCCTGGTGAACTCCCGTCCTGCCTGCTGAATGCTCGCCCCATCAACCATGCCCACCCATGGGTGCTCGGTGCTGCGGCTGCCTTAGGAGGAGTCAGTCTGACTCCAGGCAGTAGAGATGGGCAAAACGGGTCACTAAGACGAGCCGGGATCCAAATCTTTTAGACGGGTCCTCGTCTCACTTTGAAAAAAAGGGTAATTTGATAATAAAGAAGCATAATTTGTTTTACAATCATTTATAGCCATTTTTTTAACTTTTTTTTTTTAAAAACAGTGAGCTGAACAAATAAGAACATACATGACCGAGTAAAACACTGATCGATGGCTGGATGCAGGATCGCCATTGATGACAACCATCAATGGCATCTGCACCGATGACCATCCCTAGCAGCAGCAGCCTTGTTATTCCTTCTTTCAATTGCAGTCGCAGCACTGTACTCAGTCTCCAGAGTTAGTACATCTTAGCTGCCACAGGTGGCAGTGCTGAGATCAGGCAAATGCATTGTAATGAAAAACGAAACTGAAAGTAAAAGAACGATGCATAACCTTTTTGGGATCGGCGGCTCACACAAGGGGAGATTCTCTAAGAATCTCCGCCCCCCTTCGCCGCCCATCGCAATTATAATTATCGCATATGTTCTAACATATGCGATAATTATAGCAAAGGACAGCTCTTGCGTTAAGAGCTGTCCTTTGCGGTGAGAGTCGCCGGGTCCCAGCAGGTCCCGGCGGCTTCCCCCTCCCTCCCACAGACCCACACCCGGCGCTGCTGCTGCTGCACCGGGCTCTCCTCCTCCCTGCACCCGGAAGAGGATTAGTGCAGGGAGGAGGTCACAGGTCCGGGCAGCACAGGGAGGGGGCCATGCGGGGCGGCGGGGGTCTGTGCGGGGCGGCGGGGGGTCGTTGCGGGGCGGTGGTGTGGGATGTGGTAGAAGCCCATTGGCTTCTATGGGGCATCGCCAGATTTTTCTACAGCATCCCAAAATGCGGTAAAAACCCCGATAACGGGGTTTTTACCGCATTTCTAGCTTAGAGAATCTCCCCCTCACTCTTTTATGGGATCCGTCCAAAAGATCCGCTTAGTTCGCAAACGACCCATCTCTACCAGGCAGGCAGGCGCAGTACCGGGCGGAAGATCCCCAGGTTGGCTGCAGTGTCACACCCATGGAGGTGAATGCAGCAGCAGCGACACTGCGGGGACAGCTGAGCTCAGTGTGGTGAGCAGAACAGGGGCTCAGGAGACCTTTATGGGTTGGGTGGTTTGCTTGCTGCTGGGACTAGGGGGGGGGGGGGGGGGTGGGAATCATTGGTACTATTTCTGCATGTGGGGAAGTTCTTGTCTGGATGCTGGGTCTGCAGTGAGCGCAACTGGGTGCTGGGTTTGTGGGGGGCCTCTCCTGAGTGCCAGATCTGTGTGTAAGGGATGCTACTCTGCTTGTCAGATCCTATGGTGGGGATGCCCTAGGTGCCGGATCTGTGGGGGGATTCTGCTCTGGGTGCTGGGTATGTGGGGACAAAAGGTAGTACCTCCCTGGTGCTTGGTCTGTAGGAGGCAGTGCAAAATCTTGCCAAGGGCATCAAATTGGCTAGGGCCAGCTCTGTCAGTGCACCCTGTGGCCTGGACTGCATTTCACGCATGTGCAATGGAATTGGAAGCCTGAACTTTTCATGAGGTTCCATGTTATTATTCTGAAGGGGTTGACGTTGCAATAGTGAAATGAGCATTACAGGTGTAGTGGCACTGTCACAATCCTTGTTACATGCTGTACTCGACAAATCTCTTCTTTTTTTTTTTTACTGAACATCAAGCTTTTCACCAGCCCGACTGACAATATTTTATTGGAAACGGAAAACCTATATCTCCATCTCTTTGATTGCATGTGCAAGCTTGGTTGAAACCATCATTATCATATTTTGGACATTAGTAGACTCTAAAATTCCACACATGAAGCATTTTGCATCCTCTGAAGATGTCTGGGGAAGATTTTGTATGTTTGCTTGTGCGGACTGGAATTCTGAAACTGGAGACTCCTGTCTGAGACAGGTCACATTTAGTGTACTAAGCAGGATGATGAGATAATGAGGACACTTTACAAAGCCCCGACTTAATTGCATGTAATTGCAGTCTGCTGTGTCAGCAGCAGAAGCACCCTGGTATAAGGCTGTGAAAGCAAGCCATAGGCACTGGTGGGTGTCTAATATATTTATTATTTATAAACAGTTTCTTATATAGCGCATACATATTCCGCAGCACTTTACAAAGTATAGTTGCCCGTTCACATCAGTCCCTGCCCCAGTGGAGCTTACAATCTATATTCCCTACCACATGTACACGCACACACAAACATTCTAGGGTTAAAAATAAAATGGACATCATGGTGCAGTATATCGACAATTTAATAAAACACTATAAAACGGGTCACAGTGAAAATAGACTTTTTATTAAATTGTGGATATACTGCACCATGATGTCCATTTTATTCTTCTGATACCACTTTGTCCGGAGGAAGATATCTGATCCATAGTGACGTGCTTAGTCCGTCCCATTGTGTGCGGTTGTCTACATGATCTGTAGACCAATTAATTTGGTACGAATTAACACATAAAAGACACCTCAATATTGTTAGTAACAATATTACACTATTGTTGGTTTCTTTTCTTCTTTTTTTGGGTATATCATCTTGAAACAAATTGAGTGTTCATAAGCGCCTAGGAAACCTGCCATAATCTGTATGGTATTGTATGCTCATCTTTTTAAAGTGGTTCTTCAATTTCTTGGAGGTGGTTACCAGGGCTGCTATTTTTAGCACACAATATTTTATTCCAAATCTCTTGTCTGTTTTGTGTATTTTTGCTGCCTAGAGAGCAGGTAAACTCCGCCCCACCGAACGCCCTCAAATCCCCTCACTAGCATGCGTTTTTTGTACTGTAATATTATGTTCTGTGTACCCTGTATTCTTCTAACTTGAGCCATATGTACGACACACCACTTGTGGTGCCTTTTAAATCAAATGCAATATTAATAACTACTGACAAATCAGAATCCATCACTAGTGTGTTCCTGAAGTAATTGGTAAGGTAAGGAGTACGATAGACTGTAGAGGTCTCCATTGGGATCTGACCGATACCTGGTCTATTGATGATTTGCAGGTGTAGTAGGAGAGGGAGCTGATGTGTCTGTACAAAGTCTCCTTTTATAAGAATTGGTTTTGCCCAATGAAGGCAGGAATATTGTAGGTGGGAGGGAATCAATTCTCAAATCTCCTGTGAGAAGCAAACTACAGGTAAAGGGGCTTGTTTGGTTTGAAGAACCACTAATCCACACATACAAGCTACCTCTTGTAAATGCTACTAGTAAGATTAACAGAAAAGTCCTTGTATCTTGACATCATTCATTTCAAATTGGACATTCTCTGTACCTTCAGCTATGTTTAGAAGTGGCTATCCCAGTAGGTTGCGCTTTTGAGGGTAAGGACGTTCTCCAATGTAGGGGTCAAACCTATTGGGTGCGGATGATTTGCAAGTGCGAATCATCACGGCACCGGGCACACTTCATGGCAGGCTGTATTTGCTTAAAAGCACTCGCACCTCCATAGGGGTGCGAGTAATTTTACCTGAATTCGTCCCAGCCAAGGGTGCAAGATCAGGCTGAATCGGGTGAACCTTGCACCCTTCGGACCTAATAGTAATCGACCCCATAGTGTGTATTTCTGGCTCTTTCCTCTTTTGTGATTATTTCATACTTGTGTATTGCATCTATAGGATTCCCTGTGTAGACATTGGTCCTGATTTCTGATCTATTTGGTAAGCTGCGAAGCTTGCATCTTACCAAACAGATTCTGTGCTGCGTATGAACATGGCACATGCAATCATTTAAAGCTGTTTTATTTTATTTTCAATTTAGAGAATACACCAAACTCTCATCTCTGCCCACAACATTTAGGGCATTACATATGGGCTTCTGTCTCTTGTCCTTTAGACAAACCTTAAGCACTATATTCGAGTCAAATTCAAGGTCACTGCTTCCCAGTGTTAAGCTCCATGATTTACTATAAAAAGAGTTGTCCTTTTTAATTTCTGGCTTAAACAAGTCAGGAAGCTGCAGCTTCTTTTACAAGCTACTGCTTAGTAAAGAAAACCCTTGGTTTGAGAATATATTGTGGGATACAGAAGGAAATGCATTGTTAATATTTCAATGTTTAATACAGGTTGAGTATCCCTTATCCGAAATGCTCGGGACCACAAGCATTTCGGATAAGGGATTTTTCCAGTTTACATACCTCCCAACTGTCACGATTACAGCGGGACAGTCCCGATTTTCGGGTCCTGTCCCGCTGTCCCACCCGCGGCAGGCATTGTCCCGCTGCGGGGGGTGGCAGTTGGGAGACCCCCCAATGCGCACAGCATCTATTCTCGTATGAAATTGAGGTTGCGGCGAATTAGCATAAGCCGCACCCTCATTTGCATATACCCCGCCCCCTTTTCAGGCGCTCGAAGTTGGGAGGTATGTACTTACCTAATCCCATGGTGTCCACGGCAGCCTTCAGGAACTTCTTTAGCGGTCCCAGAGGTGCATTGCACGAGTTTGTTTATGAAAAAAATGTTTCATTTCATTTTTCATAAACAAACAACACTACAAAAGCCACACCCCCTTTCCTATACTTTCAATGGAAAGTTGGAGACCCAAAAACTCGGTACAAGGCCTTTTTTTGGGCCGGTACAAGCCATAGAATATGGTACTGTCCCGGCCAAAAAGGTACAGTTGGGAGGGTATGGCATCCATAAAGCAAAACAATAAAATAAAATATAGGCATACAGACAACATTAGTAATCTGCAACACTCTTTTTATAGAGAGCATCTGGAGAAAGTAAATGATACAAGAGTCGACATTGGGGAAAGGTGGGATTCTGCTATAGCATGTTGATGTGTAATTGTGCAACTAAACTTTTTCAGGTCCCTGTTCTTTGTCCTATCTATTGGTTGGCCAAGTCCTTCTTCGCTAACCACATCCCTTCTAGTGCATAACTGCATCTCCTGGTGGGCTTTCATGCCCCAGTCCATCAACCATGGGTTTCTGCAGGACATTTTAGAGAGAGAGATAAAGAGAGAGAGCTAGAAAATTGTGCGTATGACTTTATGCAGCTGGTGGGAGCATGGCAAGTCTATAGATCATGGGTCCTCAAACTGCGGCCCTCCAGATGTTGTGAAACTACAAATCCCAGCATGCCTTGCCACAGTTTTGCTATAAGAGAGTGTTAAAACTGTGGCAAGGCATGCTGGGATTTGTAGTTTCACAACATCTGGAGGGCCGCAGTTTGAGGACCCATGCTATAGATGGAGACAGAGATATTTTTCTGGAAGAGTAGGTTCAGGAAAGTCTGGAACAACATTTCTGGTTAAAAATAGCACTGGACAGAGGCATGCTTAATTGACAATGCTGACAGAGCAATAACCTGTGGGGTCACAGTGCCATGCCTTCTCTTCCCTGCATCATTGGGACCGGGGTGGCAGCTGTTAGTAAATCCATTGCAGGACAGTAAATCTGATATTGGATTACAAAAAAAAGAATACTTTTAGTGCAATTAAACTTCAACATGTTATGGCAGAATACCACCATCCCCCGCTGTAGACTGCTATGTCATTCATCTACTCCAGATGCTCTGCAAGGAAGGGAGTGTTATGCAGATTTCAATTGTTTGCCGATATGCCCAAGTTTTATGTGTTGTCTTACTTTACGGATAACATGTTGCTGCCTGTGTCTAATTGGTGCTTTTAAGAGAATCAATAAAGAATTGGGCATGTATGTTATGTTATTGTCTTGTTTATTCATAAAATTATAAAAATCATACCCTTTCTGCCCTTTTCTGTCCCAGCATAAACTGAGGTTTATATGAGAGAGAGAGAAAAGGCAGTTACATGTATTTGTTTTACTTTGGTGTAAAGATTTCCTTACTTTTTCAATTTAGGTAATTGCACACGTAGCGATTTAGGGGCATTGTCTAATGCTAGGTACACACCAGGACGACTAGGGCCCGATCAGCACAATCTAGATCCAATTCCGATCAATCGGATGTAGATTGTGTGCTGATTGGGCCCTTTTCTGACCTGGTGTGGAGCGATTCCGATCCGATGCGCGGTCCCGCGGGTCGGTCGGTCGTTATTGAGATCCTACCTGCTGCAGGTAGGATCTCAATGACGACCATAGAACCGGGTGCGGGTCGCCATCGGATCGGACCCGCTCACGGTGCACATCGTGAGCGGGTCGTGCCCTCCCGCGTCATCGTGAGCGGGTCGGACGAGACACTGACGACCCGCTCACGATGTGCATCGTGAGCGGGTCGTCCTGGTGTGTACCCCGCATTAGCGATCTCACTAGATCTAAAATTCCCCTACATCGATCCATATGTAGGGGCATAGCTATAGCAATGTGCTGCCCCACGTGTTGCTATCACCGGAGAACACTGGCCCTGACAGATCAACGCTGACACATCACTGTGTGCTGAGTAATCATGCTGAATGGTGATCTAGTGATCTAGTATCTCTCAGAACGCTAAGCAAATCTCTACGTGTGTAGGCCCCTTAACATTTCACTATAATATTTGTTTATTTAAATACAATATATCAATTAGGGGGACACTGTTTACAATAGATGGGACAGTACAGATGGTGTAATGGTTAGCATTACTGCTTCACAGCGCTGAGGTCATGGGTTTGATTCCCAACATGGCTCTAACTTTGCGGAGTTTGTATATTCTCCCTGTGCTTGTGTGGGTTCCTCCGGTACTCTGGTTTCCTCCCACAATTCAAAAACATACTGGTAGGCTAATTGGCTCTCCAACAAATTAACCCTAGAATGTCTGTGTGTGCGAGTACATGTCATAGGGAATATAGATTGTAAGCTCCACTGGGGCAGGGACTGATGCGAATGTTCAAATATTCTCTGTAAAGCGCTGCAGAATATGTGTGCGCTATATAAGAAATTGTTAATCTAAATAATAAGTTGAAGAGAGTGTGTGTGTGTGTGTGTGTGTGTGTGGGTGTCTGTCGCATTGTAGACACACCGTGGCACTCAGAGCCACCAAATTCAGCAACAAGATGCCTCTGGACCCGGTGGTATGCACCTCAAAGCCGTTTTGGGGAAATTTAACATAGAAATGTAAAAAACACCAAGTTTTAATTTGCCTTGATTGATGATTTGGAGAAACAGTTTGGAGATTAACAGTTTCTTATATAGCGCACACATATTCTGCAGCGCTTTACAGACTGCTGCAGGCAGGATCGGTGGCAGGGAGCGGTGAATCTTAATTAATTATGGTGTGGTAAGTAACGCCCACCCCGGTCTCCACGCACTCAGCGCCTGTAATTACACACCCTAGAAACTGTACCATTGAAAGTATAGAAATGGAGGTGTGGCCATGCCCCCTTTCCCGTGGCCACGTCCCTTTCTGATTTTGTATCGATTTCTGACACTCAGATGTTGGAGGGTATGTCATAAGTGCTAAATACCAGGAGTGGATGTGGAATTTATCAACACATACAAGTTATCAACTCAGGAGCGGTGTGTTTCAAACAACAATACCACACCTGAATTCATTGCTGTCAGAGGCGTAGCTACCGTAAGGCAGCCACCGCGGCTGCTTGGGGGAGCAAGCGCCAGCGGGGTGCCCCCGGTGCCCGGGCACTATGGTCAGACCCCCCCCTTACCCCTCCGCATGTCGCCGCCACCGCATTCAGTCCGGCACCGCAGATAGCCTCCAGGCTCCATCTCCTGCAGTAATGAAAAATGACACGACAAAATGGCTGCCCCCTAATAGCAGACAGTTTTTAAGGATGCCAGAGGAGGCCGCCGCCTCCTCTAACATCCCTAAAAAAACTGTCTGCTGTACGGGGGCAGCCATTTTGTCGTGTCATTTTTCATTACTGCAGGAGACGGAGCCCGGAGGCTATCTGCGGTGCCGGACTGAATGCGGGGCCGGCGGCGGCGGCATGCGGAGGGGTAAGGTAATTTTTTGGCGGGGGGGCGCCACAATATTAGTTACGCCTCTGTTTGCTGTCATTAAGTATCAATGCAAACACATTCTAACAATATGGTGGAGGCTTTAACAAATTACAATCTTGGGTCTTTGGCACAGCAAACTGTAAGATGACATTTTTCAGCAATTTTGGAAATAAAAATAACCCCAAGGTTTTCCCGGGCAACGCCGGGCGGGTCAGCTAGTAAATAAATAAGTAGATGCTACCTATATTCAGCTGTTGTACCTATGGGCCTTATTTTGGTTCACTCTTTCTGACAAAATCCTTCTTAGATGGACAAAACCATGTGCACTGCAGGTGGGGCAGATGTAACTTGTGCAGAGAGAGTTAGATTTGGGTGGGGTTTTACTTCAAAGTGAGATCTATATTGAAGTGTAAAAATAAAGCAGTCAGTATTTTCCCTGCACAGAAACAAAATTACTCACCCAAATCTAATTCTCTCTGTACATGTTACATCTGCCCCCCTGCAGTGCACATGGTTTTGTCCATCTAAGAAGTATTTTGTCAGAAAGAGTGAACCAAAATAAGGCCCTATGTCCTTTACTCACTAACTCCCAACACCTACAACATCCATTTCAGCTTTTATGTGTGTGGGTTATTAGACAGGCGGGGAGGTCTATTGAAGATGGGATATTGCCCAAAGCAACCAATCGAATTCTATATATTATCTTCTAGAAGGTGCTAAATAAAAGTTGAATCTGATTGGTTGCTATGGGCAACACCTCATTTTCAATAGAACTCCCATCTTAGTAGGTTTTCACTAAGTGACTAGATAGACAGTAAAAGAGTCAACGGGGTAAAAGAATCAACATGGTCAAAGGTCATCATAAAAAGCTAGACACATGAAAAAGTCGACGTGACTCCCCAATTAGTGTAACGCATACCTTTGCATTGATTACATTGCTCGGGTCGCCATGCTTCGTGGCTGGTGCCTTGCTTCGCTCGGCAAAATATTAATAATAAAAAAAAATAAACTCATGTCGACCTTTTCATGTGTCTACCTTTATCATGTCAACACTGTAGATCTTTCAACTGGAACCAACTCTTAACAATGCCTCTAGGCACTTCAGTATCCAGTGGATAGGTCGGCAGCCAAGAGGTTGACACCATGTGGTCGATATATACACAAGGTTGCATAGACAAAAAATAGAAACAAGCAAAGGGTTAACATGGTGGACCCTCAATTAGTGTACAACGACCCTGCGCTTAACTCGGCACACTTTCCCGTATCAAAATTGGGCACCCCCCTGAAAAATGCCCATCAGTCTATCAATCTATTCACGTGTCGACCATTGCCATCTTTCCCTATTGTGTGTGTCAACCTGTTGTTTATTGTTATGTTTATTATGTTGTTGTCTACCTATTGACTATCAACCTAGACATTGTCTGTCAGACATCCGGATACCAGTGACAACACGCTCATCCTTGGCTAATAATACATATAGCATGAGGATGCGCCGTAATTATATTTGGCATTAACTCCTGGGTACTGACATAGGAAATAAATCACTATGGTAATAAGTGATCTTTCAAGGGGCACTCTGTAACCAGTCTGAGGCATATCAGGTGATCTAACTATAACTTGAAGAGGTTTTTTTCCCACAAAGACTAAAAACTAAAGGTGCCCATACACGCTGCGATTTTAAAGTTCAAAACGCATCACATTGGATAGAATCGCACCGTGTACCTGCGGGGATGCGATGCGCGTCCCCACGGGTACAATATTGTATAGCACAAAAAGTATCTGCAGGCAGTGCTTTTTGTGCTACATTGCATCACATCGCATTACTTTTGTAGTACATGCGATGCGATGTGATGTACATTACTTAACTATAAACTCAAAAAAAGGGCTAAAATCGCATCGCACCCGCACAGTACAGTAGATCATATTGCATTGCATCCCCCCGTCAAGTGCCCAAATCACACGGCACAAATGAAGTACAAAACGCACAGCACACCTATCGGCACGTGTATGGGCACCTTAGATGAGTGAAAGTATCCTAAATGTTTCTAAAGACACGATAAGCCAGTGGTCCCAAACTGTGTGCCGTGGCACCCTGGGGTGCCTTGTGGGACTTTCAGGGGTGCCCTGGATTAGTTGTCAATGTCCATTTCAAATTATTTTTGACTAATGTAATAGGAAAATTGTGGACAAACCGTAGTGAATCCTGTACATCAGGACCGGACTGGCCACCTTGCATTTCTGGCAAATGCCAGAAGGACCGATGGCTAGGGGGGGGGGCGATTTGTCCAAGGTGGCAGCACCGCCTCTCGATCGGCGCACAGAGAGGGCCGCTGAACTCGCGGATCTTCTAAGTGATCTGACTACATTGCTTAGAAGAGGAGCACAGATTGCTCTGTGTATATGCCCTGCAGCGATGGCGATGCGCAGTCCCGCACGTCGCTATCACCCCCCCCCCCCCCCGGTGGATAGGGCTTAAGTCATTATCGCCTAGCATAGATAGACTGCAAGCAAAGAAAATTTGACTAGATTATAGCATTAGTTACACAAAATCGCTCAGTCAAAAGTAACGTTGCAGTAGCATTCCTTTTCATGCCCCATAATTTATTATGTTATCTCAGAGCTCAAGAATCCATTTTAAACTCCCCATACAGTAATATGAAGTAGTGGCAGCATGATAGGAACATTAATCTACCCTATTACCCTACTCATGCATCACCAAGTAAGTGGTGACGGTACGTATATGTTAGTTGGGCACCCACTGTAGTTAGTACGCTTATACCCCCACTATCCATGTCGGCATGGAGTTGATTTTATATAGTGTGGCGAGTGCAGCGAGCCACCGAGCCCGAAGGGTGGCGAGCGCATGCGGAAAACTAAGCATATAGCTTAGAGTGCCCAACTAACATATAATTACCGTGGTGATGAAGTATGTAGCTGGTAAATTTGGTTTAGGATCATGGGCGTATGTTAATTGGTGTTCCATAGACTAGTATATGTATTTCTCCACCCAGTCCCACAGAAATCCCCTGGAAAATGGTACCTGTGTAACTTTCATGTAAATATGCATAGTTCTACTTGGTACATGCAGCTGCAAAAGAGGTGAGCCTACAGAGACTGTGCATGCTTCCCCAGAGTAGGATCCAATATGACCAGAAGTGAAGATGGCCATGAAGTTTTAAAGTGGGGTTTACTGAAAGAAAAATCACTATTCTTAAAAACTCCACACTCCACACCCTGACTTCTCATATGTAAAGTATGGAACATGTTCCCTACTGGGAGAGTTCTTGGATGGAAGATGCTGCTAATCATTGAGGTGAATGGGGCAGGCATTTCAAGTCATTAAGAATTAATGGTCTGTGAAGAGGGGTTGGGGCCAAGATTAAGCAACTCAAGCCACTTACCCCACCCATTTATTTAAGATGTGGGCAGGATGTGAGGCGTGACCTACATATCTGGGGGGCATTAAAAGTCCTCAAAAACATATTTGGAGTCCCCCATACATTCCAGTAGCACAATTAGGTAAATACTGTAGGCCGACAATCAAGAATTTATCATAATAATTAGTTGTTCTTGTGTTAATAAAAATTATAAGTATTATTGGTATATTCCTCTGAAACTCATTAATGTGGCCTCTTCATGTAGTCATTAGATAATATTGTCCCCAGAAGATAATTATTACGACCCCCACCCCCAGTTCAATACATCATGATTTCCCCTAGAATAAATCTGCCCTTCTGATTGTCTAGATGGCTCTCCGACAGGAGATGCTGCTGTTTAGCAGTGGTTGTGGCAATGGTTTGGACTTTTCTAAAAGCCACACATTGACGGCTGAAGAGCAATCACAGAGGTTTGGAGGTCAAAGCTGCTGGCCATGGGTGGCTGTTTCAAACCTCCACACAAACTGCACTTTCCCCATAGAGTCCCATGTACGGACTGTACTGGACACTGAAGACACCACAGCTAGCCTTGTATGTTAAATGGGTCTTTTGCTATATTATTTATTCACTGGTTACTATTCCCGGAACTTGTTTCCTAGCATTGCGCCTATGATATTAAGTCGTACGACATCAAATTGCATGCCATGTACCCGATGCGATGCGATATTAAATTGTATAAGCCCCTACATGATTTTTAATTGTATTAGTACCCTAATGGGTGCTTACAATGTTAAATGCACCCCCACTATCAACGCCAACCCGAAGCGTGGCGAGCGCAGCAGTACGCGTCCTCCGACCTTTTCATACCCCCACTATCCACGTCGGCGTGGAGTTGATTTCATATAGTGTGGCGAGCGCAGCGAGCCACCGAGCCCGAAGAATGGCGAGCGGACGTGTATTACTTTACATGTATTCCGCGTCCCCTCGCAGGGCTCGCTGCGCTCACCACGCTTCGGGCTCGGGCACTATATAACATCAACTCCACGCCGACGTGGATAGTGGGGGAATGAAAAGGTCGGAGGACGCGTACCGCCGCCCCTCGTGGGCTCGCTGCGCTCGCCATGCTTCGGGTTGGTAGTGGGGGTGGCGTGGGGGTGCTTTTAACATACTAAGCACCCATTACTGTTAATTATCTTATAGGTGGCACATTTAACATTGAAAACACCCATTAGGGTGCTTATACAATTTTAAATCGTATACCATTGTAAATGACATACAATGGCATACAATGTGATGGTATACAATTTAAAATTGTATAACATTGGCTGCCATCTCGTAACATCGCATCGCATACCATCGTATGCCTTATGGTCTGCGAAGCGATGGGCGCCATGCTAGGAAACAAGTACCCTATTCCCATACGTCTACATGGATAGTAAATTAAGCAAATGTTGGGAAAACATGGGAAACCCCCCAAAAACTTATCAGCCACTTGGTCTTGACCATTGTCATGCCCATCTTCTTAACCTCAACCTTAAGCACTGTTGACTTTTGAACTTATCACCTCTTTTACTTGACAATCTTTTGTACCTATGAATCATATGTTGTCAACTTGTTGACTGTCTACCCACACACTACCTATCATTCAGATACAGATCATTCAATGAAGCAGTTAGACATAGAGTACATAAGGGTTTTCTTTCATGGGTTTTCTTATTAGCAATAAATGTACTGTGTTTCCTGCTACCTGCTGTTGTGTGTGCACCTTTTCAATCTTCTTTTACAAAGAGCTCTAGTGAATAGGCACAAACTTTAAGGACATTTAGCTTAAGGCAAAGGAGTAATCGCATGCAGCATTGGGAGCGTATTATTGGAATACTAATGCGTGCCCTCTATTATTTTAAAGGAAGCTTCACAAATTGCTCCATTTTATCTAATTACATTTTTAGCATATTTTTAATGTGCTAGATTATACTTAGTCACCTCCATGCATCCCTGTGGAAGCATAAAGGCATAGAAGACGAGAAGATCTAATCCCAATCACAGATACCAAAGTTGTTTCGTAAATTATTTTGTCCTTTCTAACATCTCCAAAGTTTCCCAAGAGATGTTATTTTGTATTATTGTGTTAATATAGCACAATCATTTTACGCAGCTCTGCGCAGAGAATATTTGTAATTTATATTGGTCCCTACCCCTTGGAGGTCACCGCTATAAATCCCTAACACACATGCCTGCACAAATACATACATTAGGGTTCATTGTAGTCAGCAGCCAATTAGCCTGCAAATCATTTATTTTCTTTGGACTGTGGGGGAAACCAGAACTACTGTACCAGATAAGACACAAGGCAGGTCAAATCATGACCCCAGTGTTTTGAGGAAACATAACCAACCACTGTGTCACTTGTTGATATGACATATTGGTGTATAACCTGGGTGAGTTGTTCAAAATGTCTTGGTATGGTGAAGCATTTATATTTTCCTTCATTGGAGATAATGGGCTTATCCCAAGCCCCAAGAAACAGCCCAATATCATTATCCCTCCTTCACCAATCTTCTCAGTTGGCATAATTCAGTCGGGCAGGTATTGTTCTCCCGCCATATACCAAATCCGCAAAAGATTTGTGGCAGTGGGGGGATTTTTTCATAGTTACGCCACTGATGTGCACTGCAGGTGGGGCAGATGTTACTTGTGCATAGAGAATTTGATTTGGGTGGGTTTTTACTTCAAAGTGAGATCTATATTGCAGTGTAAAAATAAAGCAGCCAGTATTTACCCTGAACAGAAACAAAATAACTCACCCAAATCTAATTCTCTCTGCACATTTTACATCTGATCCCCTGCAGATTTTGGATTTTGTCAGAAAGAGTAAAGTAGAATAAGGCCCATAGTCCACTGGGCAATGGACTTGGTGATGTGAGACTTGCATGCTGCTGCTTGGCCATGGAAACTCATTTCAATAACATCACTTACATTTGACTGTGGATATACATTTGACTGAGGGATAAAATTGCACAAACCGTTTTATTGCAAAGGTGGTGTCCTATCACAGTATCACGCTTTAAGTCACTGAGTTCTTCAAGAAAGACCCATTTTGTATCACAAATATTTGCCAATAGCTTAAACGATTGTCTTGAAAAAGTACCGCTGTAGAGGGACGAAATGTGTTGACAACCACAGGTCTCTCCTCCTTGGACCTCTGTCCGTGTTCCCTCCTTGACGGGATTTGCCTTTCATTCCACCTGCCAATAAGTCATCCACCCTGATGCATCACACTTGTGGAGACGGAGTGCAGTCTACAGCTATCCCTCTGGTCTCAGCTGCACCATCGCTCCAGTGTCCTTAGAGCAGGGCTGGGCAACACCGGCCCTCCAGTGTCAGCATGGCCACATAGCAAAACTAATGCAAAGCATCCTGGGATGTGTAGTTCATCAACATCTGGAGGGTCGGTGTTGCCCAGCCCTCCCTTAGAGCCATAGCCTGTTGCTTATCTGCATTACAGAGCATCCAGCTCTAACCTGTGGCCACTGTTCCAGCTTAACCCATGGGATTCTCTGTAACCCTTACAGCAGGGCCGGATTTCCCACTAGGCCCGTGAGGCACAGGCCTAGGGGTGGCACTAACTATGGACTTCAGCTTCTGGACCTGGCCATTTACCCCACTTGCCCAAAAACAAAATGGCCATGGGAGGGCTGCTGCGCATGCGTGGCTGCATGCATTTCCTTCCATGGTCCTTTGTGGAATGTGACTGATGGCTCCCACCACCCGGCTTACACAATTGTGGCATGGCGCTATACAATTACTGGTTTACAAATTGTCCTTAATACACCTCTCTTGGATGTCTTTAATAAAGTCCACAATTGAAGTCCATAAAAGTTGTTTTTTAAATGTCTCTTTTCAATAGATAAAATATTTTTTTCATGAAGATACATTAATCACCAAACGCGTTTCACCTATACAAAGGCTTCATCAGGGGTTTGCTATATTATCTTGGTAAGGTCAACCGAAAATCTTAGAAAAGATGGCGGGGGGGGGGGGGGGGGGGATTCTGGTACAATCAGAAATCTGGTTGTAAAAGATGAGGGAGATTCTGGTACAATCAGAAATCTAGATGACCAGACATTTTAACATAATAAGGCCATAGTCAATATGGATGGAATACAAAAAGTTAAATAGGCCAGGAAGCTCCTCCCCCTCTTCAGCTAATATTGAGTACAAACAATGGTTCATTCACTTTTCATAAAAACGTAGGAATCCTACCTATTAAGGTGATCTCACCAGAGAATTTCTATGTGTGCCCAAGGGTTCCTCTTTTTTTGGAGTTGTGTTCCCAATTCAAGCTCAGCATGGAGATATACTGTGTATGTATGTATGTATGTATGTATGTATGTATGTATATATATATATATATATATATATATATATATATATATATATATATATATATATATATATATATATATATATATATATATATATGGGGGGGGGAATTTGTGCCTAGGTGCAGCCTGACCCCTAAATCCGCCCCTGCCATACAGGCTACAGTATGAATAGGAATCTGGACCAAACAGTGTGAGAGACACCTGCCCTCACCCCAGAGCTCTGCATAAGGTGTTTGGGAACACTTAAACAACACAATGTAACTCCAAGTCAATCACACTTCTGTGAAATCAAACTGTCAACTTAGGAAGCAACACTGATTGTCAATCAATTTCGCATGCTGTTGTGCAAATGGAATAGACAACAGGTGGAAATTATAGGCAATTAGCAAGACACCCCCAATAAAGGAGTTGTTCTGCAGTTGGTGACCACAGACCACTTCTCAGCTCCTATGCTTTCTGACTGATGTTTTGGTCACTTTTGAAAGCTGGCATTGCTTTCACTCTAGTGGTAGCATGAGACGGAGTCTACAACCCACACAAGTGGCTCAGGAAGTGCAGCTCATCCAGGATGGCACATCAATGCAAGCTGTGGCAAGACGGTTTGCTGTGCCTGTCAGCGTAGTGTCCAGAGAATGGAGGTGCTACCAGGAGACAGGCCTGTACATCAGGAGACGTGTAGGAGGCCGTAGGAAGGCAACAACCCAGCAGCAGGACCGCTACCTCCGCCATTGTGCAAGGAGTAACAGGAGGAGCACTGCCAGAGCCCTGAAAAATTACCTCCAGCAGGCCACAAATGTGCATGTGTCTACTCAAATGGTCAGAAACAGACTCCATGAGGGTGGTATGAGGGCCCGACATCCAGAGGTGGGGGTTGTGCTTAAAGCCCAACATGTGCAGGACGTTTGGCATTTGCCAGAGAACACCAAGATTGCAAAATGCGCCACTGGTGCCCTGTGCTCTTCACAGATGAAAGCAGGTTCACACTGAGCATGTGACAGATGTGACAGAGTCTGGAGACGCCAAAGAGAACATTCTGCTGCCTGTAACATCCTCCAGCATGACCAGTTTGGCAGTGGGTCAGTAATGGTGTGGGGTGGCATTTCTTTGGGGGGCCGCACAGCCCTCCATTTGCTCGCCAGAGGTAGCCTGGCTGTCATTAGGTACCGAGATGAAATCCTCAGACCCCTTGTGAGACCACTGCTGGTGTGGTTGGCCCTGGCTTCCTCTTAATGCAAGACAATGCTAGACCTCATGTGGCTGGAGTGTGTCAGCAGTTCCTGCAAGACGAAGGCATTGATGCTATGAGCTGGCCCGCCCATTCCCCAGACCTGAATCCAATTGAGCACATCTGGGACATCATGTCTCGCTCCATCCACCAGCCACGTTGCACCACAGACTGTCCAGGCAGGCCCGCCGCTAGAAAGGTTGGGGCCCGGGACTGACCTTCAGTCCGGGCCCCCAGCAGCACAGCGCCACACGCACGCACGCCCGCCCGCCCGCACTGACATGTAACCCACCCCCATTACTTACCAGCATCGGGATCTCTGTCTCTTTCCTTTACGGTCCAGAGTGCACACTGCTCAGTGCAGCGTGCAGAGCGCCGAGCCCCTCTGTGTCCTAGGCTCGGTGCTCTGCAGGCTGCATTGTGCACGCCTGGATGGGGTCTGCCGGGTTGGGGGAGGCCTGGAGGCGGGGGGAGGGATATCCGTGCCGCTGGGGGCAGCTGCCCGGGCCCCTCCAGAGGCCGGGGCCCGGGACAGCTGTACCCACGGTACCCCCCTGTCGGCGGCCCTGTGTCCAGGAATTGGCGTATGCTTTAGTCCAGGTCTGGGAGGAGATCCCTCAGGAAACCATCTGTCAACTCATCAGGAGCATGCCCAGGCGTTGTAGGGAGGTCATACAGGCACGTGGAGGCCACACACACACTACTGAGCCTCATTTTGACTTGTTTTAAAGACATTACATCAAAGTTGGATCAGCCTGTGGTGTGTTTTTCCACTTTAATTTTGAGTGTGACTCCAAAACCAGACCTCCATGGGTTAATACATTTGATTTCCATTGATAGTTTTTGTGTGATTTGTGATGTTGTCAGCACATTCAACTATGTAAAAAACATTGTATTTAATAAGAATATTTGGTACTCTTTACCTAGAAGGGCGCCCACGATTTTGATCTTGGGCATCGTAAGGAAAAAAAATTGCGTCGAAATCGCATGCGATGCGACCAACGCGATTACCGCGATTTCCCATAGGGAACAATGTTAAATGTCCCAATTGACCCGATTTTCCACAGGGAACAATGTTAAATGGCCCACAGAGGCCAAATAGGCACCCTGAAGTGAGAAATGGCCCTCCCAATTGTTAACGCCACCCCGCGATCAACGTCAACCCGAAGCGTGGCGAGCGGCGGCGGTATGCGTCCTACGACCTTTTCATACCCCCACTATCCACGTCGGCGTGGAGTTGAGAATAGAAAGTGTGGCGAGCGCAGCGAGCCACCAAGCCCGAAGCGTGGCTCGTGGCTCGCTGCTCTTGCCACACTTTCTATTCTCAACTCCTCGCCGACGTGGATAGTGGGGGTATGAAAAGGTCGTAGGACACGTACCGCCACCCCTCGCGGGCTCGCTGCGCTCGCCATGCTTCGGGTTGCCGTTGATCGTGGGGTGGCGTTAACAATTGGGGGGGCCATTTCACACTTCAGGGTGGCTATTTGGCCTCTGTGGGCCTTTTAACATTGTTCCCTATGGAAAATCGGGTCAATTGGGACATTTAACATTGTTCCCTATGGAAAATCGCGGTAATCGCGTCGGTCGCATCGCATGCGATTTTTTGGTACATGCGATGCCCGCGATGGGCGCCCTTCTAGGTAAACAGTACCGAATATTTAATTCATTCAGATCTAGGATGTGTTATGTTAGTGTTCCCTTTATTTTTTTGAGCAGTGTATATAACTCCCAACTGGGATGCCGGCGTCTCTGCTCCACAAAGCATATAGTCCCAGTAAAAGAGGTACTGGGAAACATGTCTATTTTTTATTGCAAATTAGATTTTTATTGATTTGGGTATAGCAAGTGCAAACAGATTCAGTTACAAGGTTGTCAAGTAGAGTAAAATACTTGCATTGTAACAAATGCAAAAACTGATGCGATAACACTGGTATGAGTGAATAGGAAAGAAAGAGTGACAGGAGAAAGAATGGGTAGGGGGAAGGGAGGGGGTACTCCGGTACGTTTGTGGATATTATCATAAGAAAAGTAATATAAATAATCTTATACATGTGTAAGTACATGTGAACAGCTGAGCATTTTCAAACGCGGAAAGGGTCAGCAAGAAAGTAAATAAGAGGGAGGGTGGGGGAGTTCTAAGACACTGGGAAGGGGTGATACTAAGAGGAATGGGAGGCCATAACTTCTTTGTAGGTTGCGGTGTCTTTGAAGAGCAGCCACCGGGACCAGGTATTCCTAAACTGGCCGTGTCTGTCATCGACAGAGGCTAGGATGTCCTCCATGTCCATATAAAAGTCTATTTTTTTGAACCATTCCTTTATTGTTGGAGGAGAGGAGGAGCGCCATCTCACCGGGATGACCGACTTAGCGGCGTTGTTTAGGTGACATAACAGGGAGTTTTTATATCTCGAGAGGGGAGCTGGGGAGAGGTGGAACAACCAGAATAATTGGTCGGTAGGGATCTGATCACCAAGAATAGTCTTAGATAGTCTAAAGATCTCTGACCAGAAAGGCAGGATGAGCGGGCATTGCCACCATATGTGTAATGGATTCCCCGGAGCCCCGGAACAACGCCAGCAGGTGTTGGGGACTCCAGTACCCATTTTGGAGAGGGTGTCTGGGCATCTATACCACCGAGACATTAATTTGTATTGAGTCTCGCGAACAGCAACACTAGTGGAACATGCGTGTGCTAGGCCGAAAATCTTTTCCCAATTTGTGTTACCTATCTCTTTTCCCAATTCATGATCCCAAGTTACGGTGAATTGGGGAAGTTTAAGACTAGTATCTGCTAGGATAAGATTGTATAGTATAGAGATAGTATGCTGGGGGGGGGACTTGTTGGTACAGAGGAGTTCAAAAGGTGACGGAGGGTTGATTAGTGTGTTGGGAGGACCAAGAGAGTGGAGATAATGACGGACCTGTAGGTATCGCCAGTATTCCACGTTTGGTAATTCCCGTTCAACTTGAACCTCAGCAAAGGTCAGAAGGCGTCTCTCGCTCACCAGCTGTCCGACTCGGAAGAGTCCCCCGTCTATCCAGCGGCTGAAGGCCTTTAGGTCCAGGCCAGGGGGAAAGCAGCTAAGTGCAAGAAAGGACCTAAGCGGGGAGGCTTTTGAAGAGAAGGAGGGAGATTTCCTAAGGGATTTCCAGGTATGCATGGTGGGCCCTATAGTGGGGTGGTCTGAACCAGGTATAGTGGGGAGCCATGGGGCAAGAAATACCGGGGTGTGCAATTCATGCTGCTCGATCTGAACCCATTGCTTTAACGTATCTCTTCTCGACCAATCAATGATTCTTGATAGTAAGCAAGCCTGGTAGTACCCTCGGATGTATGGGAGTCCAAGGCCTCCCCTAGATGTTGGTCTGTTTAATAGGTCTAGTCTCAAACGCAGACGTTTTCCTGCCCAAACAAAGTCTCGTATTATGGCCTGAATATCCTTGAACCAATGTTGTGGGATCTTAATGGGGAGAGTCTGCAGAAGGTATAAGATCCTGGGGAGAAAATTCATTTTGAGGATTCCCAGTCTACCAAACCAAGAAAAAGGTCGGGCTTTCCAAGATTGTAGGTCATGTCGCAATTTAATAAGGAGGGGGGTGAAGTTAGCCTCAAAGAGCCGGGAAGGGCATCGAGTGATGACTACGCCCAGGTATTTTAATTGGGAGTCATGCCAGGTGAAAGGAAACGCCGATTTGAGGCCGGCGAGCAAATTAGGGGGGGTGGAGATGTTTAGGGCTATTGACTTTGTATAATTAATTTTAAAGTTAGAGAGAGCTCCAAATAGGCGAAACTCCTCCATCAAGTTGGGAAGGGAGATATTCGGGGAGGTTAGAGTAGCGAGTAAATCATCAGCAAATAGGGCAAGTTTATATTCCTGGCCATGGAGGGTGAAGCCTGAGATATTTGGGTTTGCTCTAATGGACAGGGCTAAGGCCTCCATGCAAAGGATAAATATTAGAGGCGAAAGGGGGCATCCCTGTCGGGTGCCATTCTTGATATTAAAGGAAGAGGAGAGGGAGCCATTGACCTTTACTTTAGCTGACGGGCTATGATAGAGGGAAAGGATACGTTGGGAGAAAGTGGGGCCTAATCCCATATGTTGGAGAATACCCGACATGAAGCTCCAGTCGATCCTGTCAAACGCTTTTTCGGCATCAGTGGAGAGCAGGATCGCTGGAGTTCCAGTCTTGGAAATGCGGTGAATAAGGGCTAGGATTTTGGAGGTATTGTCGCGGGCCTCCCGTCCCGGGACAAAACCAACTTGATCGTTATGAATGATGCTTGGCAGGAGCAACTTCAGTCTGTTTGCTAAGAGTTTGGCAAAAAGCTTTAAATCCGAATTTAAGAGTGAAATGGGGCGGTAGCTAGGGCAAAGGGATGGGTCTTTACCCTCTTTGGGGATAACTGTGATAATGGCTTCAAGAGACTGATTGGAGAAGGGGGATAAGTCTGAGACTGAGTTGAAGGCTTCCAGGAGCATGGGGAGCAATTTGTCTTTGAAGGCCTTGTAATAAACAATGGGGAAGCCATCTGGGCCTGGGCTCTTCCCGGTTGGAGATGATTTAATAGCTACCTCTAGTTCCTGAAGCGTGAATGGTTTTTCTAGTTCCTCAATACTGGAGGAGCTAAGCTTCGGGAATCCTACTCTAGTAAGGTAGTCGCCTACTGCACTCTGCTTCTCATTAACACCAGGGAAAGAGCCCGAAGGGGGGAGGTTATAGAGCGAGGAGTAGTAGGAGCAGAAAGCTTCCGCTATCTCCTCAGTCTTATGGAGAGTTTGGCCTGTCCCATCCACAATCGAGGGTATGAAGGAGATGGCCCTCTTCTCATGGAGAGCGCGGGCCAGCATTTTGCCAGGTTTGTTACCCCATTTATAATATTTGCTACGACATTTCCTATAGGAGAATTTTATCTTGTCTAGTAGGATCCTATTTAGTTCTGACCGAGCAGCAAGAAGTTCAGAATAAGTGTCAGGGGAAAGGGAGGTTTTATGGGAAGATTCCAGGATCTGTATGTCCCTAAGAAGTTTCTCAATCTGGCCAGACCTCTGTTTTTTGAGAAAAGAGCTTAATTGAATACATTTCCCCCTCAGAACACATTTATGTGCTTCCCATATTGAGAGTTTGGAAACTCCAGGGGTAGAGTTATGCTCAATGTAATCCTTGATGGTCTCTTCAAGTTGTGATCTGCAATACGTATCGTTAAGTAGGGATTCATTGAAGCACCAGGGTCGAAATCCCAGTAGAGAGTGTCCTAGGGAGAGGTCCAGCGAGATAGGGGCATGGTCTGACCAGGTCACTGGGCCAATTTTAGCCTCGTGAACAGTCTGGAGGTGTCTATGGTCTATCAATAGGTAGTCAATTCTGGAATAGGATTGGTGTGGTGGGGAAAAGTGGGTGTGGTCTCTTTCCGCGGGGTGCAGGATACGCCAGATGTCGGACAGCTGGTGAGCATGGAGCAGGCGTCTCACTCTGCGTAGCGTCCTTTCAGGGCGAGAGGGCCCAGAGGAGGCGTCATATCGTGGGTCAAGAGCCCAGTTCAAATCGCCACCAATGACCAGAAGGCCGACACGCAAGGACGCTATCTTATCCAACATTTTCTCTAGGAAGGCCGGTTGGCCTTGGTTAGGGGCGTAGATATTAACTATGGTGAAAGTGGAAATGGCTATGGAACAAGTAATGAGAAGGCATCTCCCCTCCTCCAACACGTGTACAACTATATTGGATACAGGAAGGTGCCTAGCAAAAAGGATCGCTACTCCCTTGGACTTGGACTGTGAGAAGTTAGAGTAATAGACAGTGGGGAAGTAGTGGTTGCTAAGTTTTGGTACGGACTCAGACTGACGAAAGTGGGTCTCCTGTATCAAAACTATGTCCGCTCTCTCAGCGCGGAAGGATCGGAGGGCTTGGGACCTCTTTTCCGGAACGTTCAGCCCTCTAGCATTGATAGAAAGAATTTTGAGAGAAGAAGTCATGAGGGAGGAGGAGGACAGAGATAGAAAATAATAAGATACCGGAGGGGGGGGGAGAGGGGGGGGGTCAGGAAAAAAGGAAGACAGCAAAGGGAGAAGGTGATACAAAAGTAGTTGTAACAGAGAACATTTACCATTACGGTACAGTAATAAACAGTTTGAGAACAAGGGAAAAAAAAACGGCATCCGGACAAAAAAGGGAGCTACCAGAGCCCCCATTTCACGGATAAAAAAAGGTTGCGGCAGGGGGCACACTGGGGGGCAGTGCCTTCGTCCACCTAGGTGGGAAAAATAACTGGAACATACAATAGCATGCATCAATGAACACAGTGCATATTACCAGTAATACAATATATGGTAACACATTCAAATATATCTTGGAAGGATACGGTCAACCCTCAGACGTAGCAGGGTGCGTCAAGAGGGTGAGACATGAGTATGGGCAGGGAGGGGGGGGGCTAATACAGGTCACGGAGGATCTGAGTTTGCGGAGGGGCCTGCAACCCTAGACTTTTTCTTGGGGGATTTGACCATCTCCCAACGGGGCCTTCTCGGATGGCTTAGCGGAGGGATGGGGGAGAGGTGGGGGGCCTGCCAATCTGGCAATTGCATTGGGTCTAGGCCAAGTGTGGAGCAGAAATCTGGAAGTCCCGAGGGATCTTTGAGGGTGATAGGTTGACCACCGTGCGAAACCTGGAGAGATATCGGGAAACCCCAGCGGTATTTGATATCCTTGTGACGAAGGGCTTCAGTAAGCGGTTTCAACATCCGACGTTGTTGGAGAGTTCGCCAGGAGAGATCTTGGTAAATCTGTATACCGGTTCCTTCAAATTCCACAGTTTCTAGGGTGCGCACTTTGCGGAGGATTTCTTCTTTTTGGGAGAAATATTGGACACGGCAAATAACGTCTCTTGGGCGGTCCGTTGCCGCTCCTCTCGGGCGTAAGGCCCTATGGGCCCGGTCGAGTTCAATTGGTTCATTTGGGTCAAGGTTGAGGATCTCCCCAAAGATTTTATTGAGAGCGTCCATGAGGCCCGACGGGGGGATGTCTTCCGAAAGACCACGGATCCGCAAGTTATTCCTGCGTCCTCGATTGTCCAAATCGTCCAATTTGCTATGCGCTGCCCGTAGTTCTAAGGATTGTTGGGTTATCGACTCACGTAGGTCAAGGAGCTGGGAGTGTACTTCGTCTCTGTCATCTTCGAGTGCAGATACACGAGTGCCTATGTGGGTCACATCGGCCTTGACCAGAGCGATTTGGGATTGAAAGGATTC
Organism: Crinia signifera; assembly: GCF_055691185.1. Taxonomy (NCBI): domain Eukaryota; kingdom Metazoa; phylum Chordata; class Amphibia; order Anura; family Myobatrachidae; genus Crinia; species Crinia signifera. The sequence continues at coordinate 111,783,475 of NC_139225.1, forward strand.
GTGGAGTCTCGTTTCAAGGGCTTGCATATCCTGTTTAGAGGGCAGCGATTTGACATGATACAGGATTTCTGTTATTTCGCTTCGTAGCTGTGTTATGGAGTCCTGTGAGGGCCCCGGTATGGGGGATGCGGCCATATTGGACGAAATGGAAGCGGCCTCGTCAGGGGGGCCTTTTGGGGAGTCCGCGGAACGTGGAGTAGAAAGAAAGGAGCGTAGGCTCTGTTGGTAGGTGCTGGTGTGGGATTTTTGAGGGGTTCGGCTATGAGAGCCCTTCCCTCTCTTGCCCATTTAAGAGAAATAGATAAAGGCGGTTACATGTAGATGAAGCACTGAATATTTTGAAAGTTAGTGAACGAAGGTCACATTCCCCCGTTAGTGAGGCAGCATGGCAGAGGGTGGAGGCACACATTTGTTGGCTCCGGGGGGTCACATTGAGAGAAAGCAGGCTATATGTGTGCGTACACTAAATGGAAAGAGGCTGGACTACAGAAGGACTTTTTTTTTTTTATTATTATTTATATATTTTTAATGTATATATGTATTTTTTTCCAATGTGGTTGTTCACTGTAGGAATTTTCCTTTTCACATTATAGCGATTTGACCAGTCCTGAAAGTGTCTATCAGGCCACTAGGGGGGGCCCTTGGCTAGTGTAGTGAAGACACTATGCTCTGGTATGGGGAGTTAGCCTTCACCTTAATTCAAATGGGGTGAGTTCAGTGCCCCAAGAGCGAGGGCTGTTTGTTATGTCTGTCTGCAGTATCTATAGAGTAGTGTCTGCAGTGCCCACAGGTCAGGAGGTCGCTGGGGAGCGCTGTACAGCGGGGAAGGACCCCGTTCAGCAGGGCAGGGCGGGTGCCAGGGAGCTGCAGAGAGGCAGGGGGAGTAATAACCTCCGCAGGCTGGCAGCGTCTCGCCTAATGGCGGGTGATGGTCTCCCACCACTCGCAGGCAGCTGTCGCACAGGCCAGGGGCGAGGCAGAGCAGTACGTCGCCCCCCGCCAGGCGAGTCCCGAGGTCCCAGCGCTGGGTGCGCGCGTCGCGGCCACGCCACGGTCCCCTGAGCAGCCTCAGGCCAGGGATGGGTGAGAGGCGCCGGGTCGCAGCGCGTCAGTCACAGCGCCCGGTCCGGCAGCTTCGCGTGACACCGCAGGAGGGGAGCAGCCGTACCTGATGGGATTTCGGTCGGGCGGCAGCAGGGATCCTCCCACTCAGTGCAGAGCTCGTCTCCGGGTCCGCTCCGAAGCAGAAGCCCCGGCTCACGTTTCCAAGTAAGGCCGCAGTCCGCAGGCGCCTTAAGAAAGGCGCCCCGACTCCGCAGCACAGAGGGTCCGATGTCTAATGGCACGGGGGAGGATAGAGGTCAGCCCAGCCGGGTTTGTGGGTACAGGTGTGCCTCTTAAAGCCTGATGAGGGTAGGTGATGTCTGGAGCCTGGTTAGAACGCAGCCTCTGCCGATGGCCGCCAAGCCACGCCCCACATGTCTATTTTTTAACCTTTTGAGTGCCAACATCTCTGAGAGATCCACAAAATATCTGCTAAAAATGCCAGCATCTCTGTGAAAGATGCGCAACATATCAGGTTTAATTAAACAATGTTATGTAAAAACGATTATATTTCCTATAGAAGATAACCATTACAGGTCATTATGAAGAATAAAAATGTTTGCTTGGCAATTTTCACACCAATTTCGACAAATTCACTTGGCACTCAAAGGGTTATTAATTTTTCAAGTTGCCCTTGATCCCAATGCATCCACATTGCACAATTTAGACTGAGATTGTATTCATTGTTTTATATGTGTTTTTGTCTGTTACATTTTAACTTGTATTGATATTATGTTATTTATTTGAACATGGAATACTAAGTAATAATTCTATAATGCATGTTATGCATTTGAATATACCCTTTGCTTCTCTTTCTTGGCACAGTCAGCCACGTTGGTATTTCACATCATATTAATTCTATTGTAACATTTTTTTGTAAAGAAAAAACACCTAGACGCAGTGATATATTTTTTTCCTCTTTGTTGATGTCCTTAAACTACACAGGGCCTACTCTTACTACACTGAAGAGGTAGAGGTGAGCCATCTCACTTATAGGTTTTAATCTGGTTGTGTTCCTGTGCAGTGTCTCAAGGATGCAATGGAGGCGCTCTAAAGGTTGCGATAGAGGAAGCCACATGGCTTCATTATTAAAGAAACCAGGACAATAAAATGATGGAGGGAAGCTTTTTCAGCTAATCATAACTTCAAGGTCAGGGATACTGGTTTGGCCATCTGCACACCCAATTATATTTGTTTTCACCTTACACTTATGAAAGAGAATATTTTTATATATTTTACCCCCTCCCCCAAAAAAAAAACAACAACAGTTGTTGGAAGTTGGTGAGGTGGGGAAGCTGTTATTAGGCGAAGACCATTTTTATTGCTGCATGGGTTGTCGTAGTGTTTTACTCAAAGATCGTCTTTTAATTATGAAAAAACAAATCAGACAACGATTATGCAAAATGATTAAGCAAAGCCAATTAGACATAATAATTCTGTACAACTGGGTATTTGATGAAGTCTTGGTGGAGTTGTACCTTTAAACAATCTAAATGATTATTTGAACTTCTAATGTTACTATGGTGACAGAGTACTTGAGGCACAGTTTTATGATGCTTATCTAATTCCTTTTGTGATCATACTGTGTTTGTAATCTTGAACCTACAGGCAAACTGTGGCCTACTGTTTTATTTATTTATATACAGATTTGGGAAGTTGGGGGGTGTTACAGGAATGCCTCCGAAGTGGAACAATTAGTAAGGAAAGCAATTTAATCACTATGCATATCTCATGGTGATAGCATTTATATTTGCAAAAGTACAATAAACAGTTTAGTTTGGGAATTCGAATGTGATTTTGGATTAAGTGAACTATTTATTTAGCTTAACGTGGAGCTTTTTTGTGAGATTAACCAATATTTATAACACTACAACTGTTGAATTTACACAGAACCTGTGACATCATACATACGTGACAAGCGGACATATTTTTTTTGCTGAAGTAAATTGTATTTTATACATGTTAAAAACAGGCATCGCATCACACAGTACAAAAAGTATGCGCTACACATACTTTTTGTACTGCCCAGGGATCGCATTGCACGTAAATCGCATTCAAAACACACGCGTGTGATCCGATGCAATGCGATTTAGTACAAAATACCGTGTATGGGCACCTATACCCAACCTGGGCAGATTAAAGTACAAAAAATAATGAGAAAATTAATAAATATGTAAAAAACATAATAATAGAAGAACATTTTTAATGCAATAAAAAGGTGTTAGTGTGGATATCTATCTATCCATCTATCTATTTATTTATATATTTTGTATATATTTTTATCTGACATACTTTTTACCATATCAGAAAAGTTATCAGAGGACATTGGAAGGACTTTGTCCTTGCTAAATATGTAATACCTACCTTTCCCCTCAGACCCTAAACTTAGATGAACCATTATTTTGCAGTGGGGATTCTGCATGCACCTTAGTAGGTACTGACTGAGCCAATCATTTAGGTGCACAGACTTTGTTTTAAACCAAAGGGTTTTGTAAAAGAGGTCCATTGTGGCTCAGAAAGTGTGTTATTAGTCATGACTATAAAAAAACAGATAAATTGTTCTATATTTGCTCTTAAGCTGAATAGACTGACAACAAAACCGTTTGACAATTGATATTTATATTCTGTAGGATCTGATTTACAAGTCTGTGTCACAAAAACCCCAACCTGCTGCTCAAAGAAAATGGAGGACAGGTATCAGATGGCATCTCGTGTAAACATGGAACAGCTCATTCAGTCCGCCAGCGCTAAGATTAAGTTCCTGATTATTCAGAATGCTGCCATATTCCAAGGTAAGTGGAAAGACATGGTGACATATGTAACACTGGTCCCATTATTTGTGACATTGCTCAGGAAGTATCAGGTAGTTGTGCATGAGCTGCATAAACCAAACTTTTTCCCAGATGTGTTTTTTAGTTACAATAATAAATGAAGCAGTAAATCCCAGGTATCAGAGACGGCTGTGAATTTGCACCAGTCACCTAGGGAATATGGAATGCTACTGTAGATACGACTCCACCAGTATTTATTCAGCAGTTTATGAATGCATATTAAAGCATATGCATACGCAGGGTTAATAGACTATCTGAAATAAATAAAACCCTTCTATGTAGATTCATTTGTCTAACAAACATGCAGTGCAGTCAGCTGACCTGCTTTTATAAAGGTGCATACACACGGAAAGATTTAGCAAACAATCCAATCTCGTTAACGATTTCTTTAGAACTCCTGGACAAACGATTTGGTGTCAAATAGTGAATGATTGTACAAACCAATTTACACATGAACGATTGATCTTTAAGGATGGTGGAGGGGAGTGGGAGCCAGTCAATCAGCCTTACCAAATCGTTCATCGTGCATACACGTGAAACAGTTGGTACACATGCATGAAAGACCATAGACCTCTATCAACGACCAGCGGGTAAGTGCATCGGCATCGATAACGTTCATACACACGGAACAATTTGAGCGATTGGTCGTTTCAGTCGGTCGGGAACGCCAAGATCTTTAGCCAAATCTATACGTGTGTACGCACCTTAACTGTATATTGCATAGTGAAACCCCTAACTGTCCCATTTAAGCAGGGCAGGGCCAATATGGGGAGACTGTCCCTCCAGTCCTGTAGTGCTTCCATCCGAGAGGTGCAGGGTATAGTTCTCATAACTGGGAGGAGAATGTTGTTGTTTTTTTGTTTAGTGAAGGGGCAGATTGCTACCTTTTCGTTAATATAATTATTTGTATGTATTCATTTTGTGTAGGTTACTGATAAACTGAATTAATTGTGGTACAGCTTAAAGCAAAGATGCACAGACAAGTGTCTGTAGTTATGGATATAAGGCTCTGCTTGCTTACAGTATATTTGATTGTGTAGGTTGCAGCCACTGTTGCGTTTTACCTGTCTATTTACAACTGTTTGTTATAAATAAAATCTGTTTTTCTATTTTCTGATGCTGTGGAGAAGTGATTGGAGATATGAGTATACCATCACTGGTTAACAATCCTTAAGAATATCATTACATACATTGGTCCAGATGGACAAAGCTTCATAAAGTTATAAAGTAGAGATTGATAAACACCCATCTCCTAATTGGCATTTTTCAACCCCAGCCTGTAACATGACAGTTAAGAGCTTTATCACTCTTTTAAGCTTGTTTGATCTGGTGCAATGTGTGTTTACGGCACCAGTTCAAGTGTACGTGGAGGCAGCCAATTATTCAGTCTTTTTATTAGTACATACCAGGAATACGACCCGGGACCCGTTCACTGCAATGGAAAGCCGTCGCTGGTAGATGGTATGTGGCACCCCAGTGAAGGGTGCCCGCCTATGCCCCAATGGAGCCTTTTCATTGCCGGCCAACGCTGCCAGCAAATTACCTGCCTTGCGAGCAGGTATTTGCTGGCAGCGTTGGCCGGCAGTGAAAAGGCTCCATTGGGGCATAGGCGGGCACCCTTCACTGGGGTGCCACACTCTTATCTCCCAGCGCTGGCCCAGGACCCGCATTATGCCGGGTCAGGAGGCGAGTGGAAAGGGATCACAAGCCGGGTCGAAAATCCCAGGTGCGACCCGGCCTGTAGGTATTAAAGGGGTATCATTGTAAGTAAAGCCAACTTGTTAGTTACAGGAGTGTAGCTAATGGCTTGGCGCATCCCTTGTGTGCTTTAATGGCGATTGCACTAGCACCAAGCTGTGTAGCTACTGATTTGAAGCCTGCTTTGAACATGGCTTGTCAACTCGCAACTCAGTGTATGCCATGCGGAAACATTTATGATGATATACATATTGCAAATGATTTGTAATCATGCCTCCAGCATGGTGTACCCTACTCCCTTTTGCATACAGCTGTGACATAGTGTGCAATTATTCACAAAGGGGAGTGGCCATGCTTTCCTAGTGTGAGAAAGGACCATCACGTGACAGGGGGAGGAGCAAGGTCCAAACATGGGAGCCCAAATAGCCCTTGCAGGCTTGCTTTGCTCACCAGGCTTCGGGCACTGCCATAATATTAAAGGCAATAGGTGGTAGCGTGAATAGTGATAGTGTGGACCTTTCAACCCACTAAAATGTAACAACTGTCCCTGCCAGTGACTTGCAGCACTGAGTGCAACTAGGTGAAGTTAATCCAGGTAATTGTTCATTGTTTGTAAATATCCCGCAGTGTTAACTTAAAGCTGCTTGAATGCCACATTAATCCTGTGATTTTATATATTATGGCCAACACCGGAAATGTAGGACTTTCAGATGTTCCTATACTCCTGAATATATCCATATTGCTCCAACCATAGCCTAGATATTCAGAAAAGACCAGTGTGGTGTACATGAGCAGAATAAGCCTGGAGCAAATGGGGAAAATAATATGCCACATTTCCATTTTATTACTATAGTGTACCTGTTGTGAACACAAATATTATTTGTGTGCAGTTGTGTAATCATTGGTGGGACATTAGCTCAGCCCTGTAAGTGTGTAGACATCATCTATACTTTAATAATCGTATATTTGTATAAATGATAAATCGGCACAGTAACATACATCACTTGGTGCTGCATATTTACTATGGGTGGGTTTAAAACGTGGTTAATAAAAGGTATATTTTAATTAATTTTTTATTTGGTAAGAAATCTCCAGGGATTTTTTTAAAGCGGCAATCATTTACACTGCAAAACTAGTTTGATTTTGCAGTGTAAATGATTAGCGCTTTAAAAAAAACTGTTGATTGATTACCAAATCTCTAACTTTCTGATTCCCTCATCTTATTAAATATCAGCCCTCAGTGTTTCCAATAGGTATTATCCATGGCATACACCCAATCCTATAATTGGATTCTTTATTTGGGGTTGAGCATAGAGTACTATAAACACTAGGGCAGAAGTTTCATAATCCCCTTTCCCTTACTATACAATACTTTAATAATAGGCTAATAATTCAGTGTTGCAGAGAGTCACAGGGGCAGGGCTGGCAACAGAAATCTTGGGGCCCTGTCCACTGATATTTCCGGGGCCCCCTACCCTTCAAACATCCACCCCCACGTAATCCCAAACCGACACAACCCTCTTCTGCATGTAGAAAAAAAATATCAAAATATTTTATAGGGGGCAGAACCTACTTCACATGTGCAGGTCGCAGCCTTGCGAGTTTACCAAACCCCGCCCGACGAATGAACGCCCACCCGACGCCCCCCTCGAAGTGCGGCTTCACCCGCACAGGCTACGAATTGATGTTTTGCATAAACATCCATTCGCATGCCTCGGGTAACCGCCCACATATTTCGATGGTCGCCAACCATCGAATGATGTGGTGCGTGCAAGCATATAAAAGAGACTTTTAAGTTACTTACATATGCGTGCATGCTGGTGTGGATATGGGCGGGCAGCTGACATCCGGTGATGTCAGCTACTCGCCCCCCGCACATGCGTCACTGTCTCATTACCATGAGAACACCCAGAACGCTGATGGGGCAGCCCGGCGCCCCCGCCCATCTCTGGCCCTCGCACGCCGCAATGGGTACACGGCGTACCAAAAGTCCGCAATGGGTACACGCACCCTACGTCTGCACATGCGCAGAAACGCACACCATCGGCCCTCCGTGCGAATGCACAGAGGACCGAATGGATATGAATAACCCCCAAAATCTGAATAATTGCACTGCTAATTCAAAGACACTAATATCAAAGTTATTGCTCCCAAGGCTTGGCATGGCAGTGTGCCGCATGGCAGTGTGCCGCATGGCAGTGTGCAGTGCTGCTAGTGGTGTTGCTAAGTCTTATTTTTTTAATTGGAGCAATAGCAATAAAGATCCCCTGGCTGGTTTAAGTTATAAATGGCTGCAAAACTTTCATTAATTTGGATACAAAGCACTTGAAATATTGCTGTGAAATATTGCTGTGCTTGGGACCCAAGCACAGCAATATTTCAAGTGCGTTGTATCCAAATTAATGAAAGTTTTGCAGCCTTTATAACTTAAACCAGCCAGGGGATCTTTATTGCTATTGCTCCAATTAAAAAAATAAGACTTCGCAACACCACTAGCACTAGCAGCACTACACACTGCCATGCAGCCATGCCTGGCTCTCCCTGACATCATGAGCTCCAGGCTCCTTGCCTCCTTCCCTCCAGTCCTTCCACTAGTCTCCTTACCTGGCTATTCCATTGAGGATCCAGGTGGGGACTTTTACTTAAAATCTCCTTCTGGCACTGTGGCACATCTGCAGGAGGACCCGATTAAAGCAGCGGGGCAAACTTGAATTTCAAAGGGCTGCGCTGCCTGCGGCAAGGCATCTACCGTGACCACACTGACCACAGACAGTCAGTGCGGAACGCAGATCAACTATGCCGCACATGCGCAGTCAGGTTAGCGGTGCGCAGTGCAGCATAGCAGACAGCCGACTCAGGCTCAGCCTCCGAGCGCTGAGCGGCTGGCTGCGACGCCGACGGGACCTGGCTGGCGGAGTGACAACAAGCAGTGCTGCGGGAGAGACCCGGCGGCGCACAGTGCTGCACATTCACAGACACATTCACAAGTGAGCACAAGGAGGAAAGCACATACCGATACACAACACTGCCGTGGCCTGGGCTGCAGCAATGGGGGTGACACAGACCTGGGGCCCCTCAGATCGCCGGGGCCCATCACACATGTCCTCCTTGACCCCCCCTGTCGCCGGCCCTGCACAGGGGTGGATAACTGGAACCATAACTGATTTAATGAGCCATTCGCAGTATCACTGTACCGGCAGTGTGTACTTACACGTGCATGGCTTAATCTTAGTCCCCATGATTCTTTTGGTGCCAATCATAGTGACATCGGACGCACTTTATGGCGGCTGTGATTTTCTGCCATAGGACGGCGAGCAATATTGGGCAAATTCAGCCCGTGAAGCGTGTGAGATTGGGGGCCGATGTTTAAATGTCGCGGCACCTCGCATCTTTACCATTTAAAAAAAGGATCTACCCCATAGTATGTTTTTTTTCTCATTTCTACTAAATTTTATATACAAACTTCCACCAGTGCGAATGTGGCAACTGTAAGTACAGTGATTAAATTGTGTCCCTAAACTGCAATTCAGAACTGAGTAATATTTGTTCAAATAAAACAAAACCAATAAACCCTGATTATACTTACTGTATATTACAAATATGGCATTTAATGCATGTTTGTATATTCCCTTCTACATACATACACGGTGCCCTCTAATTTGATGTGAGCAGAATACATCCAGATGTTATTTTCCAGTAAATTAAATTTCAGATTGGCAAATGCTTTTCCTCAGCAAGGGCCAAGGGAAATCGCCTGGCATTTGCAGGATTTCACTCAAGCATATCTGCTACAATGTTCGCTTAACAAACTTTATTAGGAACTTAAAGCTCTTTCACCCCCAGGCTCTCTTTTTCATAGCCAAAAAGATCACAGCCTCCAAATATAAATGTCCATAAATTATAGTCTTGCTACGTAGTGTTTTTACTGACTTTATAAATAAAATTATGCTTTTGATGTATGTTTTTCCTGGAAATGTGAATTAACATGTGAAATGGTTTGAAACATCGTAGTAAAAAAGGATATATGAAAGCGTAAAGATATATAAAGGTTGTTACGGCTTCTGTAAAAACTTCGCATCAACTGTACATAAAAAAAAATAGGTATATGTGAGCGTTTTATGTTTCTCTATTAACTTTTTGTGACCTGCAGTGCTGTTTTCCTTTGGCTGTAATATGTAAATCAAGGAAGTGCCAATGGTGTTTAGTTTTTCCAATGAAATTAAAACTTTATTAACAATAACATACGGTAGCAGCAGCTATTATTGTCTTTTGTGCGTTTTTGCTTGACTTTGTGTTCGTTTAGGCTACTTGGAATTGTATTTCAAAAGCAATTCTTATCCTGCCTATCATAATGTCAGACCCAAAAATGTTATTGTTGTACCCCCTAACACATACTTTGTGGGGGCTCCATCCTAACCATAGGCAAAACTATCTGTCCTCCTTTCCTGACAATCAACGGGATTGCCATCAGAGGAGTCACAATGCCATGCAGCTGTTCCCCCTCCGATTATAAATGATGCAGGTGGTGCTCCCATTTTAGGGGGTTAGCCACAAATATTAAGTATGACCAGAATGTATATAGGAGGGGATCTCCAATCCCTCCTGCCCCGCTTGTAGCCGTATCCCCCATAGGTTACTATAAGAATCTGGCCAATGTTTTAACGTTAGGCAGCATCGCAGTGGGTCGGGGCTACCGCCATTCTGAGATGGCAATAGCCCTTTGTAGCCTCTGGGCTACAGACCGCACAACCGGTGGGGCAGTTCGGTCTGTGGGTCTCCTGGGGGTCAGCACTAACTGCACATGCGCATTCCCCCAGCATCCAGTGAATCATAGCACAGGGACGGGCTCTTTACATAGCCCCCGTCCCTACGTCTGTAGGTTAATACATACCGCCCAGCTTGCATTACATTGCAGTCCAATAATAAATGGGTCCCTTTCTCTCTTATCTGTCTTTTTCACTAACAATACAAATGTAGAGGGAGAGGAATAAAGTTTAGGGTCTCTATCTGGCATAATATGTGACCACTTCAATTCCCCTAAGCCATGCCCCTATGTGTTTTGTTTGGCACGTGCATTCCGCGTGTACTGTCCTTATTTTATTTTAACACGTTTCATCCAACCATATTCTTTTATGTCGATCTGTTCGTTTTCTATGTTTTTCACATCAATATGCTTATTTGTCGACTTCTGTATCTTTTCAGTATATGTCATTTATGTCTGTGAGGTGATCAGTCGAACATTTCTATCGTGGATCAAACATCTGTCGACCTATTATCATTCGTGCCTAAGTAATGTTGTGTAGTGATGTATAGTCTTTGTCGATATCATGAATAAAAAAACAAAGAACCAGTGCAGTCAGTGCTCAGGAAAGTTGCATCAGAGTTTTGACTGAAATAATTTACACTTAAATAAAGTGTATGGGATTTAATCCATGTATATCCTCAGAGTTCTCCCATAAATGGTTTCTTATATAGGGTTTCCGCATAAAACAATCCCAGTCCGCAAAATGGTTTCGATTACCAATTTGGACGGCTTCGTTACCAATTTGTACGGTGTGCAAATTTCATCGGGCAAAAGTCAGCTTTCTTTATTCCAGTTTCTTTCTTTCAGATCTCTTGTCTGCAGTGTTTCTGAGTTTCCCCGGTTCTAGCGCAACTAGTATAAAAATCTTTTGTATTTTGTCGATATCATGTTTGTTGTTCTATTAACTGTGTCGATTTTGTTGTTGTCGACCTTTTCATTATTAATGTACATCGGGTATAATCAGTCAACATATATAATAGATGTCTATGAGGTGTTGTCGACCTTTTCTTTGTCGATGTACATGGGGACGATAAAGCCTCTGGCATGCATAGTGTGACATATACTATGGGGGAAATTTACTTAAGGAAATTTGTAAAAAATAGGTGTATTTGTATCCAGAAATACACTTATTTTTTACATTTACTATCCCGAAAATACGACAATTCGTATTCGTATTGATAGCACATCAATACGACTACGAATTGACGTATTTTCGGGATAGTAAATGTCAAAAATAAGTGTATTTCTAAATACAAATACACCTATTTTTTACAAATTTCCTTTAGTAAATTTCCCCCATAATGTAAATCTTGCAAGGGACGCTCAGACATCTGGTTAACTTACAGTGCTTATAAACAGCCGTCTCCATTTGATTTGACCACTGTAAACTCTACCGTTTTATAATGTGAGTGTAGTGCAGTTTGAACTTTGTGATTTTGCCTACAAAGTATGAAAAAAATGTGTATGTGCCCATACTGCATGATGGTATTGGTAATATTTACTTTTTTACCATACGAGGCACTTTGGTAAGTGTGTACATTCATACGATTCCTTTGTAAAAACTTACCAGTGTTGACAGGCCTGTTCAGAGGATACCAGTATATGTACAAAAATGCAAATTTTCCTCCTAGATGCAAATTGCTTCTCGTGCTAAACAAAGTCCATTATGCACCATTTTTACACCCTAAAATGAAGTTCTAGGAGAAATGATAATCATATTCTCTTCTACTGACTAGCTGAAGGGAACACTTGTGGTCAGATAAGGCGATTTAAAGTATTTTTCTTTGAAGTCTGCTCCTTGCCCTGCTAAGTGACTGTATCTGCATCAGGAGACATATGTCTATTGTCCTCCTGCCCTTGTTAAATATGAGATAATCAGCTCTGTATGCAAAAGCTATGACAGGAGCCCCAGCGATGGCCAATACGGGACTTGATACATTGGTAGAGACCATATGTATCTCTGTTAGAAATGACAGGTTCAGGGCTATTCTCCTGGTGATAAATAGACCACTAGACTTTTATTCCAAGTTGTAAACAATTCTGACTAATATAATGCACACACATGCTTCCACTTTCTTTTTGTGAGGTGTTTCCTGTTCTTATATTATGGCCCTGAATGGTTGTTTTCCATTCAGCTGCCCCTATTTGATATTGAGTATGATAGCATTTCTAAGTGAGCATGAATGATTTATTTTGTTATAATGAGAATGTCTATGGTTTTATTTGCTTTCCTTCTAAGAATTTCATTGTACCTGAAGTCTGCAAAATAAAAGATCACATCTCATCCCCAGAGATTTAGTTTTGCAACTGCATCTCTCTGACATTTATTTTCCACAAATTGTTGCTGGGAGCAGTGATTGAATTGCAGACCTGCCCGGAATTATTAAAGTCACAGGTTATCTTGTAAACTAATACTCGGTTTACCCTGCAATCACCGGTGTATCTAAAATGGCTGCAAGGTGTGTGTTGCACATGGGCCCCCTTGAACCCAGGGGCCCGTGTGCATGCCACACCTTGTAGCATAGGTGCCAATTTATGTATTTGCAGGTGGGTGCTCAAGCCAAAAATATAGGGGAGTGGCATCATGGGAAAGGGGCGTGGCCACAAAATAATACTGATTTATATTATGCAGCACAGTTGTCTCCAATATTCAAATTATGGCAACAGTGCCAAATACATAAATGCCCCCACAGTGCCAAATACATAAATGCCCCCACACAGTGCCAAATACTTTAATGCCCCCACAGTGCCAAATACATAAATGCCCCCACAGTGCAGGTACATAAATGCCCACACAGTATCTGTGCCAGCGACAAGGGAGGGGGAGTGCAGTGGGACACGGGGGGGGGCTGCTGATCGGGTGGGCCCTCAAGCCCCCACAGAATCGGCACCTATGCCTTGTAGCCATTTTAGATACACCCAGCACCTATTTAATCATACTGTAACTCTCATTCAGTCAGGTGCTATCAGCACATCGGCAAAAATTACTGGGAAAATGGCTACTGCAGCCATTTTCCATTATTTTGTGTATGCACATTAAAGGTGCCAGAGTCTACTGCACTGCCGGAAAAGAGGGGGCCCAATCAGAGCCTGCACATGGGGCCCCTCCTCTCTCAAAGAACCCTTGCCTTCAACTTGTTTTCACCTCAGAGAGCGATTTGTTTCCAGTCCATGAAATGTATATAATGGGTCAGATTTTTAGATGCAACACAGGGCTAACTTAATGCACAAAAGCAAATGTACACATTTTTGCATATCACCGAATATCGGATGGATCTTGAGTGGATCTCTTTACTTGAAATGGGTGTCTTTGGGTGGCAACTCTGTGGTCACAATCAATAGATCCATCTTTTGTGAGTGTCATGAGTGTCTGTGTGTGAAGCTATACTTCTGTGCTACAGTATTGAGCATACATTCTGCAGTATCTTAAGGTGCCAATACACTATGTGACTTCTCCGAAGGGAGAGGTTGCATACGACCCCCCTTGAGCCGCCTGGCAGCAGGATTGCATACGATACATTGTATGCGGCCCTTTTGCCTACAATGTATCATATGCAATCACAGCAAGGTTTGCGGGGCCCAATACATCTTGAGTGCAGCTCCTGTCCGATGCATGTTCCGGAGCTGAAACACATGCATTTTTCAAGGTTTCATCTGATTTCTCAGACCGATCCATTGGAATCTGATTAAACTCACCCAAATCACACTAGTTTATGGGCACCTTTACAGTAAATGTTGTATAGTAGCTATGTCTAAATATAGGCAAAGAATGACAAACTTCAAGTAAGGTTCTTGCAGAGCTTTAGGTTGTGTGATCTTAAGGGGCCCTATGCAAGACACCATATTGGGACCCCCAGTCCTCAAACAAGTTAGTCAATGTATGCCAAATCCCCTTACAGCCCCCCCCCCACACACACAGTCAGTCAGTGTATGCCACATAATCCTCCCTCACACCCAGTTAGTGAGTCACCAGTCAGACAGTGTATCCCCTCCTCATACATTCGGGTTTGGTAAGACTCGCCGATGGTCGGGATCCCGAAGGTCAGTATACAGACATCGGAGTACCGGTGCTCTCCTTCGGGGAGCGCAAAAAAGCTTATTGCAAGCTTGTGGCGCTCACCATGCTGCTTGCTTGTTGGCTTACTGTGCTCGCACCAGGTTCTATTCTCCTTCTATCGGGGTCAAGGACCCCTGTTGGTTGGGATCACGACTGTTGGGCAGTTGAGCAGTGGGATTTTGGCATCGGGATCCTGACTGTCGGTGAGTCACCCAGCACCCATACCTCCATACCCAACTATTGTAGGCAGCCACCCCCTATTGCTCATATTAAAGTATCTCTATCTCTGTAAATAATGGGAAGGGTCCCTCATGCTTTGCACAAGCAGAAACATATACAATAGTTCCGCAAGTACACAAAAAATCGCAGCAACACAAAATAATTTTTCCTTAAATAATTGACAATGTATATAGTAATTCAAGCATAGACATTCACAAGGGATAAAGCAGCAATCCGCTCTCTAGATTGTTTGCTGTTGGTCACAATGCTAGTGTTCATGAAAAGAGAATTTTCGGTACTTGTTTCCTAGAAGGGCGCCCATCGCGGGCATCGCATGTACATCGCATGCCATTATAATGGCATGCGATGCGATGGCCGCGATTTTACATAGAAATGCATGGTAAAATGTAAATCGCGTCGATCGCATCGCATGCGGGCAAAAAATCGCATGCGATGCGACCGACGCGATTACCGCGATTTTACATAGGGAACAATGTTAAATGGGCCAATTGACCCGATTTCACATAGGGAACAATGTGAAATGGCCCACAGACCCCAAATACCCACCCTGAAGTGTGAAATGGCCCCCCCCAATTGTTAACGCCACCCCACGATCAACGTCAACCCAAAGCGTGGCGAGCGCAGCGGTACGCGTCCTCCGACCTTTTCATACCCCCACTATCCACGTCGGCGTGGAGTTGAGAATAGAAAGTGTGTCGAGCCCGAAGCGTGGCGAGCACGGCGAGCCCCGCAAGGGGACGCGGATATCTGTGAAGCCCGCGAGGGAACGCCGATACCTGTGAAGGTATCCGCGTCCCCTCGCGGGGCTCGCCACGCTTCGGGCTCGCTGTGATCGCCACACTTTCTATTCTCAACTCCAATGTGGATAGTGGGGGTATGAAATGGTCGGAGGACGCGTACCGCCGCCCCTCGCGGGCTCGCTGCGCTCACCACGCTTCAGGTTGACGTTGATCGTGGGGTGGCGTTAACAATTGGCCCATTTAACATTGTTCCCTATGTGAAATCGCGGTAATCGCGTTGGTCGCATCGCATGCGATTTCTTGGGCATTTTCTTAGGCATTCCTTGCGATGCCTAAGATCAAAATCGTGGGCGCCCTTCTAGGAAACAAGTACCGAATTTTCATTTAATCATTTAGTTTTCCAAAGATTGCAAGCTGAACACAACATAACTTTGCACTGGGCCCCAATAGGAGCTTATCTCTACCACAGACCGGCACACTCTATGCAGAGATTCTAAGTGATTTTAGATCTGCAGAATACAGCACAATACTGTATTAGCATGCATTGGTAAGTTCCGGGCTTCGCTACCACGTTACTAGTTTTGTTAATTAGTCCCTGCATTAATCACACAGCTGCAGATGTTTAAATTCATGCACTTTTCCAAACAATTGCCCTTTCAAAGTCACTGTGGGACAGCTACAAAAGTGACCACAGAGCGAAGTCCAAGTAGAACAAGTCCAATTTATCTTTGAAATTGCTAAGATGCAAAAAAAAAAAAAAAAAAAAAAAATACACAGTATACCCCCTCCGTCTAAATGGGCTCTCACTATAGAATGTTTGCTGAAAGTGTGAATGTTCTCAGCTGGCTGAAATTTCCATATATTCTGCATATAGTACTCATTGTACCATAAAATGTATTTATTTTAATGGTTTTAATGAATAAGACTACCTAAGACTCAGAGTTCAAATGCTAAAAGAAATTCTTGGTTTATATTGATGACTGAATTCAGTACTGTCAGATCGAGCTTCCTAGATTTATTACCAGTTAATAATAGAGCGCACTCATATTCCGCAGCGCTTTATAGAGAATATTTGAACATACAGAGAATATTTGCATTTACATCCCACTCCCTGCCCTAGTGGAGCTTTTTCCCTATCACTTACACACAGCCGCACATTTGTTTTTGTTGGGAGACAATTAACCTACCAGTATATTTTTGGATTGTGGGCATTATGTGTATTAGGAGAGCATCTACTGCAAGCATTGTGTGTCTAAGGGGTGCTACTGCAGGCATTATTATGTGTATTGGGGCGTGCTACTCTATGCAGAAAGCAGGCGGGCAGCTGACATATGTTTTTTTCACTATCATCCATATGGGATACTGGCTAACGTCTTATAACGATGGGGAATAGCGGTATCCGGCAGAGGCACATAGAGCTTTTTATCCAGGGTGTACTGGCTCCTCCCCTCTACTCCCCCCACACACAAGCCAGTTTTTAGAAATGTGCCCTCAGGAGAGGATGTGCACAGCAGAGCTGCTGGATAGTTTTCTTCAGTTATTTATTTTAGTTTATTATTTCGGGATTGCTGCGTGACTCACAGCTTTCCTGCAGCGTGGGACATCAGGGGCAGGGTACATTGACAGGCCTTTTTAAGGTACCGGATTGTCCCTTGCTGCAGAAACACGGTTCTGAGTGGGTGTTAGCCACCACGTGCGTTTAGTTTACCCACAGTGGGGGTCTCCGGTTTATTTGAGCAGCAAGATGGCGACGGCGGTGCAGCCTCTCGCTAGACTGGCACTTCAGGTGCTTACTGTGCCTTTGGGACAGTGGGGACAATTTTGACAATTATTATTGTCTGTGGCCAGTATAAAACAGTGATAGCTCCAGCGTGACTCCGGTGGGCGGGGCTTCCTCAGTGCGGGGCTTCCTCAGAGCGGGGACCAGAGCTCTGTGGCGCCAATGGGCTACTTCCTGCTTCTTCCCTGGGGCTGCGGGCCTGGCTACAGGCTGGAATTAGACGGCCCGCACCCTCACAGATTCTTCAGGTCAGGCCTCCTGGCGTTGTCGGAAGCTCGAGAAACCTTACTTCAGGCTGTGCGGACACTTCAGCTGGCATAGGTGATTGTTCCGGTTCCACTACAGCACATGTCTTCAACCTGTGGCCCTCCCAGATGTTGTAGAACTACATGTCCCAGCATGCCCTGACAATTTTGGCATGCTCTCATAGGAAAAAAATTGGCAATGCATGTTGGAACATGTAGTTTCACAATATCTGGAGGGCCACAGGTTGAAGACCCATGCACTACAGCAACAGGGCAGAGGTTATTACTCCAACCTGTTCATAGTACCGAAACCGGATTGCACGGTTTGCCCAATTCTAAACCTGAAGTCACTGAACACATTTTTGAAGGTGTACAAGTTTAAGATGAAGTCTCTGAGGGCAGTCATCTCCAGCCTAGAGGTCTTTCTAAGGTTTGCGGTCATGGACCAACATTTTCAGTTTTGAGCCTTACTGTTTGGGCTCTCCTCGGCCCCACGCATCTGTACGAAGGTGATGGCGGAGATGTTCCTACTCAGGAAAAGAGGAGTGAATATCATACTGTACCTGGACGACTTGCTGATAAAGGCTCATTGGAAAGTGCCTTGCAGGATGCAATAAGGGTCACTATTCAGGTTCTCACAGCACACAGGTGGTTCCGTCTCAATGGCTCCTTTTTCTGGGGATGGTCCTGGACACGGTGCAATGAAGAGTGTACCTTCTGGAAGACAAGGTTGCAACCATCCAACGGTTGATACGAGCCATACTGGAGCTAGTGCAGGTGTCTGTACACCAGTGTATCCAGTTTCTGGGGAAGATGGTGGCTTCATTCGAGGCCATCCAGTTCGGGGGGTTTCATTTCAGAGACTTCCAGCTTGACATCCTGAGCAAGTGGTCAGGCTCCCCTCCTCAGTTGCAGAAATGGTTCGTCTGTTTATCAAGACCAGACTGTCTCTGAATTGGTGGCTTCACACTCCAAACTTATTGGCCGTCTGAGATTTGGAATCCAGATTTGGATCCTACTTAGGACGGACGCCAGTCTCCTGGGTTGGGGAGCGGTGGTGCAGGGAGCGTCCTTTCAGGGAAGATGGACGTCCTTGGAGACTCATCTCCATATAAATTGTCTGTAGTTGAGGGCAATGTTTTCCGCACTGCTGGCAGCGGCTCCCTTGCTGAAAGGTCAACCAATTCAGGTACAGTCGGACAATGCGACTGCGGTGGCCTTCATCAATTGTCAAGGAGGTACAAAGAGCAGGCCTTGCTGGGGGAGGTCACGAAGATTCTCTCGTCGGTAGAGATGCATGCGCTGGCCATCTCAGCCATCTTTATCCCGGGAGTGGACAACTGGGAAGCGGACTTCCTGAGTCACCATGATATCCATCCGGTAGAATGGGGCCTGAATTCTCAAGTGTTCGAAAAGGTTGTTCACCGATGTGGGAGTCCTCAGGTAGACCTCATGGCCTCCAGGTTCAACAAGAAGTTGGACAGGTATTGCTCACGAACCAGGGATCCTCAGGCAGTTGTACGACCTGATATACATCTTCCCTCTGCTTCCACTGCTGGCAAGAGTACTAAAGCAAATCCGAGATCAAAGGGCAGAAGTCATTCTGATCGCCCCAGATTGGCCTCGCAGGTCTTGGTATGCGGATCTTCAGACATTGTTGATACAAGATCCTTGGTGCCTCCCGCAGATGGAGGATCTGCTCATCCAAGGCCTGTGCGTTTGCCAAAACTTAGGAAAGCTACGTTTGACAGCCTGGCGGTTGAGCGTCAAATTCTAGCTGCCAAGAGTCTACATACTTCGGTGGTGTCGACCATGACGCAGGCCAGAAAACCGGTGACGTCAGCCCATTACCATCACATCTGGCCAAGGAGGATACCCAGTTTGGGCAGGCGGTGTTTCAGCAGACTCCGCACTTTCCTGCCTGTTCTGGAAGCTTTGGGACCTCCCCATCGTTATAAGACGTTTCCCAGTATCCCATATGGATGATAGTGAAAATAGGATTTTGGTAATTTACCGTTAAATCCATTTCACTGCAGTTGTTGTTATTGTAGTTTTTCATATTTTTTCAGTATTCACCTGTTCTTCATGGTTCTTGGTTATGCTGTTATTATTTTTGTTTGTTTGGCTGTGCTGGTTAAATCTCACCACATTTCACATATGCTTATTACATGTTCCATGTATGCATATTTCACATAGCCTTACCTCATATACATCCTACTTCGGGCACAGTTTTCACATAACTGGCTTGTGTGTGGGAGAAGTAGAGGGGAGGAGCCAGTACATCCTGGATAAAAAACTCTGTGTGCCTGTCTCCTGCCGGATACCTCTATTCCCCATCGTTATAAGACTATTCCCAGTATCCCATATGGACTATGTGAAATGGATTTAACGGCAAGTTCCCAAAATCCTATTTTTTAGTGCCAGAAATTGTCCTGAACTCTCCAACATTAATGTGTAAAGCAGCACTGTCAATTGTCGCTTCCCGACTGTCCATTGGTATACTGCAAAAATTTGGTTAAATGGCAGACTTGGGCATATAGTACTAATGCATATTCAGAGTAGATTGGCAGCATGAAAAATCCCGTCAGAGTAGACCGGAGTTGAGGCTGGTTGGGGTAACTGTATGGTTGACATGGCTAGTCAATCCCATATAGGGCAGCACAGATGGTGTAGTGGTTACTGCCTTACATCACTAAGGTCATGGGTTTGATTTCCACCATGGCCCTAACTGTGCAGAGTTTGTATATTCTCCCCGTGTTTATGTGGGTTTTCTCCGTGTACTCCGGTTTCCTCCCACAATCCAAAAATATACTGGTAGGTTAATTGGCTCCCAACAGATTAACCCTAGAATGTCTGTGCGTTTGTGTACATGTGGTAGGGAATATAGATAGTAAGCTCCACTGGGGCATGGGCTGCTGTGGAATATGTGTGCGCTATATAAATAACTGGTTATAAATAATAAATAAATAATACAGATTCACAGAGGAGAAGTAAATGAAGTGGTCAAATGATATAGTGCACACACATCAAACTAGTTAAAGATATCGTGCATATCATTTACAATAATCAGCTAATGTGTATGCACGTTAAAGTTATGTGCTTAGAATAACCTACACATACATATGTTTAATAAATGTTCATAATAAAAAAGGGGGAAAGTAGATCCTGCTAATAACTAAAATGTAGCTTCTCTATAACATAAGTAATCTATAATGAATTTTAGAATATACTCATTTGCTCAGTGAAACCAGTTGGTACATGGCCTGGAAATCCTTGCTGAGTTTTGACAATTTATACTGCAGTTGATTATGTTAATGTATTTATGCTGGGTGAATGGGGCTATGGAGGCTGTAAATTGCTTAACGGAATATGCATTAGTGTTAAGAAAAGATGTCTCTGTGTCTAACAGGCTAATACTGACCTGGCTGCTTGCAGAGAATTTGAAAGCAAAGTATTGACATCTTAATTAAGTTAACGGACTTCATGTTGCCTGTATGACACACATAATCAGAAATGTTCGATCATATTGCTTTTTCCTCCCCTTAGATTTTTATAATAACAGATTTTCGCCCTTAGCATTAAGTTCTGGATGACGCCACCAAGAAATTATAGAATAAAAGTATCGCCTGTATTGTAATGCATCACTTAATATGGATATTTGGTTAGCAAGCCGATGGCTGTGGGACTGTGATGTATATATTTATATATGTGTGCTTGAAAGTGTTATTGGAGACAGTACACCAGCGGTGCAAGGTCAGCTGAGTCCCGCAGAGGCAAGTTGGTGTTTACCCTCCTTAAAAATTTTATTTTTAAAAAAAATTGGAAAATAATATCAGACTAGCTCAGGTTTTCTATTCTATTCTATTCTATTTTATCCAAGTATTTATCTATTTAATTGTTTATCATTAATTAGCGCAATCGCCCACTTTCCTTTTCTCTGTATATTGTACTGGAGGTGACTCCTCCTGTGTATAGATTGCTGCTTAAGCCAAGCACACTCATATAAAGCGCCTTTAGAATTGATATAGATTTCTATATCAATTTTTTCTTCTTCGTATCTCAGGTTTAGAGCAGCTTCAGGACTAAAGATCAGATGTGAATCATAGTTGGGCTAATGAACAACACCTGTGGTTTGCTTTTGTAATGTCTGTTATGGGCAGAGGTTCAATATTCCCAATGCCAGTCAGTGGCTAGGCAGCAGGCTGAATTGTCTGGGTTCTATGTTAGGGTCCTCTAGATTGATGTACCCACTTGTGAAGCCTGTGAATTGGCTGCCGGAAAACCTGAGATATCCTGCTATTTCACATTAACCTCATGTGAAACTATACTGTCCCTGCCACACTCCATCTTCCTTAACGTCAACCACCCTGGTGACGCTAAGAACTTTTCAAGCAAGCTCTCTGCCTTTCCCATCTCTATTGGTGTACTCGGGCTGATGACACAGATATAGGTGGTGGAGGCAGAAAGCTTGCCCGAAATGTTCCTTTAGGGCTTAGAGCCTGGGTCAGGCAAAGCCATTGCCTTTGGGAAAATTACACTATACATAAAGAGTCAGTAGTCTGGATTCTGTAGTATTAATCAGTAACTGGATTAAAACATTTCTCTTTATGTAATATATTAAAGTATTTTGTTTTTAATGTGTGTTTAATGAAGGGTTTGGCACCTACCTCTCTGATTTCACCTGCAGTTTGTCTACAAACTGGTTTTGAAAATCACATGAACTGAATGCTGATCGCACCCGGGCTGTTTTAGTAGATGCTTGTGCTGAGACTTGTGAGAGATGTATCAAACCTTCCAAAGATTCCATTTAGTGCTAGTGCTATTTAGTAAACTGATAGAAGGTGATTGGAGTCTATGAAAACACCTTCACTATAGAAGGCTCGATTCACCTCCCCAGTGACCTGTCCACGTGTGTGTCACAATATGCAAGTATTCAGTGTTACCTGCTGGTCAAATCCTGCTGGCTTTGTCTCATGCTGCTGACAGCTCTGTATAGTTGAACTGTGCTGTGAGATCTGAGCTTAGCTAATTAGTAACACCTGGTAACTCTCTCCTGCAGGAGAGTTCAGTGTAAACTGAGCATGCTCAGCCCGTTGATTAGTTCACCTGTGAGTTCCCTGTGCTTCCTATAAAAGGCAGTCTCTGGCAGAAAGAAGCTGCCAGAGTATAGGTTCACACCAGCTCCAGCATTCCAGTGCCTTGTACTATTCCAGACTTCTGATTATTGCATCTGACCTCGGCTTGTTCCTGACCATTCTCTTGCCTGATCCTCCGGTACCGTGTCCAGTGATTCCTGTGTATGACCTTGGCTTGTTCTGTGACCATCCTCCTGCCTGCTCCCTGTGTACCGCATCCTGTGCCTTCCTGTGTATGACCCGGCCTGACTCTGACTAATCATTGCTGCATCCATTGGTATTGTTTCTGTCCATCTGTTACTGACCCGGCTTGACGACCACGCTCCATATTTCACAAGCTACCACCACTCATACGGGGAACCTGACCAGGGGGCCGTGACCGTCGTGTCGGGTGCCGCAGAAGCCCATATCCCGCTTGGAGGGGTCACTGGCAGAAAACCCCCGGCACGGTTAGACTCCGCGCCCCTGTGTCAGGTCTAGCCAATCCCCGAGTGGTAGTGCACCCCAAGTTTGTGACAGTGTGTAATGTGTTCAGGGCTTCATAAGACATTAGTGTCCTGTAGTGAGGAGGGGGATAGAAACAAGCCATAGGCCACAGATTATTGGGTGGATCAAGGTCCCCGTTAAATCAAAATATGACTATAGAATAATTGCTTTAAACAGATCTCTCCGCAAAACCGTCTTCACAAATTGAACTTGTTTTTTAATATGAGTCCTTGTACCCCACATATTGTGGGTGGGGGGGTGGGGGGGGTGTATCGAGCAGGGAAACGAGTGGAGAAGTTTCCCATAGAAACCAGTAACTGCCCGTGTCTTCTGTATGATCTGCAATACACTATACAAGTAGCTAGTTAGCAGTCCTTCCCATTAATGGGAAATATTTCTTGGTGTAACTGACAGCTACTTGCTTATTTTTTTTTTCTTATAAATTCATAGTAATCATAAAACCTGCCGGCAGGAAGTTCAAATTTTTCATCTAATTAGGCAAATCAAGCCATAATAATGTGAAAAAGACACAGCAGGCTGGGAACGTGGAGCATCTTGTTAGAAGTGTCAGCTTTATCTTCCTGTTCTGTGAGATGCTGCATTTCATGTGCTTCAGGTCAGTTCAAACTATTTGAGAAAATGTCATGTTTCCTGTCTGATGCCTCACATGGTGCTGAAAATGTTATTACTCACCGGAACTTAGTGACATAAGGTCTTTGTCTACCTTTCACATATGTAACTGATGCTTTCAATTTGCACATTTGTTGAGTAATCAGTTGTACTAAAATACTTCTCTAAGTAACTTAAAAGATGCTCTTTGGGGGCAAAAGATAAAAGTCAGTCCTGTAATTGGCATTTCACATTAGTCTCTTTTCCTTGAGCTTAAAACTGTTCTCCTTCAGTGTTTCTGTGAGTCTGTTAAATAGTAAGTGAATTTCTATTGTTCAGGAAAAACACCCGCATTAAAAACTAGAACTCTTAAATTTACGTCTTTATGTTCCCTATATTCGGGCAGGACAACTGTAATTTATATTTTAAAGCCTGGGACAACGAAGGGGGTGGCAAGTCTGTAAATTAGCTTTCTAACTATAATGTAGGGCTCCTCAAATTTGTGGATGTGGCTTTATTAGACATATAAGGACAGATGTAATGATGCACGAGTTCTGCGGCTGTGTAGGGCTGGCTGATGAAATCGGATGTTTTTTAAAGGAGCAATGACTTACAAGGCATGGTTTTACCTTGTAAGTGATTTGCCCTTTAAAAAAAAGTCCAAGTTCAGCCCACATCCCACACAGCTGCCTATCTTGGGCATCATTACCTCGGGCCAATAATATAAAATTTAACATGACATTGGTCAACACACCTGAAATCATTTTTGCTAACCTAAATGCTGGCCATTTGAGAAGTGTGTTCTTTATTTATTATTCTTAATTACATAATGGGTGATCTTGCCACCAAGCCCAAGAGCCAACAACATGGTCAATTTCCAGTTTTACTACCCATAATGGTCGCTAGATTGTACAAATCTAGCTATAGTAATTCAATTTATTATATTTGCACAATTATAGCCCTTCCTGCAAGGGCACATCATATATCATATGGGACAGACCCAGGGCCGGAGTAAGCCTTCGGGGGGGCCCGGGTCACTTAAGACAGGGGGGCCCCTCCCTCTTGTCATTACTGGCCGAAACTGCACGGGAGAATATTACACTGTCAAAACGCAGACTAAAGGCAGTATAAACTTTGTCAATGGGTAACTGCAGGGGGGGATTAATATATATATATATATATATACCACATGAAAAGCCTGTGTTTGTCCCTCTGTACCTTACTCTGTAGGAGACCTCATAGGCTGAGCGCTGCCTCTGATTAAAAACCCTCCCATGATGAGGCGGCTTATGCTGCCCTACATGGGCTTGAGAAGCGTGTGAAAAGTTCCATCAATCAGAGCTTAGCACAAGCCTCTCAGCCTCTGACTTCTTGTGCAGTCTCATGGGACTTGACAACTCCTAGTAATGCACTGCACACTCGTGAAGTCAGTGTGCCTCAGCTCCCAATGCTCAGCACCATTAATCATTGTCACATTGGCAGATATGTGAAGCTGCAGCACTACCCCACTCCGTTGCACAAAACACACTCCCTTGCAGACCACAGGGGGGCCCTAGATAGAGGGGGGACCAGGAGTACTGACCCCACTGAGCCCCGTCTTAATCCAGCCCTGGACAGGCCTATAATGCCATCCACTCAGACTTCGACATCCGGTAGCAGAGCTAGGAATGACCATC
The DNA here is from genome assembly GCF_055691185.1 of Crinia signifera. Lineage (NCBI taxonomy): Eukaryota > Metazoa > Chordata > Amphibia > Anura > Myobatrachidae > Crinia > Crinia signifera. The sequence continues at coordinate 111,808,880 of NC_139225.1, forward strand.
AACCGATCTCCTTTGATAGTATATCCATCTTTTACATTGATGGCAGTAAGCCATTAATGGGAATAGGGTTACCACCTCATCCCTTTAATTCTGGACACATATTAATTACACAGCTTCTGTGGCTGGCTGACTTCAAAATTTAAGTAAAAAGGAGAAAAGGAAATGTATTCCTGTGTGGTGCACCTCATGAGAAAAATAGCATAAAATTTAGCTTTTATTAACTTATATTAAAAGACAAAGAGGCGAAATATAGACAAAACAGTGAAACATAAAACACGGACAGTGTATTAAAAAGGATAAGCGAATTTATCCTCACTCAGTGTGGCACAATTCCCCTGTGGTCACCTTTAAGAGTTTGCAAACGGTGTTTCTTTTTTAATTAGAACCGTGCTGACAGGCAGTGAGTACTAGTATTGTGGGAGTACAACAGGCTTTACTATATGTGCCCTGTCCGATTGGAGTTGTGTCCAGAAATCAGGAAATGCCTATCACCTTAAGCACTATGGCTTGGAAACTGTGTAACCAATATAACAATTAATCCCAGATAGTGTGGTATTAATTAACGAGTTACAGAGGCCCCTCCAAAAAACACACCAGTGTCTGAGCAATCACCATACAATTGGGACTGCAGATCTCCCCAGCCTGCGGTAGCCAATGAGGACTGCCACTCCTCTGGCACCCCGTGTTAGCCGGGGGTATAGAGATGATGGTGGTTAACCCTTCAAGAGCTAAGGCATGCGGTGGCGTGTCAATTACAGCGCCGTCCGAGTTATTGCCCGCTCTAGAAGGTAAGGAGGGAGCTCATACACAGCGAGCAAGGCAGGCGGCAGCGTGTCAAGTACGACTTCAAGACTCCATTTCACCTGGTTTTAATCAGCCACAGAACCTGTGTAATTAATATGTGTCCAGAATTAAAGGGGTGAGGTGGTAACCCTAGATGGGAAGCCATTGTTGGTTCATCCCATTGATGGACATCCCTTATGGCAGCCACAGAAATGGCAGTTAAGAAACACCATGGGAAGCAGGGTTGGGCACTGCAGACTGGGTAGAGGTAACACTGCAGAATCTGTCAAAGATCAAAGAACCATCAAATCTTCACCATAAATGGTAAAAACCATTAGTAGCAAATAATCGATAGTTGCTAACCATAGACGATGGATAATGTCATCCCTACAGAGAGCAGTAAACAGTATGCACCATGAGTGTAAAAGAACACCTTCTACTGCTTAATATTGTTATGTACTACCACTGGAAAATAGACATATATCCTGATAATCTTCTTGAATTGAAACATTTCAAATTATATCCAGCTTGTAGTCAAGCTGTTGAAAACACACCATGCACCTTCTTATTTGTTACATTTGGAGGTTATGCTTTGAAGTCCCAATAGATGTAAGAAGCAAAAAAGGAAATGCGGTGACTACTGTATGCAACACCGACCTCTCAGAAATAAATGAGACCAATGTCAGAAATGAACTAGTCAATATCTGTATTACCTTTTCCATGTATCGCTGAACTGAACTCTTCATTATGTCTGGGAGCAGTCAGTCGTATGTTCTGTTTTTCTGGGTTACACAGCTATTATTTTGCTAAGTGAGACAGTTGAAGAGGTCATACAGTTTTAATAGGAATGCAGAACACTGGTTTTATTTCCACTTATGTGTTCTGACACTTTTGACATTTACAAAAGTGCAAGATGTTTCGCGGAGGAAGTAAAAAAAAAAAAACCTTGACTTTTACTGAAAAATTAATTATCCTGCCAATTTCCCATAGTGACAAGTGGGCCAAAACATTTACCAACTAATAAATATCCTATTGCAATCGGGTAACCCTGAATGTGCACAAGGACAAGAGGTTTTAATTATACTTTTTTCTGTTGTTGGTTTTTTTTATTGGTGCATTAAATGATAATATAGTACAGAAGCCGCTGAAGATGTCGTATCAAACATAAAAATTAATTTTACATTCATTTATTCTGTGTTTTTATATTAATTGTAACTTTATTTATTTATTGTTTTGCAGATATTTGACATGTCTAGCAAAAGTCATATAATTCATTTTCTTTTATAGGATTAATTGCATAAAAAATGAAATATGTAAGATAAAATAGAACAAAACCTCACGCCCAGCTGTTTTATAAATTCAATTAAGTGATAAGAACAGTATTATAGCATTACTGTGTTTTTTTAACGTTTCTTTTAAATGACAGACTTGAAGCCTCATTGAGATGTCCTTTCTTTCATTGCTCAGTATAGATTGAGTGCACTGGTGCCTGGAGAACGCAACATTTCGATATTTCTATTTACTGTGTATTTAAAATAGAAATCAAATTGCTGTAGAGGCCATTTTTTTTTCACACTCTCATACTCCTTTCACACCAGACTTGTTATTTTCGGGACAATCCGGGTCCAGGTTTGTACCACTTTCAGACAGAACTGTCCCTAAATCAGGGTTGCCTATCCTCCTGGAAAAGTCGAGAGGCACCCAAGAATCATGTCTGCCTCCCAGCCTCGTGGAAAGGTGAGCAAGCCTACCACATTCTGCTGGACCCCCCCCCCCCCCCCGACCCTGCATCAGCGTTTAAATAGAATGATTTGCAGCTTTCTGTGGAGGAGCAGGGCTAAACTGAGCAAATCATGTAATTTTAGCCTGGCCCCTCCTTGGAGACCTGCGAATCAAGGTATTTGCAGTACTGGGGGCCGGGCTTGATGATGGCAAGATCAGGCACTGCCCCAGAAGTGCTGCTTATAGTCTCTTCTCTGGGCTTCTGACGAAAAGGAAAATCTAAAAGTAGGTAAGCCTGCAATAATCCTGGATTTAAGTGTTGGGTTGTTCTGCAAGTCCCAGCCTGACACCCCCCCCCCCCCCCCTTCACACAGAAAAGCAAATTGCTGGATTAAATATTTCTACTCTGTCATTTGCTGATTAACACAGGTATTTCTTTTGTGTGAAATGCTCAACCAGGGTTGTAATTCCTGGGTCTCAAACTCTGCTTTTTGCAACCCAGGTTGACCCTTTCACACAAGAGTATCACCCGTGCTAAACTGCAAATATTAAACCCGGTAATTTTGCTTTTCTGTGTGAAAGGGGGTATATTGGTGTCAAAGGGTCTATTCAGACTGTGTTGCCAGGGAATTCGACCCTTGTAGCGACAAGTGCCAAACCCTATACCGACCGGGTAGCCTAAAGTGTGAACGGTGTAACCTGGGTCATATTTCATGATGATATGATGTGGCTTAAAACCATGTTCCATTAGCCAGGTCGTATACTAATTTTTTGGTGTTAATGGGGTATCAGAGTGCCTCTGGATGGCTGGGTTGATGTACAGGTGAATGCTAGATGGTTTTGCAGATGTATTGTGTGCATTCACACTGGGGTAACGTTTGCACACATATAATGATGTCTATTGTAGCTCTACAGTGTAGTTCAACATCTGAGAAAATGTGTGAGCAGTGCATTAAAATATAAAACCCATATTAAACAGTTTAAAGTATTCATAGGTTATCATAATGTATGTTTTTGTCAATTTAGGATTCTAGGGTCACAATAGTAAAAACTTTTATGTTTATTTCTATGTATTTCTATCTTTGTCATCACAGAAATGACATGAAAAAAAAGTGATAACTTCCTTATATACAAGATGCGTCTGACCACTTGTAGCAGATAATATTTCTGAGTTCTCCACAGCACTCTGAAACACACTGCTACCTTTCAGATCCTTGGAGAACACTGTGATAAAATCTACAAGACTGTTTGCTTTACTGAGTAGATTAAACATGCTGCAAGACTTGAAACACCACTGAAATGTTGAAAGCAGGGGGGAAGATGTTATCGGAAGCAGACTGTGCCCTCTCTTGTATAGCATTACGCTTGGAGCCCTGCTAAGTATTTAATAGGTGCGCTGGCTTCTGAGATTACCAGGGCACTAGCAGAAAACTGCTCTTGTGTTATGCATTGCATTACCATGGAGCAGCATTTTTCCTGTTTGTAATTTTTATTCCATAGTTATAGGTGTAATAGAGATATGTTTTGTACAATGGCTTCTGAGTCATGCTTAGGGGGAAAAAAAATGTATCTGAAAGGGACCATAGAGATTATTATTGATCATTTCTGCCATTGACCAATGACCGCTATTAGGGTTATTTACTAACACGGATGCAATGTACACAGCGCAGTAATTCTTTGTAGCTAGTCACACTTTCTTTTATTATTCTAGCTACTGTACTGACACTGTTGGCATTACAGGTAGAATCTCCCATATCCGACATATTCGAAATATTCCAAAAAACCAAACCATGTTTTTTTTAAAAATAATTTGGATTTTCCCCCAAGTCCTCCGATGTCCACGGCGGCCTTCAGGATATTCTTCAGCGGTCCCAGGATTGCATTGCACAGGTGTGCGGTGACGTCACCGGTGCGCCTTCAAACTCGTGCAATGCACCCCTGGGGGATGCCGTGGACACTGGGGGACCATCGAGGGGACCAGGTAAGTATGTTAAAACATATATTTCTAAAAACCGAAAAATCCATTATCCGAAATGCTCGTGGTCCCAAACATTTTGGATAAGAGATACTCTACCTGTATTTGTAAGAGGCACTGCTACTGTGGGCATTATGTGAAGGGGTGCTGCTACTGTGGGCATAATGTGTAAGGTGTAACTACCATAGGTTCAGGGGTTGCAGCAGCTATGGGATCCTATGCTGTGTAACTTACATGTGTTATATACATTTGTCAACATTAGTTGGTATATAGGGGCCCTTACATATCACATTATGGTTACGCTCGTGTATATTGTGTAAGGGGCACTACTACTGTTTGTTATAATGTGCATAAGGGGCTCTAGCATTTGGCATAATGTGTCTTAAGGGACTACTGTATAGTGTAAGGTGTGTAGGAGACCCTACTGTGTGGTATAGTGTGAAAAAGGGGTAGTACTGTTTGACATAGGGCCAGATGCACTAAGCTTCAAAATTGATAAAATGGAAACTGTGAGGTGTGATATGAATTGGTACTTTTGTGTGGCCTTTCCACTTCACCATAAGACCTTTTTTGTTGCACACATAAAAGGCAGGGGCCGTCTATATAAAATATGGAAGGAACCAGTCCTTTACCTTGACAGGGGCACTTGGACCCCTAGATACACCCCTGCTCCCCATGCCTTATTTGTGCGTACAAGGGTCATTACAATTTTCTGCATTTAAACCAAACCCTATTCTTGGTGCTGGAGAACAGTGTGATGTCAGATATATTCATGTATAGGATCACCTCGGAATAGCAATCAATTCCATACATGTACCCACGACATGCCCATGGAACACTTAGCATACACGTGAATGCTGTTACCAACCAGTAACACCCATTCAGCTGCCAGTGAGATGCGACAGAGATGCACGCGACTCTGCTGGTAATTGCTGTAAGTTGAATATGCGCACTGTGCTAAAAATTGCAAGGTTCATTTGCATTTGGAACTATAGTACAGGTATGTGCAACTCTGTTTTAATCAGACATCCTGTATATGCGTCCTTTAGAACATTGTGGAACATTTGTAGGGCAACATGTTCATCTTGTTGCACTTAATATATAAAATATACATTTAATAACAGTTATTTATATAGTGCTTACATAATAAGCAGCACTTTACCGAGAATATTTCACCATTCACATCAGTCCCTGCCCCAGCCCCAGCGGAGCTTACAATCTATATTCCCATACTACATGCACACACATATTCACTCTACAGTAATGACACAGGGCTGCATACAAATAATCTGGGATGAGACTGGACTGTTAGTGGGGTGAGATCTGCCTTTTACATAGTTACATAGTAGGTGAGGCTGAATAAAGACTTGCGTCCATCTAGTTCATCCTATGTTTATAATAGTTTATCCCTTGTTGTATAGTATGTTCCGATATTTTAAAGACAGATCATGTTACTTATTCGTACCCATGGATGTTTTTAACCAATAAATGTTTATTCAACCTTATTTTAAACGTATTTATAGTGTCTGCCGACACCACTTCTACAGGAAGAGAGTTCTAAAGTTTGACTGCTCTGACTATAAAGAAATTTTTTCTTCTAGATGAACAAAATATTTTTTCTTCTAATCTAAACTCGTGCCCTCGCGTCCTAGATTCCTATTTAGCAGAAAAAAGGGTGTTTGATAGTTCCTTATATTGGCCCCTAATGTATTTATACATATTGAGCATGTCCCCCCTTAAACGTCTCTTCTCTAGTGTAAATAGTCCCAGATTGATTAATCTTTCCTCGTACCTTAAATTCTCCATTCCCCTAATAAGCTTTGTTGCTCTTCTTCTGATTTTTTCTAATTCTATGATGTCCTTTTAATAGTGCGGGGCCCAGAACTGCACTGCGTATTCGAGGTGCGGTCTAACCAATGCTTTGTACAGTGGCATAATTACTTTTGAGTCCCTAGTTTCCATGCCCCTTTTAATACATGTGAGAATTTTGTTTGCCTTTTTCGTTGCTATATTACATTGAGCACTACACCCTAGTTTGTTGTCTATTTGGACTCCTAGATCCTTTTCGAGTACTGATTTACCCAATTCATCCCCGCTTAGGTTATAACTAGCACACTGGTTAGGTCTCCCACGGTGCATGACCTTGCATTTGTCCACATTGAACCTCATCTTCCACTTTTTTGCCTAATCATCTAGATTGTCAAGATCATTTTAAAGCGTGGTGACATCTTCTGATGATTTAGTAACTCTGCTCAGTTTTGTATCATCCGCAAAGATGGATACATTGCTGAGTAACCCTATCCCAATATTGTTAATATAAATAAAAAAATGCCTCCTTTGCTTGCAGGGTTGAGTTAATTGAATTGGACCCATGTTAATGCTCCCCCTTTGTTGGACTCTATCCCACCCATATCAAGGTAGTTAATAATGTTTCTTAAAATAATGCTGTGTACAAAAAGCCACAAGTCTGGAGGCCAGATTGGAGCATGAAGGGGATGCGTTCCACTGCCATTACTCGCGTTTCTGCAATCTTATGTAGGGTACACACCAGAGCGACCCGCTCACGATGCATATCGTGAGCGGGTCGTCAGTATCTCGTTCGACCCGCTCACGGTGACGCGGGGGGGCACGACCCGCTCACGATGTGCACCGTGAGCGGGTCCGATCCAAAGGCGACCTGCACCCGGCTGTATGGTCGTCATTGAGATCCTACCTGCAGCAGGTAGGATCTCAATAACGACCGACCGACCCGCGGGACCGCGCATTGGATCGGTATCGGTCCACACCAGGACAGAAAAGGGCCCAATCAGCACACAATCTACATCCAATTGGTCGGAATTGGATCTAGATTGAGGGGATCGGGCCCTAGTCGTCCTGGTGTGTACCCAGCATTACAGTGGCATCTCACTCCTAATTGAATTGTCCCTTTAGACTAGCTATTACCTAATAACATAGTAACATCGTAACATAGTTACATAGCTTTATGAACATTAGTCCATCAAGTTCAACCTATATTTTATATCCTGTGGTGTTACCCAGATGAGGTTACTACCCATCCATTATAAACTAGAATCCCAGATGACCCAAAATGTCTGTCCAACTAAAGTACATTATAACTAATGATTATAACCCTGGATAATTTTTCCTGCTAAAGATATTTCTTACCCTTATATAAGTATATCAATTGAGTCGGCCATCACAAGTATTCTGGACTGGTGCCAGAACTCCCCTATATTTTGCACTTAACGCTGGTTGATACATCTGCCCCAGTGTATCATGCATATACTGTTAACGATGTTGTTAACACCCCTCATCTCCTTGTCACCTGAACATGCAGTGAAATCTGCCTACTTCGGCAATGACTGCATGTTCTGGGGGGGGGGGGGGGGGGGTGCTTTTATCACAAGGCTCACTGTGGTACTCTTCTACAATTTCATTTCGTATATTGTCCCCAAATCTCTAAGAATGAAAGACATTAAAAAAATTAAAAATAAATAAATAAGGAATTGCAAGTGATACGTAGTTCTATAGAATGTAAGCTTGCAGCAGGGCCCTCCTACCTCCAAGTCTGTCTGTTGTTACCCAGTTTGTTCTATCACTGTCTACTATTGTAAAGCGCAACGGAATCTGCTGAATCTGCTGCGCTATATAAGAAACTGTAAGTAAATAAATAGTTGGGGCAAGCTCTTAAAGTGTTAACACAAAAGGGACTAAGGCATCATAAAGTGATTACAGGGAAAGTAACTGCATCTAGAGTGGAATGCTGAATAACGAAGATAGTGACTGATAAATGAATCCCCAAAAAAAGAAAGTAGGTCTAAGTATAAAAAAAAAGTACATAAGTAGCAAAACAATAAAATTGATTGTATCGTACATTAAAGGACAGAGCAGTGGGATTGGTTGGGTAAGATAAGAAGAAAGCTGACCTCTTAAGTACATTCTTTTTAACAGTGTTCCTGAAGGTGGAAAGTAATGATAGGAATCACATTATAAAGTAATATCCCTTACACAGCATTAGCTTTTACTTGCTTAACTCAAAATAAGTCTAAATAGAACGAAGACAGATAGGGGCTGATATTCTGTGGTGCATGCAGTTTCCATGTTGCACTCAGTTGACTGACTCTGTGCATGCATCTAAGCTGCATAGTTCGTGCATCCTGATTGTTAGCGCTCAGAGTCGCAGAACAGAATCGGGTGTGGGCGGGGACTATGGATTTGGTGGGCATTTCCCGGATGTAACAGTCAGGTGCCTAAACTAATGTAAACACAGCTGTGTCCAAAGAGGCCAAACACAGGTGAAGAAACTGCACCTGTCATAAAGTTGGTGCAAGTTTTGGTGATGTATGTGACAGTATGCCTAAAGATGTACTTAGCAGCTCTGAATCAGCCCCATAGAGTGCATGATTAACGAGCCATTAACCCAATGAATTACATTTAGTAACAGCCCACTATTTATTGTTACATTCTAGGAAGGGGGGCACCAGAATAATGCCCCAGCGTTATATGAGCTGGGGCACTATGATGTGCCATAAACTGCAATGCGGCGCAATATTAAATGGGGAGACTATGTCATAATGTGAATTGTGGGTACTGTGCCACTTACTGTGTACTGGCAGCCCTGCAATGTGACATCATGTGGTCTCTGAGAAGTTTATTTACTAAGATGTGAGTTCTGAAGATCGGATGTTTCCTATAGCAACCAATCAGAATCTACTTATTTATTTAGCACCCTCTAGAACAGTGGTTCTCAACCTCGGTCCTCAGGAGCCCCCAACAGTGCATGTTTTCCAGGTCTCCAAACAATCACAAGTAACATAATTAGCTCCACCTGTGATCTTTTAAAATCTGTCAGTGAATAATGAGTGCACCTGAGCACCTGTTGGGTGACCTGGAAAACGTACACTGTTGGGGGTCCTTGAGGACAGAGGTTGAGAACCACTGTTCTAGAACAGTGGTTCCATACCCTGGTCCTCAAGTACCCCCAACAGTGGACGTTTTCCAGGTCACCCGGCGCACTCATTATTCAGGCACATTTGAAAAGATCGTCAGGTGGAGCTAATTATGTCACTTGTGATTCTGTGTGGAGACCTGCAAAATGTGCACTGTTGGGGGTACTTGAGGACCAGGGTTGGGAACCACTGTTCTAGAAGATAATAGACGGAATCTGATTGGTTGCCCATTGCAACATACCAACTTCACTAAAACTCCCAACATAGTAAATAAACCCCTGATACTACTATGGTAATAAAATAAATCAGGGCATTGCTATGGTTCAGAAAATTAAGTAGGGCACTAATATGGGGCGAACAATTTGCAAATGATGGGGAGAGGTGTCTATAGAATCTTGGGAAAAGAGCCCCCTTCGAAATTTTGCTATGTGGTCCATAAAATTCTGGCTCCGCCCCTGCCTGGGTACATAAGAAGTCCGATCCTTTCAGACCAATCTGATTGGCTCTTATTGGGAAGGTAGTCTCTAACTGCATATAATTCACAATGTAATTTAATATATTTTGTGCTGTTCCACATAGCAGATTGGCACATGAAATGAATAAAAGGGCAGGGATAACAATCGGAAACAGTAGATCATTATAATTAATATGTATAAATAAATCTGAGGTAGTTAAAAACCACAATCTGGTGAGATTATTATAGTAACGGTTGTTTAGTTGGCAAGAGGACATCTCTTCTTTTTTTTTTTGAATCAAGTGTTTTTTTTATTGATTTTTGAAAATTGCATGTAATACACTTACATAACTAACATAAAAAAAAAATTAAAGCAAAAAACAAAAAAAAAAAAATAAAAAAAAAAAAATTAATAAACAAAATATGAACAATTATTTGTGTGTTACATTATTCCACATTGTAATATAAATAGGATACATTTGTCGTGCTCCCTTTTATACGCGTATACATAACAATATTCAGCAGTTGTTATCACAAATAGGGTGTGCAATGGTTTTGTAAGATACAGGGTCCTAGTTAGTCTTGGCCGAGTCTTGGATTCCAACCGGTACTTACGGGCTGCATCAAGCCTAGAGTGGGGTTTTAATAAATCATTGGCACGGGTCCTTTAGGTATAAGGCAGATGATTGCCATAGATCCCATACTTTATTATATTTCCCCAAGCAGTTCCTCTTGGTGTACATAAAGCGCTCGTGGGATACGGTAGTATTAACCAAGGCTACCCACGCTGCATGTGCCGGGGCAGAGGGTCCCATCCAGGTCCTAGCAATACATACACGGGCCAGTGTGAGAAGGGTGTTAACATAGGTTCTATGACACCTGGGGAGCAGCTCTTCCAATTCAAGTCCGAAGACACATACCCGGGGGCCAGTAAGCGGGACCTGTATTCCCGTGTCCCGTACGCTAACCAAAACGGCCATCCAAAAGGATTGTACCCGTGGACATTGCCACAGTAGATGCCAAAAGTCCGCATCTGGGCTCCTACATTTGGGGCACTCATCAGACCCGGCACCACCCATCTTCATAAGTCTGTGAGGGGTCCAGTATACCCGGTGCAGGACATATAACTGAATCTGCTGAAAACGTGCAAAGGCTGTGGCATCCCTGGGCGAACTCAGCATATGTGACCACTCTTCATCCTCAATAGGCCCCAAGTCTACCACCCATCTGGCCCGCAAACCCTCCAAACGGTCTACCCCCGAAAAGGTGAGCAGAGGAGAGTACAGAGCTGAAACCCTCCCTCGATCTGGGAGCTTGCTAACCAGTGAGCGAACCGGGGATGTTGCCAGTTCAGGTGTGCTTCCCCTCCACTGCGCACTCACCGCATGTCTAAGCTGGAGATACTTATAGAAAAACTGTCTCGGTACTGCATATTTCTCAATCATTTGTTCAAAGGAACAGAACGCCCCATCCTGAAAGAGGTGGCCAATTTCAGAGACCCCAAACGATGCCCAGTCCCTGCCTGCATGTAATTTGTATAGCTCAGGAAATTCTCTATTTCTCCAAATAGGAGAGCAGGAGTCTACTACCGGGTCTCCCCGTATGTTTCCCACCGCCACCCACACCCTACGGGCCTGCTGTAGGAGAGGAGGAAGCGTCCTAATCATAGTCTTTGCAAGGAGAAATTGCAGAGGTGTGAAGGACAGGCCAGCCCTGCTCAGAAGAGCCGTAGACAAGTTCTCGTGATTTGCCAGTGTGACCCACCCTACTAGTTGGGCCAATTGTGCCGCCAGGTAGTACAGTCTTAAGTCTGGGAGTGCTAGGCCTCCGTCATATCTTGATCGGCATAGGGTTTTAGCTGCCACCCGGGAACGCCTACCCCCCCCATATGAAAGAAACTATATGTCTAGTAATGAGCTGGAAGTAGGAAACAGGTATATAAGTGGGCGAATTCTGTAGTATATATAGAAATTTGGGCTGTACCATCATTTTAATGAGGTTCACCCTGCCCGTTACCGACAAGGGGAGTGTCTGCCATGTGCGGGCCTTCTGGCGTAAATGGTCAATTTGCGGGGTTAGGTTCAAGGATATAAATTCAGCAGGGGTATGGGAAATTTGGATACCCAAGTATTTAAACTGTGTACACCAACGCAGGGGGCAGTCGTAGGACTGGGGTTGTTGTGTAGTAGGAAGTAGGGGAAATACCACCGACTTATCCCAGTTTATTCCTATCCCCGAGAATCGAGCATACTCCGTCATCAGGGTCAATAATGCTGGGAGGGAGGAGGTCATGTCAGATAAATACAGAATCATATCATCTGCATATAACCCGATTTTTTCCTCAGTATCTCCTATCCCATACCCTCTAATTAAGGGGGACGCTCTAATGTGGCAGGCCAACGGCTCCACCGCCAGTGCGAAGAGCAAGGGGGACAGGGGACACCCCTGCCTGGTTCCCCTGCCCAGGCCAAAGGATTCTGTGGTATAACCGTTAACCATCACACGGGCAGTCGGTCCAGTATATAGCAACTTGACCCACGAGAGAAAATTTGGGCCTATTCCAAACTTGCTCAGAACCTCCCACAAGTAGCCCAACTCAACTGAATCAAAGGCGCGGGCTGCGTCCAAAGAGACCACCACCGCGTCTTGTTTACCGGGCCCACTGTAAATAGGTGAAGAGGCGACGTAAATTTAGGGTTGTCGATCTGCCAGGCATGAAACCAGTCTGGTCAGCGTGTACCACCTGAAGCACAACCGCATTCAGACGTATCGCCAGTAGCTTGGCCAATATTTTGACATCAGTAGATAATAACGAGATGGGTCGGTAAGAGTCGGGGGATAACGGGTCTTTGCCAGGCTTCGGGATAAGGACAATCAGCGCCTCTGCCATAGACACAGGAAGGGAGCCTTGTTTCAGCAAATGATTGTACAGGGTTAGGAGCCTAGGGGCAAAGAATGTTATGTGGGTTTTGTATAATTCAATTGGGAGACCGTCTACACCCGGGGACTTAGAATTGGGGAAGGTCTTAATTGCCGCCTCGACCTCCTCCAATGTGAGGGGAGCGTCTAGAAATTCCCTAGAGTCAGTGCTCAAACTGGGAGTCGTGATCTCATTAAGGTAGTTAGTTAGTTCTGTCGGGCTGTAGGATACTCGGGTCTCGTATACCCTCTCAAAGTGATCATAGAAAGAAGTCGCTACTGGGAGAATCCCCGTACATATTACACCATCCTCCCGTCGTATGCTTTGTACAATTGTAGGCGGAAGGTTTTCTCTAGCCAAGTAAGCCAGAAATTTACCCGATCTGTCCAACTGTGTGTAGAAGTCATGTGACTGGAACAGGAGACGTCGCTTGGATTTATCCAACATCATCTCTGTCCATTGTTTATGTACCACCAGCCATTCCACACGGTCCGCTGCAAGCCCAGTTGTTAAGTATTTCTGTTCAAGCTCTGTACTCTGCCTCTCCAACTCGGTCTCAACCCTGCGGCTAAAGACCTTCAGCTGTGCGACCCGGGAGATTAATGATCCCCGCAGGAACGCCTTAAATGTATCCCACACCAGGGCAGTGTCCCCCTCCACAGGATTAATTTCAAAAAATTCCTCCCACATTGCTAACAGTTCAGAGGCTGCTCCCATCTGTGTCAGCCAGAAAGGGTTAAAACGCCAGAATTTTGCACCTCTGGTGCCCTCCAACTCCACCTCAAGGTACACCGGGGAGTGATCAGAGACACCTCTGGGTAAGTATTCAATAGCGGTCACATAGGGGATCAGCCGTCTAGATATCAGTGCCATGTCAATACGTGAGAAAACCCCATGCGTGCCAGAGAAACATGAGAAACAGCTAGTCGTCGCTTATCTCAATCTCCAAACATCTACCAGTCCCACCTCCCCTATAAGTCGAGCAAAGGGTGTTGCCCCACCCCGTCCCCCCCCTGGAACAGGTCTCCATCTATCCAGAGATTCATCCATCACAGCATTAAAGTCTCCGACACTTATAACTGGGTATGATGGAAAATCCTGCATAAAGGTACATGCTTTGTTGATAATAGTGGGTTGATATGGGGGTGGGTTATAGATGGCCAGTATTACAAGGGGAGAGTCATACATGGTACCCGCCAAGAATACATAACAGCCCCTAGGGTCTATTTGCACTTTTTGACATTTAAAGCCCATGCGTTTATGTATTAATACCGAGACTCCTCTAGAGTTGGGGTGGAAAACTGAGTGGAAGGACCACCCTACCCAAGGTTTCTTAAGTGCAAGCACTCGGCTACCCACTAGGTGGGTTTCAAAAAGGCATGTGATTCCCGGGGAACGAGTCCTAAGTTGACTCAGCACCAAGGTGCGTTTTACACGATCATTTAGACCCCTAACATTCCATCCTATAACATTCACCATTGCACAATGCGGGGGTAGATAATGGATAGGAGGAGACAATACACAACAAAAGTGTCATGCCGAGCCATCCCGCCTCATCAAACATCCAGGAGCAAATATCTAGGTACAATGTACACACTTTCATAAAAATAAAAAAACTAACAAAACTAACATGAGCAAGAGAAACCCAACCCACCCGGCATACCCACCCAAACATAGGTACACTTTGTTCCCTTAACATTTAACCCCGAATCGACTCCTCTAAGGAGACGTTTCAACTAATAACAATTGAAAAAACAAGGAAAGAAAAAGAACAACCCTTAGGGGGCAACTATTATTATGACCTAAAATACATGGTAGTCCTGACCGCACCATATATTCATTTGATCAGAAAGGAGAGTATACCTCTTGACAGGGAATTATCCCTAAATATCATGGCCTTATGTTACATACATTACCAATAGGAGTGCCTATGAAAAAAGACAAAGGTTATGTAGACAGCGGACAGTCACCAGTACACACACTCGAGGGTCAATTCAAGGAGGGAGCTCCCGCGGAGCCGGCTGTGTATCAATCCACGTCGAGGTGGCCTGGGGTGTGTCGAAAAAGTGAGTACGGGTGCCAGCCACAACTCTCAATCTCGCCGGATAAAGCATTGAATACTTCAGTTGGAGGGAGCGAAGGCGTTGTTTAACCCCAGTAAACTGGGAGCGGGATTTTTGGACTTCTACAGAAAAGTCTTGGAAGGCTGCCACCCGCTGACCCTCGAAGACAAGGGGGCCCTTCAGTCTAGCAAGTCGGAGAACAGAGTCCCGGTCCTTGTAATGGAGAAACTTTGCAATAAATGTGCGTGGAGGTGCACCAGGAGGCAGCGGCCGTGTGGGTACTCTATGTGCTCTCTCCACTGCAAACTGAGGGGTAAAGGCTTCCTTACCGAACAGAGATATCAGCCAATTTTCAAGAAAGGATTCCGGGTCTGTGCCCTCCGCTTTTTCAGGAAGCCCGACGAATCTCACATTATTTCTCCGCAGCCTCCCCTCCATATCCGTCAGCTTCTGCTGACATGTTGACATCTGGGATTCCAACGTGGAGAGGCGATTAGGGATAGGTGCAGTAGTGTCCTCCAGTGTAGAGATTCGGGTCTCAGTCTCCTCAACTCGGTCCCTCAGTTTCTGCATGTCCTGTCTTATGAAGGATATGTCGATTTTCACCTCCGCCACCTTGCCCGCGAGTCTCTTCTCCTAATCCGTAATTGCCTGCAGGAGCTGCGCCAGTGTTACCTCTGGTGGTTCCGCCATATCGGACTCCGAGGAGAGGAGCTCAGCAGGGGCTGGTGCTGGGTTTGGTGCAGGGTCTAGCCTGGCAAATTTTGCCAGCTTTGCCGCAGCAGCTGGCGTGTTCCTTCGGGACATAGAGTATAATGCAGTTCGACCAGGAGGGGGGAACGGTCACGGCAGTCCTTTTGTAGCAAATCAAAGGCAGACAGTGGTATAGGCACAATGTTAGGTGTTCCGGGTATGGGACAGGGTGCACAGGATGTCTCACTATCAGAGATATTTCAGGGGGGGGAGCCAACAGGTGCGGGTCTAGAGTAGGTCAGCAAAGATACAGTAATTCTAATATTTGCACTGGCCACCGCCCTGCACATCCAAGAGGGGGGGGGGGGGCACCAGCAGGATCTAGACCCGGATCAGCAGCCTCCTGTATGCCCACGGGGAGGGAGGTCACACAGGCAGTCTTTTAGTAAAGGATGATAAGGAGGGGAGTCTCTATGAAGGATCTCTCCCTCCACTGCAGGCACCCAGGCTTATATTAGTGCAACTCTGAGTCAGCTTTAGTCTCTAATAGTGCAGTGTAGGGCTCCCAGCGTTATAGCACCCCCAGGCACAAAAACCCGCAAGATGGCCGCCGCTCCGGCCAGGACTCCTCTCTATAAGATGGCGGCGTGTCACTCACCGCGTCAGCCAGGATCTGTCGGCTCAGGTGGGGCCCAGCAGTGCTCCGCTATCGGCGGTGCCGTCACCCCCCTCTCCGTACCTTCCCTCCGTTGGTGGTAATAGTGTGTAGGAGATTCTATCAGGGGAGACGTTCCCCCGCTGTCGCGACCTTCAGTCGGAGGGAGGGGGCCCAATTAAGCGCCGCTGGTGTGGCGCAATATGTCCCACAGCCTGTAGGAGTACCGCGTCCCGATTAGCGGGGGTATGGGAGCGCGATCACCTCGTCAGCCTCCGCAGCGGTCACGGCACTGTGTCCCACGTCCTCACCACAGCGTCTTCCTCCGTCTCCCCCTTCCAAGATGGCGCCCGGCAGCGCGTCCCAGGAGCTACACTCGCGGCGGGGACCAGCAGCAAGGTATTTCAGGCGGCGCAAACTCCCTCTCACCGATCTAGCACCGTCAGGGGTATATGATCAGACAGCCTCTGCCTCTTTGGAGGTTCTCACTTCTGTGCAAGGATGTTTTCCAGGATTATGCGGTCAGGAGCTCCTGTGGAACGTGTCCTACTCCATGTACCGCTAGGCCACGCCCCCGAGGACATCTCTTCTTACTGGAAGAAATATATTTAACCATCTGCACAGAAAGATTATACAGACCGAGGAACTCTTTACCAGGGATGTGGTGATATCTAGCCATTCATTAAATGGACTTAAATATGCATTGGACTCTTGCTGCAAGGCATAGTGCAAGATGTACTAAACCTTGGAGCGTGATGGAGTGAGATAAAGTACCAGCCAATCAGCTCGTAACTGTCATGTTACAGGCTGTGTTTTAAAAATGATGGCAGCTGGTTGGTTAGTACTTTATCTCTCTCTCTTCACTTTACCATCCCCCAAAGCTTAGTACATCTGCCCCGTAGTGTGGCTTATTTATCAGTGGACTAAGGCTGGGTACACAACAGACAGAAATATTGGAGACCTGCTGTCACGCCGAAGGAGCAGCCGATTCCGGTAACTGTACACACTTATCAATTGGCTGCTTGATGTTCCAGTCAGAACACCCAGCTGGATGGACATTTGAATTTGCCCACACAGTTGGGACATCAGCCCCTGTAGCAAGTATATGGGTGGTCGCCGGACATCAAGATGCAAAACCAGATTCACTGATTTTTAGATCTATTTGCCACCACCTATGCGGGACAGACGATGTGATATGTTTGTGAAAATGTCATTCACAAACATATGGGGTGTGCGCAGGCACCAACAGGCTTGCAATATATTGGCCATTCTCTGAAATGGCCAATATATCTCCAAGTGTGTGCCCAGCTTAACCCATACAGAGGCGGGGAGTTTTCTTATAGGGGGTGTCTTTTAAGTTTGGGCCGGATGTGCAAGGGGGATCGCCTGAGAATCACATGCGTCCCGCTCCTTCCCCGCCGCCATGCAAATGCTGTGATTATCTCTCAATCCTGCCCGCTTCACTAGGTTGATAAGGCCGCGCTTCTGAAAAAATCGGGAGCCTCCCACAACTTCTGGGAGAGTAGTAGCCAGTGCATGGTGCCTCTGTGCCTAATTGGGATGGAGTTTATGGAATTAGACTTCGAGTAGCAAATTCTACAAAAAAAAAAATGTTTAAAGTAATTTTTTATGTATTATTTTAAAATACTTTGGCTGATTGGCTGGCTGTTTATCACTCTCCATTTTATCACTTTATGAAGTTTAGTGCATCTGGCCCCCCCATGAGATTCTAGGCACATTTGAGCCCCTCTCCAACTCTAATAAATAGAAAAAAATTTCTGGCAAGATGGACCCATCTGAGTACATTAGCTTCTATCTGGGAACCTAGATTGCCAAATGGATTTATCTAGCTCTGATTAAATCTTTATGTAGTTTATCCAATTTTTGCCCTGGTGGTCTGTATTTGTTCTGAAATCTTTTCTCATGCAAATTTCTGCTTTATAAAAATGCTGTCTTCTTCCAGACTTTGGTGCATAGGCTGGCACATGCCTCCGTGCACCATCTCTGTACCTAAAGCCGGGTATACACCACGCATTGTGTGTATCTGTCAATATTGGCGGCGGTGTGGGCCCAGCGCAGTGCCAGCATCGGCCTGAGGGGGGAGCGGGGGCCATTGTGCAGCAAAGCCCTCATTAACAATACACTCCCTTGTCTGTATATGCAGGATAACCGAGGGCATCATCAATGACCCAAAGGAACGCTCATCTATTTAGCACACACACACACTAAACATTATTTTAAACAATATCACCCAGATGGAGGTAAAATGGGCTATATTGTTTAAAATATCGCCTAGTGTATATGGGGCTTTAGTGTTGCAATGTCTGTTGTACAGCATTCGATCTTTCTCCATCCGTGGAATGCAGCCCCCACATTCTACGCAGCACCATAGACAGAGTGTTTGCTAATTCACATGAGTCTTTTCCCAGTGGGCCTTGCTTATCTGGTTTCAGTGTAAAATTCACAAGCAAAGCTGTATATATATTGGCCGCTAAGGGCAAAGTTAGGGCACTTCATTTAAACAATGAATATGCATCCACAGAGAGTCATGTCTCCACTTTTTTGAAGCCTAGAAGGAATAGTTCTGTGTTCCCTTTAGGGAAAAATGCCTCCCCTCGGAGCCATTCCTCCATCTTCTAGTCAGCAGTAGGGAGATGTGCTCAAGGTTGAAGACTCTGGTGATTTTTATCTTATTGCAGTTTTATTAGCGTTTTAGCTTGTGAAAACCTAAATTTAACTACTATGGGGCAGAGTGATTACATTTTATTTTTTCAAAAAAGAATGTGAAAAAGAATGTTTAACACCCTTTTCACATTATTTTAGTATCACCTGAATGTATTAAAGGGCTTTGGCACACTATTTGTGTGAAACTGCACCAAACAAATTTGCACTTGTTTAGTAACCCGATTGCAATTCCTATACTTGTACTGGGAAAAGCGATGTGGCTGAATTTGCTTAAAAAAAAAAATGGACAAGATACTGCAGTGAGCCCTGTGATATTTATGCCATCCTGTAATAGCGTAATAACAGGGCTCACTGCATAGCTGCCTACCCTCCTGCATTCTGAAGGAGATTCCCTGAAAGAACAACAGTCTCCCTCTCTCCCTGATTAGTCTAGCAATCTCCCTCATGTCACCTAGCCCACATTACACTGTTACTTTTCTGGGTGAAAAGGAATGAGAGATAGATACATTTACATTGAATCATCAGCACCATTTCCCAGCTCTTTACCAATTATAGTATCTCTTACTAACTGCTTTGGGGCTCATCTACATTTGGATATAAGTCATTTTAAAAGATTAATCGGTACTTGTTTCCTAGCACGGCCACAATCGCGGGCATCGCGGGTAATTTTTAATGGTCTGCGATGCGACTGACGCGATGCCCGCGATTTCCCATTGAAATGCATTGAAAAAGTCAAAATCGCGTCGGTCGCATCGTATGCGGCCAAAAAAAGCATGCGATGGTACCGACGCGATGCCCGCGATTTCCCATAGGGAACAATATAAAATGCCTCAATTTACTCAAATCAACATAGGGAACAATGTTAAATGGGCCAGACACCCCAAAAAAAACCCCTGACCAGTGAAATGGCCCCCAAAAATACTTAACGCCACCCCACGATCAACGCCAACCCAAAGCGTGGCGAGCGGCGGCGGTACGCGTCCTCCGACCTTTTCATACCCCCACTATCCACGTCAGCGTGGAGTTGAGAACAGATAGTGTGGCGAGCGTAGCGAGCCACCGAGCCCGAAGCGTGGCGAGCGGACGCGGATACCTGTGAAGCCCGCGAAGGGACGCGTTTACCGCTGAAGGTATCCACGTCCGCTCGCCACGCTTTGGGCTCGGTGGCTCGCTACGCTCGCCACACTATCTGTTCTCAACTCCACGCTGACGTGGATAGTGGGGGTATGAAAAGGTCGGAGGACGCGTACCGCCGCCCCTCGCGGGCTCGCTGCGCTCGCCACGCTTCGGGTTGACGTTGATCGTGGGGTGGCGTTAAGTATTTTTGGGGGCCATTTCACTGGTCAGGGTTTTTTTTTTGGGGTGTCTGGCCCATTTAACATTGTTCCCTATGTTGATTTGGTTAAATTGAGGCATTTTACATTGTTCCCTATGGGAAATCGCGGGCATCGCGTCGGTCGCATCGCATGCGATTTTTTTAGCCCGCATGCGATGCAACCGACGTGATTTTTTTACCTGCGATGCCCCAGATCAAGATCGTTGTGGCCGTGCTAGGAAACAAATACCGATTAATCTTATGTAGCAGTGCACACCCACGACTGTAGATGCCACGTTCACAATCTCTTTTCACAAACTCTCCCTTTATTGAACTAGACACACCCTTTGTGTGGAGCATGACACGCCCCCTCAATGGGGAGCTGGGCAAAATTTCTACCACCAAATATAATCTCCCTGAAACTAGTTTTCAAAAGTAGGCAAGTATGGCTCACTGTGATATGCCTGACATGGCTATGGGTACCGGGTCCCGTTTAACATGTCTTTAAATATGATAAAAGGTACACTTTTAGTCATTGGCTGTCCTGTAGGTCTCAATGATGGATACAATTTGCTATGATTAACCATATTTGTCACTGTCTTTAAAGCTGTACCACGTGGGCAATCATGTCACAATTAGGATGTAAAGTATGCAGATTGCAATCAAATAATCGTCACCACTATATAAGTCAATGGAATGCAACTGAAACGTGAGCTTATTCCAGGAAAATGAATGTACAAGTAGTGCCTGGAAATGCTTAATCCTGGAGCACTGCCAAATGTTCATTGTGCATCCTGACCCATGGATAATGTGACCCAGTCCACCTGGGTAGCATTTATCATAAAGGATTCCTTTTTAACTTGGCAGCTCTTACAAT
This sequence comes from Crinia signifera, assembly GCF_055691185.1. Lineage (NCBI taxonomy): Eukaryota > Metazoa > Chordata > Amphibia > Anura > Myobatrachidae > Crinia > Crinia signifera. The sequence continues at coordinate 111,829,971 of NC_139225.1, forward strand.
GTATTACAGTTACAGTACTTGTAATGTGCACTAATATAGAATCAGATGGACAGATAGTGACTAGTTGCATAAAGTCACAATTAACAATAGTTATTTAAACTTTGTCTTTAGCCGTACAGTTATATGATTTTATAAGAGCAACTTTGCACGTAACTACTAAACCTAACTTATAGGTGGAACACTTCTAGTGATTTTGGGCTTTATTCATTTTTGTACACAAATGCAATTGTGATTCGCTAGGCTAAAGTGCTGCTAATGTTAGAAAGAGAAGCTTCTACTAGGAATAAAAAGACATTCACTTATTGCAAGCTCAGACACATTTGCCTACATATGATATAGGCGGACTATATGAAAATATGGAAAACATCAAAGCTAAGGTCTGGTCTATGGCTACACAAACTGGTCATAGCAGTAGCAGCTTAGACATGTATTTGAATGTACGTGCCTGCAGCCATCAAAAGATACACATGTAAAAGACAAAATATGAGTGCTAGGGACAGGTGTTGCCTTATGGTAGAGGGATGCCGCCCTCAATGATTTGATATTCAATTGTTTTTTGTGTACATACGGCACCTAGTGGTTTTTTCTCTTGTTCATCAAAAGATACACGGCCAGGGCCAGTGCTCACCCGCTCCACGGGGGGTGGGGGTTGGGTGATGTGGCGTGGACTGCCGGTTCACACCACCGGGGGGGGGGGGGTGGTGATGCGTCCGCCGTATTGCTCCAGGGGCGGGGCACCGGGTGATGCAGCGAGGACCCCGCCGAGTCGCTCCATGGGGGGGGGGAGAGTTTCTCACCTCCGTCCTGCTCCCTTCTGCCGCCCTCCAATGGCTGAAGCTCCAGGCAGATGCCTAATGCTGCCTAATGGTGGCGCCGACCTGAAAACGACCCTGACATGCCTGCGTTTTTTCCACCACTTCCCTTAAACTCCCCATTAATCCACCCAAAAGGCCACTTCCTGTCAATCACTCTGCAACAAAGTTTTTACTGGGAGCTGGAACACAGTGGGGTGATCCAGATGCGGAACTACCATTGGGTAGTGGGTAACACTGTCACCCACTGTATTCCAATGTCACACTCTGCCTCTCCCTGTCACCTACTATCGTTTTGCATATTGTGAACTTTAGTTGGAGTGAAAGTAGGGGGCCCAAATTTTATTTTTGTACCTGGACACACCAACCACAGGTTTAACCACTGGGGTGATCACAATCAGTTTAGTTGGTGTGTACACTACTCTATGAGATGTGTCACGGGGATTAAACAGCCACTAGTATTCTATGTAGTCTATTCACAAAAACGTGGACTATGTAATGAGTTACTGTAAGTCCATTTAGCCACAAGCGAATTAAGATCTTATGTATTAGTGATTATGTATCCCATCAATCTGTTAATGTAATACCCCATTGTGGTGAGGGTTTAGATGGTGTGGTGCGGGATCTGGTCAAAGGAGTGTGGTATGGGACTACGACAGTCGGGATCCCGACAGTCATTATCCCATCGGTATCCCGACTGCCCGGAGTCAGACAGCATGGTGAGCGCAAAAAAGCCCCTCGCAGGCTCGCTGCGCTCGCCACGCTGCGCTCGCCACGCTGCGGGCACACCTATTCTATTCTCCCTCTATGAGCCACCTATTCTATTCTCCCTGGACCCCCACAAGGGAAAATAGAGGGTGGCCGTCGGGCACCCGGCTGTCGGCATTTTGACAGTCGGGATCCCGACGTCGGGTAAATGACTGTCAGGATCCCGACTGTCGGGAACCCCTCCAAGTTACTTTGGTTGGAGTCTGACCTTTCCAGGACTCTTTCTACAGCAGCAAATATTTTATTATAGATTACTACTTCACTAACCAATGGGAGTCACTTATTCACTATATACCTTGATCAAGCAATAAACTATTCTATTAAGTGGTTATGTTTCCTCTTTTTTTATTCCCGGTACCCACCAGCAGAGCCATAGAGACGGGTTTAACCCCTGCATCTGTCCACCAGTGTGCCGCAGACAGTACTGCTGATTCAGTACTACTTGGAGCACACACCCTGCAGTGTGTGGAACTGCCAAGAGCATCTATACAGGTTCTCATCCATTGGCCTTGGTGGTGGAAGCAGAAATGGGTTTAGAGTCCATAGCGACATTGTTGGATGCTCCTCCCTCCCCATTATGTCACTGCCCCCTTCATTTTGGTGCCAGATTGCCAAAGCAGTCACAACCTCACCCCACTATCATCTCCAGTACCGCAGTTTGCTGCTCAATGTGCCCAATATGCTGCAAAATAGAATATAAAAAAGTTATACTGTCAAAGAAAAGGGTGACCTGATCTTATCAATGTGATTGCTCATGTCCTTGGTGTTCGTTCAGTGAAGTTGCGTTCTGCTGTATTAAGCTATACTGTGCTGTTCCTTTGGTTTTAGCCTTATATTTTTTCCATGGGTGTTTATAGACTAATAAAAAATCCACATATTTAAGCAATATTTTGCTTTAAAGGTCACCTTGCACATATCCCATGTTGTTAGAGGAGAGGAAATTGAATTTTAGCACTAAACAATATAATGGATATTTTCAAGCAACTTGTGGATAAAATACCTTTTGCAGAAGGCAGAATGCTCCAATCCGTCCTGCCGCCTAGATTAATGGGCCAGTGGCGATGCACTCATCCAAACAAACTCAATTTTCAATTTTTACAACAGTTCATCAAACATCTTTCTGGATCATTTTTCTTCCTTTCCATGAACTATGGAATTATTATTATTATTTTGCAAAGAAAAGAAATACAGACCTTACCATGAAACATAAAACGAATGCATTCAGTCTAGTCTCACATAAGGATTTGGGAAGTCACATGTCCATTGACCTCGTTGGTAATTAGCATTACCTCGCCACCATTATCTGATGGTCTGAATGGGAGTCCTGATTTGCCCATTGAGAAATAATTAGTGTCACCATTTACATTTTGTATTTGAGACATTTTATTTCAATATGTATCTAGAGGTGTTAAATTCATCATAAAGCCTTGTGTTTGTTGCAGTGTGAATCTCCTGGGATTCAAGGCCTAATTCAGACTTGATCACAAATGGACAAAACCATGTCGCACCACAGCTGGGGCAAATGTAACTTGCAGAGAGAGTTAGATTTGGGTGAGGTGTGTTGCAAATGAAATCTAAATTGCAGTGTAAAAATAAAACAGCCCATATTTACCCTGTACAGAAACAAAATAACTCAACCAGATCTAAAGGGGAAGCGGTCATCTATTAGAATGAACTTAGGTCTACAGTCATTAGGTCGACCCCACTAGGTCGACTGGCAGGAAGTTCGACCTGACTTAAGGTCGACATGGGCCAAGGTCGACATGACTTAAGGTCGAATTTGCATAAAGGTCGACATGAGGAAGGTCGACTGGTCATAAGGTCGACATGGGTTTTTCACTGTTTTTTGAGCCGACATGTGCCGACAGGCGGTATTTCATGCCCTACCATCCACTAGGGCGTGGTGGGAGAATAAAATAGTGTGCCGAGCGCAGCGAGGCACCGTGCCCGAAGCATCGCAAGCGAAGCGAGCGATGCGAGGGTCCGATTCTCATTGCCAACTGTGTCCATGTCGACTGTGTCGACATTCGGATCAAAAAACAGTGAAAAACCCATGTCGACCTTATGACCAGTCGACCTTCCTCATGTTGATCTTTATGCAAATTCGACCTTAAGTCATGTCGACCTTGGCCCATGTCGACCTTAAGTCAGGTCGACCTTCCTGCCAGTCGACCTAGTGGGGTCGACCTAATGACTGTAGACCTAAGTTCATTCTGACAGATGTACCGCTTCCATCTAAAGCTGGCCAGACATTAGAACGCATGACATTAGAATGCATGAGTTTCATCACTAGTATGATGCATTGTGTGTGTTTTTGTGCACATTATGAGGTGCTTTGGTGCGATTATAATCCAATGTGCCAAACATTTGAAAGTGTACTAAAAAACTGAAACTGGCGTAGACTGCAATGCAACACAGAACGCTACTAAAAGGAGGGTACCGTATGCTGTAGCAGCTGGGGGGGGGGGGGGGGGGGGGTGACGGGGAGAGTACCAGGGTTAATGCTGTTCCCAGCCACTGTGGACATGGAGCGACTATTGTGCAGGAACTGTAGGGACACAGTGTCATAGATGGCCTGCAGGAGGCGCAATATAGTCCCGTTAGCTGGTGAGCTGGGGGTCCTTTTATTCCTGGCTGCAACTCTCATTTGGTTCCCTGCCATCTTTATTCCAACTACTTTCATTGTAATCTTTTGGGCCAAGGTGCAAGTGCGCACTGCTGTAATGCAGACATATTGGCAGAACACTGCATAATGACTGTTCCCATAAACTCTGATGGGAGCTGTGATGTCAGTTTATCAAGTTCCAAAAAGGTTTGTCTTCATGAGCTTGACGAATATATAGCTAATGCCAATAATAACATGCAAATTGAAATTTGTATGCGCAACTGATGCGATGTATTATCCCTGTACATATTATGCTGTTATCCCTCTTGTACCATGCAATGTATGTATGTCCTGTTATCCCTCTTGTACCATGCAATGTATGTATGTCCTGTTATCCCTCTTGTACCATGCAATGTATGCATGTCCTGTTATCCCTCTTGTACCATGCTTGAAGCTGAACTGCATCCACAAACAATTCCTAGTATACGAGAGTATACATGGCCAATAAAGTGATTCTGAATGTACTTTTGCGGAAGCTGCACAGAATTTTCATTTCTGTCACCTATATACCTGCAGATCCTTCTTTCCTTACTCTGACTTGATGCATTACCACAGCATTGGCAAATGTAAACATTCACAAGAGAAGATACTAAATTAACAGCGTTTTTATATAACCCAAATAAAATATGTTAATTACTTTAACAGTTTTAACCAATCTAAATATAGCAATATTAACATGCCGAGTGATGTTCTGCTACAGATGTATCTGCAGACTGACGGCTGTACATCTGATTACCTAACGGAATTATGCAATAGGATTCAACGCACCTGCAGGTGTTTCCTGGAAGCTCAGTTGTTATAATCTGCATTAGCATAAGTTTCAGGAGAAAGGGGAGTGGTCTCATCCCCCCTCCCCCATTCACTTGCATCAAAGGTCCAACACCTGTATATTAAGGCACATAAGTGCATCTCATTAAGACACTTGTTGAAGATAAAATAATGATTTCATTTATACAACGCAATTGATTTTGTTTCCCTTTATTATATTATTACTATGGCTATTTCATTAAACAGACTGTAAATGAACTACATTCATTTTCATTAACGATGTATAATTTACCATTTATTGCTTTTTTTTTTCTTTTTAATTGCCTTTGGCAATATTGTGCTTCTCTTTCTTGTTCTGATTACAATTCCTAACCATGCGAAAGAACAAGAATATTTGCGGCATATTTTGTTAGTTTATTAAAATGTCCTTCAGTTATTGTGAGCAGAGAAGAAAAGTACACAGATGATAAATCCATATTGAGTTCTCATTGAGGATTCTGTAGCCTCTTTTCTCCCCCTTGAGAAATCTCAAGTTGCTCAACTCGTCACCTCGAAAAATTATCTTTCAGGAAACAGGAGATACTGCAGGAGCTCTGCCTAAATAACTGTATATTCCTATTTACAGAGCATTAATCATGCATGCTGTGTTTTGCAGTATTTGCATAGACGTTAGATTGCAGACAGTGGTGATCCCACACTAGGGAGGTTATTCTGATCGGAGCGGCCAAACGTGCGTACGTTCGCCATTACCGCACGCTAGCCGTACGCGGCCGTTAGGGTTAGGTCCACCCACAAATCAGCCGCTTACGTACGGGCAGAAATACCGTAGAAGGGGAGTGGCGTACAAATGAGCGTACGGCAACGTACGCGGACGGCCCAGCCCTTGCACTCCGACAACTGGCGTACAACTGAGCGTACGGCGCCGTTTACGGACGTCTTTCGTCCGTCTTCCCACCGACTTCTTGCGGAGATCTGAGCGTACGCCAGCTTGCACGGACGGGTCCCTATTGTTTTCAATGGAAAACTCAGCTTATGTCACCGCTCGTGAGAGTGAGCGTACGTCCGTGCACGCTGGCATACCCTTCACATATATGGACCTGCAAATCTTGCCTCTCAACTACTAATCTGACAATTGATTAATTAATCTATTTGTTATTCAATTATTGTTTTCTATTAACTCAATTGTCTACCTTAATAAAGACCTAATAAAACTACATTTGAACCCTCATTACATGTATATTTGTTATGTTCTAATGTGGCATTTTAATCACTATCTATGTGTCCCCATATTGCTGTTACTTTTACATCAAGTTATGTTGGTGTTTCTGTATATGTACTAAATTATGTCCATAATTACTTTGTCCACAATGTGTAACATGTATACCTACCCTGATGTTATGTGTGATGTTTTAATCTAACAACATTAAACATGCATGCATTTTCACTATGTGTTATTTTACTCAAAAGCACACACATTCACACATCAATCATTACCCCTCACCTCAAATTACAAGTATAACGTACAGTACACATCTGTATGTACCTACCCTTACAAGCCCTCTAACATATTTATTAGTAAAAACACAGGCAATTTATAACAGAATCGAAACTTTTATTTGTAACAAACATAATAAGGGGGGGGGGGGGGATAAAAATAAATTAAATGAGGGCCTCCAGTTGCCCAAAAAGAATAAATAAATAGAGGAGGGTCAGGAACATTTCCCTCATGATTCTGGCGACCTCCTCCTGGTGCTGTTCAGTGTCTGTAGTGAAGGGATAAAAAAAAAAAATTAATATATAACATACACAAATGTTTGTTGTATTTGTACATAATAAAAAGTTCAGAGTTATGTGTGAAGGCCACATACATTTGTAAACTACATTGAAGATGGGTCTGCTGTAAACACAGTACTAAAAAATAATATGTTAACACACACATACTGTACATAGTAAATAACATTAATTCAATTACTCCTTCATCAATGAATGTATGCTGTATCCCAATTGGTACTTTGGTTTTGGGGGACTGTCCTCTAACCTCACAATTAGCCTGTGCTATTTAAGGGTTATGACATTGTTGTGGCTTAAGCACTCCTTACTATTTTAAATTTAGGACATTGCTGTACAAATTATAGGCCTACAGCTATGTTTGTAAAGCATGCATCCGCATGGCCTCACACACTATTACCAAAACAATCTCTACATTTAAGTTGCACCAGTGGCAGATTAAGCCTTTGGGGGGCCCGGGGTACTTTAGAGCGGGGGGCCCCCTTGCACTTGTCATTACTGGCCGCACACTGCATGGGCGAATATTATACTGTCAAAACACAGAGTAAAGGCAGAATAAACTTGGTCAATGGTTACCTGCAGGGGATATATATATATATATATATATATATATATATACACACACCACATGAAAAGCCTGTGTTTGTCCCTCTGCCCCTTACTCTGGAGGAGACCTCACAGTCCTAGTGCTGCCTCTGATTAAAAACCCTCCTATGACTAAGCTGCTGCTGCTGTTCTCCATGGACCTGAGAAGCATGTAATGAGCTCCACCAATCAGAGCTCAGCACAAACTTCTCAGCCTCTGTCCTCTGGTGCAAAGTGTCATGGGACTTAGTCAACTCCCAGAAATGCACTGCACACTTGTGCAATCAGTGTGCCTTGGCTTCCGATGCTCAGTACCATAAATCATTGTCACATTGGCAGATAGGTGAAGCTGCAGCACTACCCCACCCATGCACAAAACATTTAGCTAAAAAAAAAACAACATAACTTAAACATTTTATTTATAAAAAATACATGACAACCACAGGGGGCCCCTAGCTAGAGGGGGGCCCAGGGGCACTGACCCCTTGCGCCTCCATTATAATCCGGCCCTGTGTTGCACATCATGCTGGGAACTGGAGTTACCCAACACCTGGAGCCACATAACTACCACACCACTAATGTCGGATATCTCATTGGATGTACTGTTATGTCAATTATTCAAGGGGTGAGGCATGGCCACACTCAAAAAAACCACCAAGGGGAGCCTTGTTCCTGGAGAAGGACAGGACACACCTCATGGTCGGCCTGCAGTGATATGTTGCAACTAATGTTGATGTTGGATACACATATGTGGTTGTTGTGATTGTTTATGTGTAGAAATGTGTAGGTCAACATTAGACACATTATTTACTTACGGCTACTTGAGCCATCCTGGTCGCCGCTGGTTGGCTGTGCAGTGGTTGGGGGGGTCAGGAGCAAGGGGGATGGTCCTGGAGTTTGGACCGAGGTAGTGGGTGTGAGTGGGGAGTGGAGAGGTTTGGGGGTGGGTGGTGGAGAGGTGTAGGGGGGTTGGAAATGGGGTGGGGAGGGGGGGGGGGGTTGTGGAGGGGGGGGGGGTGTTGTGGAGGGGGTGGGGGTTGTGGAGGGGGTGGGGGTTGTGGAGGGGGAAGGGGATGGGGAAATTGTGTGGGTCCAAGCTGCACCCAGTGTCTCCAGTGTTGGGGAGGGGGAGGGGGTGGGGGTTGGGGAGGGGGTTGTGGAGGGGGTGGGGGTTGTGGAGGGGGTGGGGGTTGTGGAGGGGGAAGGGGATGGGGAAATTGTGTGGGTCCAAGCTGCACCCAGTGTCTCCTCTTCTTCCTCCTCCTCTTCCTCCTCCTCCTCTTCTTCCTCCTCCTCCTCCTCTTCCTCCTCCTCTTTCTCCTCCTCCTCCTCCTCCTCTTCCTCCTCCTCCTCTTCCTCTTCCTCCTCCTCCTCTTCCTCCTCCTCCTCTTCCGGCTGCTCCTGGGCTGCCTGGTCCCGGCGTGCCTGCTCCCGGGCTTCTCTGGCGGCTCTTGCCCGTGCTGAAATGTTCATGTTGATGGCATAGAAATCGAAGATTGGGTTTCATAAAAAAGGGGGAAAGAAAAATTCACATTAGTCATGCTCATAACCTTCAAAATTATCATTGCTGTGATATTTCAGACATTTATCATGCAAACTATTTGATATCCTACACCCAAAAACTGATCAACTACTTAAACCCCCCCTATACACCCCCTATACACCCATATACACCCATATACCCCCCATATACACCCATATACACCCCCATATACACCCATATACCCCCCATATACACCCATATACCCCCCATATACACCCATATACACCCCCATATACACCCATATACCCCCCATATACACCCATATACACCCCACATACACCCATATACACCCATATACACCCCCATACCCCCCATATACACCCATATACCCCCCATATACACCCATATACACCCCCATATACACCCATATACCCCCCATATACACCCCATATACACCCCCATATACATCCCCATACTCAGCAACATATTTATAAAAAGTACACAAAACATTGCTAAAAAACGCTGACATACTAGTAATCAAAACTTACATCGGGCAATATGGCGGCGAAGGCTGCTCAGCAAAACTGGCTGCCGCCGGCGCAGGTCTGACCAGCGCCGCTCAACCTGCCCCAGGCTTCTGCGGACGCTGGTCGTCGAGAAGATCAGGCGGCGGGCAGCAGTATACGCCCGCCGCTTGTCCACATTCCTTACATATGGGCCCCTGGGCCCCAGGTGACGGTCCATAACGTCGACCAGGGCCAACAGCTCAGGGGTGGAAAAGGGCCTAGCTCGAGTAGACGTCATAGTGGCAATGGCGCAGTTATTAATTGCAGGTACATATATCACTTTTGGTGCTTGCTGATTGGTCGAAAAAATTGTTTGTTTGGTATTAACTTTATTAATCCCTCTTACATTAACAAACTGGATGCGAATAGAAACTTACGCGGACCGTTCCGATATACACACACCACAACCAACAGCATGCATTCAATGAAGAGAGAAGTACTGTATTTACAGTGTGCGGAAAATAATACACGCAACCCTCTAGTCATAACTACGCTGCTTAAAGGGCCACAATGCGACATGTTGCTGTATGACAATGTCATACACATTACATATGTAAGGAAAGCATTGTAACGTGATGTTTTGAAATGTGACTCACAAGGCATACACGAACTCCAACAGATACCAGCTGACAACACTCATCATTGGAATGACAGGTGCACACATTTCACGATGTAGCCCACAATGCTCCACAACCTGTGTATATGCATATACAGGTGATTGATCAGGTGCGTTGAGACCTGCGTAATTTAAGCGGGAATTATCGGCAGCAAATATCGGCGTAAATTTGCATCTACCTTGCGGGAAAAAATATACGCCCCCTTGTTCATGGCGGGAGATTAACATATAAATATTCAGTCAGATGCAGCCCACAATTGCTGCAAACATGTCTGACTCAGACGATTCTGCAGCTGAGGACGCTCTGCAGAGAGCTACAGCACAATCCCTGCTTGATGCACTGAACAAGAGGGAACAGGAGCGGAGAAGGAGGGCCCAAGAGAGGAGTAGCCTGCAAGATCAAGCGGGCCCCTCAGTAACAGGCCCTGGTGAACCTCCACCAGCTCCACAAGGGCCAAGCAACCAGCCAGAACAAGAGGTTGCATCTCTCCAAACAGGTGTGACCCAGCAGGTGCATGGTGAGAGAACTGGGGCCACCAGAAAACGTGCTGCAACATCTAGGGTGATGACTGAGCAGGATACCACCACCAGAAAGAGAAACCCTGCATTTGTAGAGGCCGAAATGCGAATTCTAGTGCCCAGGGCACGCGAATGGATTGAATTGGCAACCAGGAAGCCGGGTGCCAGTGCAAGGAGAAACCTTTGGGACAAGATCACAGAGGAAGTGAACCAGGTGGCACCAGTGGTCAGAACTTGGGACGCGGTGAAGAAAAGGTTAGTGTGTTTGTCAGGGCAATTTTTCAGCAGTCTCCAGCAGGAACTGAGGCCCTTATTCTAGTTCACTCTTTCTGCCCAAATATTTCTTAGATGGACAAAACCATGTGCACTGCAGGTGAGGCAGGTGTTACTTGTGCAGAGATAATCAGATTTGGGTGGGGTTTTACACCTGCCTCACCTGCAGTGCACATGGTTTTGTCCATCAAAGAAATATTTGGGCAGAAAGAGTGAACTAGAATAAGGGCCTCAGTTCCTGCTGGAGACTGCTGAAAAATTGCCCTGGTCTTTGTCCCCCTGATGTCATATGTGTGTACATATGTTACATGTATGTTTTGAGACTAATAGAAAGGTGTGTTTGTAGATAGTGCTACACTTCAATGTCACATGTGAACACAACCATGTCTAATAACCCACATTGATATATGAAACATGCACCATTGGTGTGATGTGAGGTTATGGGCACAGTTCTGCTCATGTGAAGTATGTGATGGGACAAGAGAAAGTGTGTTTTTGAAAGAGTTGTTGTAACATGTTCCATATGATGCTACTGAAACAAGAATGAGCAAACTGTGCACATGTAGCTGGTGAGAAACTACACATCCCAGTATGCCATTCCATAGTTAAATTACTCCATAATAACCACATTGTCAAGCTATGGTGGAATGTGTAGTTTCACACCAGGTGGAGGTGCCTAATTTGGCCATGGATGATGTCATTTCTGCATAGTGATGTATGTATGTGCATTTAGTGGCCTAATGAATGAGATGAGACACTGAAATGCCTCCTAATTGAGACATGAATGTGTGTGTGGGACACATATGGCAAAAAAACATAAGATCACCCACACTAGGAAATGTCACGTAGCTAGGGGTACCACATAGTCCCTTTAATTCTGGACACATATTAATTACACAGGTTCTGTGGCTGGCTGACTTCAAGACTCCACTTCACCTAATTTTAAACTGCCACAGAACCTGTGTAAGTAACATGTGTCCGGAATTAAAGGGACTAGGTGGTAACCCTACACGTAGCACAGTGGTGCACATATCTCATGGTGATATTTGTATTTTTAAACTTGTAGGTGGACTGACTTCAAAAGTACACTGAAGAGGAAGATGACTGACCGGTACAACCACAGCATGTCCACCGGGAGAGGTCCTATGCCTGACCATTTGGAGTATACCCCCCTGGAGCTGGACTCCTGTGACGTGATTGATGTGGGGGAGATCAGGGGGATCTCCAATATGGACAGTGAGCTCCCGGCGGAGGTCTTTGCTGCTGCTTTTGATGGTAAGTCACAGTAATGCATTGTATTTAGAAAGATATTTTTTATTGCGTATGTGATGGTGACATTGTTTTCAATTCTTATCCTAGCAGAAGCAGAAAACCAGGATGTACCGGCAGCATCTTGCTCTGCAGAGCCACAGGTGGAGCAAGTGGTCCAGCCTCCACCAAGACGTCGCCCCCAGCCCTAGCCACAGGAGACATGGAATGAGAGCCTGTTGGTGACGCTGGACAGGATCGAGCAGCAAGGGGTGGATGCTGCGATCCGTCAGCAGCAGGTGGCGGATTTTCTGGCGGAGTGGAAGGCCACAAACCAGCTGCAGGTTGAGGCCTTGAACCGCATTAATGAAACTCTGGCGGCTGGCATAGTAAGCATTGGCCAACACCTCAGCCGCCAGAATGAACTTCTTGCGGAGCAGCTGTCCACCGCCAGGTCCCTAAGGGACAATCCCCCATCTGCTGCCCCACCCCAAGCTGCTCCCCAACCTTCCACCTCGGCTGACCCTCCTGTGTCGACTAGGGGAAGACGCCGAAAGCCAGCTGAGCCAAAGGCCCCTGTCCCCAAGGCCCCATCTAAAAGGGGCAAAAAAGGGCCCAAATGAGACCTGGTTCACTTCCTCTGTGGTTGGAGGCCAAAGGTTTAAATTGCACTGGACATCCGCTTCCTGAGTTGGCCATCGATCCATTTGCGTGCCATGGGCATGAAAGTTCGTATTTTGACCTCTACAAATGCAGGATATTTTTTTTTTGCTTAGTATTCACCCTGGTTGTTGCAGTACGTATTCTGGTGTCCCCATTTCTTTCACCATTGCATTTGCAGGGTAACACATGTTTGGAGATATGCAACCTCTTGTTCTGGCTGTTTTATTATTTGTGTGTCTATTTTATTTGTTTATTTGATTTCTCACATTAAAGTGTCAAGCTGTGATGCTGAACAGCAAATAAATTTATTTTACAAATTAAATCTAAATTGTGGTATGTGTCATTTCTTGTGTGAAACAAATACTAGATTTATGTGTACTTACTGACCAGGGTATTTTTGAACATTTGTTGAAGTATGGTCGAAGTTTCCCATGTGTAACCCTCTCCATGGCCATTCCCATGTTCCTATCCAACTTTTCCCTGCTAATTAGTTTGTGTCCGCACATGTGCAGAGCAACTTAATAGGTGAGAAAGCAGTTTGTGTGCAGGTGAGGTAGCTCCTACAGTAGTAGGTAAAAGCAGGTCCAGAACAATGCTTTCCTCATGGAGTGGGTGAGGCAGACAAACAAGGGTGAAAAGGTACATTTGTGTAGGAATGCATATGTGTCCTCCCTAAAAAAAGATGTGTGAATGGGCCAAACATGATAAATTAGCTTGTGAACAAACATGCATAACTTTTTAAATATATATGATTTGACAGTGTCATAAGCAGATGTAGGAATCCTTTGTTAGAGAGATGAGAGTGCAATAATGTGATTGGTGGCATCTTACATCCAGAGTGTAGTCAAATCCAAATCATAGCAGATGAGATAGTGGTACAGGTCATTATTTTGGGTACTATACAAAGATTGTGTGGAAAATAGTGGTCATGGGCTTCAAACATTGCTGAAACATCCTTTGTAGGTGTTAGATGTGGTTTATGTTATTGTATCCTAAATACAAAACCTATGTTAGTATTAGAGTGAACACGTTGACACATGTCGACTTGTGTAGATTGAGTGTGCTACTGCGTAAAGTCTATGAAAGCACGTAGTGAATGTGTCTAACTGTTTAGCAAATACCTACCTTAGCGTATAAAAAGATTCTTACCTTAAATTAAACAAACCTTTAAATGTGGAGAAGTATAGAAACATAAGCTTCCAATGTGTTTGCGTGCTGTATGTGTGGCTTGCAGGCAGTGAAATCATGGTTTGGACTTAATAGACTGCAGCATTGCTTATTACATTCAGGTGTATGTGTTTGAGTAGTAATCAGCGTTAATTAGCCAACTCAGGCGCACGCTGGCATGCGGTATCTGTAGGGGTGGTTTGAGCTGGCGGTTGGCGGCCGCCTGTTTGGTGTCCGAAATGAACGGTGCCTTAGTCGATCGTGCGGTAGTAGCACCGCTCATTTTTGGTGCACACCCCCGTGTACGCCCATATTTACGCCCATTTTCCCTCATTATTTCGGCCGCTCCCATCAACACGCCCCTATGCCGCCCCATTACCCATACACTCGCGTACAGGTTTTTTCGCACGTTGAGAGCCCGGCCGTAAGCGTTGTGGAGTGTTCGCGCCGGCGCATTAGCGTATCTGCACATGCGCAGATCATGAAAAACCCCGGGACGTACGCGTACGGCCCGGCCGCACCAACCAGAATAAGGCCCTAGGATCCAAGTGGCAGAAGTGTCCCCCTTCGGCAGTTTAGTGTTGGGGAAATAAGAGTTAAATAGTAATAAGAAAAATGTCATCTTATTTTGCCAGAAGGACCAATACGAGGTCTTGAAGCTTAAACTAAATCTTAAAAAAAAAAAAAAAAATATATATATATATTTGCAGGGAGGCCTGGCACTCAGGTCTTAAGGCAAAATGCTGGCAAACTAACTTGCTCCGGTGCCCTCAAAAAGGGATGGGTACCTTAAATATAACACTGTATAACTGAAGCGGCACTCGGAGACTTAGGAACAGGTGAAACGTGAGGATTCCTTTTAATCCATGTGCAGGCAACAGAGTAACGTTTTGGAGCTCGGCGGCTCCGTCGTCAGACTAACAATTTGCACGATTTGTGTATAAATATAAAGCACATCAGTGCATAGTTTTACTTATATAGCGCACACATGTTCTACAGCACTTTACAGAGAATATTTGAAAATTCACGTCAGTCTCTGCCCCAGTGGAGCTTACAATCTATATTCCCTACCACATTCACTCTGCAATCAATTTTTTGGGGAGCCAATTAACCTACCAGTATATTTTTGGATTGTGGGAGGAAACCTGATTAACTGTAAGAAACCCATGCAAACACGGGGCAAGAATATACAAACTCGGCACTGTTTGGGCTATGGTCACAATCGAAACCATGACCTCAGTGCTGTGAGGCAGTAATGCTTACCATTACAACATCTGTGGCTGCCTTTCTTTTCTGACGGCTCCTTCTGGGCAGCCAGATCAGCCCATGGAGGTGCAGTGCAGAGCTGTGCTTGATATATGAGAGTTGTGCGTGGATGTGATGTGGCTAATGAGGCTATGCGAGGGGAATGGCTGCATGACTGTATCATCCTGGCCACACCCCCACTGTATAATGCTGCGATTACTGGCTAAAATGATGTTATTCAGCCTAAACCATGTCATCACCTGCTGGGTTCACCCACTTCACTCGGCAAATGGGCAGTGGGTGAAGGCCAGATGCAGACTTGCCCACTCTTCTGGGTGGCCAAAAGCTTTGCTCTATTTTCGGGAGTCTCCTGGCCATTCTGAGAGAGTGGGCAAGTATGTGTCTGGGACACAAATATCATATCTTCCATTATCACAATAGTAACCACTTTTGTCGTAAATGCCGGGATATCTCCTTTGGATTTGGGCCATGCCCTACATCTTACAATGTCCTGGTGCCTGCAATAGGAATGTTAAGAAAGTGTATTGAGTTGATGGACTGCAGGCAGGGCTGGCGCCACCACTAGGCAGCTCTAGGCATTTGCCTAGGGCGTCGGCACCTGGAGGGCGGCAGTTCGCCCCTCACCCCCAGCATGGAGGGTTAGCGAACTGTGGTACCTGTCTAAAAAACTTGCGTCCCTACAGTGAATAGAAAATAACTAGCTATGCGTGCGGCGGCGCGGGAAGCGCTAGTTATTTTCTATTCACTGTAGGGACCCCGCCGGCCGCGGCCAGCTTATACACAATAACAGCGCCGCAGGTTCCCCCGGTGGCACGGACACCCCTGCACGCACCAGCACTCAGCAGGGACACCGGGGACGCAAGTTTTTTACACAGGTACCACCCCCCCCCCCCCGGCACAGAGGCGCCCCAACCTCGACTCGCCTGGGGCGCTCCGGTGCCTTGCACCGGCCCTGACTGCAGGTTCAACCCACACAGAGCCTCCATTAAGGGTTAACGTTTCATATACCCCAAACATTTGTATAAATCCGATCATAAAAGAAGTGTTGTTCTGTGCATAGCAAGATACAGTCAACTGAAAACACAGCAGTATTTCTAAGTGAGGCAGATAGTAGACATACTGTACATACATCATTCTTATACCCTGGGATAAGGCTTGACACTACTAAATACAAGTTACAATACCCTATTTCAACACAGATTTTCTGTAATAAAGTAAATATACTGAAGGCAGAATAGTATTTGCTTGACACTGTTATTAATAGATGAGAAAGTCACATTTTCCTTTATAAAATGTTATGAAATACAAACACCCCCACATCTGTCCTTTCTGCTTTATAAAGTACATCCAGTGGGAGTTTATCTGGGGAAGTGTATATGCCTGATTAGATCACATCTCCAGGGAAGCAGCATACACTTACATGTATGTTATGCTTGCCTGCCCCCATTCCATTGCAAGTCTTTGATAAGCACAGGTCTATACATGGAGACATGAACAGTAAACAATATGTATTTGAATTTCACAAAAAAAAATTCACATCAAACCCTAAATACATCCCCAAATGTCTGTCTCCACTGTGTGTAGGTGGCTGCTAGTACACTGCGAAAAAGTTTTTGTTTCAAGAGTGCATAGAAAACTTTCTAAATGGCAAGGGAATGAAAACGACTAAATCCAGACAGCGCAACATTCTGTCTAGTGAACCGTATTATTTCTATTATTATGGCGTTTGTGTTGCCCAGGATGCAACATTACAGCATAAAGAGCCAGGGTGTTCTATAATGGAATGATTCATGGGCACATCATTTATAAATACTCTAGTTATCAAGTGTAAGTCTACAGTAATAGACTTTACATTGTCATTAAGATTAAATAACAGCTATTGTGTAAACTAATTAGTTTTCAATGCAAATCTGCTAACAGCGGGAGTTTGACTTTAATCATTTTGCTTTGCGTTTCACATCGTTTTCTTTCTTCTTAAGGGGCCCATACATCGCCAGTCGCAAGAAAAACATTCATACTTTTTTTGGGGTTTTCCCAGCATATTATGATTCTCCAGTCCACCAATATGCGCCCAAATATTGGCAAAATTGTACAGTGATTCACAGATAGTTTTCATCCAAGTGAGTGGGAATTTTGACCAGGGCAACGCAGCAGATGTGGTCTACTTAGATTTTGCTAAGATCTACAGCATGGAGGGCTGGGCTGTCTGCCCTCAGACCAAAGGCCCACGTCTGTGGATCCCCCTGGAGGAGGGAAATAATTAAACCCACTCTCTGAACCTCCAAGCCAGAAGAGAGGGGTCGTAACCGGAAAACTGATTCCTATCCCCAGTGACCCAATCAGGAAGATTAATTTTAGGTTCCTTGACCGGGGCAGACATGGCCGGCACAGTCCTCCTAACCTCTTCTTGTGACTCCACCCTTAAATTGAGGTCTTGAAGCTGCTGGGTTAGCAATTCGATCTGGTCGGCAAATACCTGAGCCTGATTCCCTGGATTGGGGTCCATAATGAAAACAGAGGAAATATAAGGGAGAACCCATTTTTAATCTTTTATGGCCGGTTATAATGTTACGACACTGGGGGATATCACCGAACCAGAACCCAGAGCTGGTTATGCCGACTTTGCCCTCGATGCCGCCAGGTCTTAAGGAGGACAACGCGTCCGTCGAGGCAGCCAGATGAAAAGAGGAAACGCTAACTAAGACAAAGACTGGAACGGGAAACCCCAGTGTCTTAGGGATGCGGACTGGAGCATGAGGACAAGCCCCACGAGACCCAGGGGAAGCAACAATGCTTGAAGGTGGTACCAGATACTATATATATATATATATATATATATATATATATATATATATATATATATATATATATATATATATACATACACACACAAGATGTAACTGGGAATGAAGACAATCCCAAGACAACAATGCAAAAGAGATGACAGCACAAAGAATAATGAATACCAACGACAGCAGCTCCTGACTTCTCTCAATAGATGGTGATAGGAGACCAGTACAGGAGTTCCTCTGCGCGGACTGACAGGGTAGGTGAAAGGCTTCAAGAATGTGCGGGCATCGGAGCAGGGTGAGAAAGGTGAGCTGGACGCTGCTGGCAGGCCTAACAGGAACCGGGAACACTCTGGGCTGTAACAGGGGCACACAGAACTATAACCGGCATCTGTTTACAGCAGACGCTGGCTATTTATTAAAAAATGCTGCCCCCAGCTGATGACGTCAGCCGCCGTGCAGGAAGCCGCCGGACGGAAGTTCTGGGACGTTGCCGAGGAACACCTCGATGCCCAGTCACTGTCAATCACGGGGCGGAAGCTTGGGGCATTGCTCGGAAATGTCCCCGAGGCCTCCTCGCAGTGTGACAGAGAACCCGACGTCTGCCGCCCGTCCCTGACCTCCTGGCAGCAGGAGGAATCGGAGGTAAGGGACGGCAGTGGCTAACACCCCCAGTGCTCATTTCAAAAATGTTCAAAAAGATTTGCACCATAGAAATGGTTGATCATCTTTATCCTGCTATAAATGTGCCTTGTTTATTCACTGCAAAACCATACACACCAAATACATTCCTTACCTTAAATATTGCAGATCTAAACCATAATTCATGGGCATTTCAATTATCTTCAAGGTTCCGTAATAGCCTCACCTGCTATGTTTATGTTTAGAACCACCCTAGTTGCAGCTCTGTCATCACTGTAATGTTCTCTGCATTCTATGAGGTTACCAATGCTCTCTTTATTTCACTGCGGAAGGACGCAGCTGAGTTTGAGACATTTTGATTCTGATTCACTCAGAAAGGCACAATCACTCTCTAATGGACAAAACCATGTGCACTGCAGGTGAGGCTGATGTAACATGTGCAGAGAGAGTTAGATTTGGGTGTTTTATTGTTTCTGTGCAGGGTAAATAATGGCTGCTTTATTTTCACACTGCAATATAGATATCAGTTTGAAGTACAAACCCCACCCAAATCTAACTGATATCTATATTGCAGTGTAAAAATAAAGCAGCCAGTATTTACCCTGCACAGAAAAAACACCCAAATCTAACTCTCTCTGCACCTGTTACTCCAGCCCCACCTACAGCGCACATGGTTTTGTCCATTAGAGAGTGATTGTGCCTTTCTAAGTGAATCAGAATAACCCCCATTGAGAGAGAAACCTTGTCAGAAAAAAAGAGAGAGACAGTGTCAGGGAGAGTGAGAGACGGTGACAGTGAAGTAGTGAATGCAGAAGAGTTTAGAGTCACTCTCTGGAAGGCAGGGGTGGGGTGGGGCCTCATAGCAGCTGAACCCCCTGCACCCACGATAGTTACGCAGGTGACCTCAACTGTTTCATTATTTAATGTACGTTTCCTTCTATGTCGTGACTCACACTCTTTCTTCTGCCTGCTGCAGACCCTTTGACTCCACACAGAGTAAGTAGCCGGAGCTGCAAAGCCTCTGAGTCACTTGTGCTTGAGGGTTATTCAGTACCTCTCCGCCAAACCTGATTGTAAGAACATAATATTTTATACATAACCATGCAGCATACAGTACTTCGGTATTTTAAGCAGATCAACAAGTACATTGCAAGGCATAATAAACTGCCTTGTTGTAAAGTAAGACAGGAACATTTTTGCTTTAGAAGTACTTTTATGCCATTACCCAGAATCCTGTTCCCTGAATGAAAGCATTGTGTACTGAGTGATTATGTTGTAATGCATGTTTTAGATCCCAGGACATGTATGCGCTTATAAGTGCTCTGCATTATTGCTACATTACTTTCATACTTAAATCAAATTACATTTTAAGTCTGACAAGGAAAAGATCATCTACATTACATAAAAGGGTTTAGTAATCTGCAGAGGAAGGCTGCCTACAAGTTTATCATATCTATAAATACACCACCAAGGTCTTTTTAATCGCTCTTTTTTTGTAGGTTTCCATGCTAAAGTAATCAGATGACCCCTAATCATGGACACTTTTTCATGTTTTGTTTGTGATTAAATTGTCTGCTTAACAAAACATTATTCTATTTTAATCATTTAGTACATATGCAGGGTTCTAGAAGCTTTTCACTGTCATCTATTAACACATTTGGGGTCATTCTCTCCCCCTGCACTTTTGCACAGGAGAGTGATGTTTAGTTTCTGCGCATGTGCTTAACCCTATATGCGCATGCGCAGGCTCTGGTTGCGTACGGACACTGTGACTTCCATAGCCGCTGGCCCGTTCGCATGGAACAGTGTGGGCGGGGGAGCGTGGGGCTGCAGGCCTGGGTCGTGCCCATTGGAATGCCCAGCATATCATGGGCGTCCACATGGGAATGCGGGCGGGAGGAGGTGTGCCCGGGGCAGCAGCTGATGCCACACGACGTCAGCCGCCCACCCTTTCTTTGACGGAATAGCCTCAAATATAAGTTAGTCTCCACTGTTTTATATTTGTGTGATCTAAAGAAGTCGGTGACCGCAAGCCCGCAAGCAAGGCTGTGAATGGATGTTTATGCAAAACATCCATTTGCATGCCTGCGGTTGAGCAGAGGTGTGTGTGTGCCGACGGCGTTTAGTTGGCTCGGAAAGCAGCGAAATTCACTGCTTGGCAAGAACCAGAATGACCTCCTTTTTTTGTTCCTGTCTGATATTTTCTATAAAAAATTCAGCCTTAATTGAAAATATATTCTTAACCCCTTCCCGACATTTGACGTACATTTACGTCATGGTCGGGAAGCACTTCCCGACACATGGCGTAAATGTACGTCATGGATTTAAACTGTCACCGCGTCTATAGACGCGGTGACAGTTTCAACATGTCTGCTGTCCCTGACAGCAGACATGTCCGTGCATGCCCAGGGGGGGCTGCGATGCCGCCCCCCCGTCGGCGATCGCTGTGATTGGCTGTTCAGTGTGAACAGCCAATTACAGCGTTTTCCTGTGTCACCGGCGAATAACGTTCGCCGGTGACACGGGATCGGAGGTGATTGGTGCTGTAAAGTACAGCACCAATCACCGCGGGGTGTAAGGGTGACACTGGTGTCACCCCACCTCACCCCGCCCGCCCCCAAAGGCCGTGATTGGTCCGTCGGACCGACGGACCAATCACAGCCATGGAGGGGGGTTTAAACTAACGGTGACTGCACTGCAGACGCCATTCCGGTCTGGAATAGCGTGCAGTGCGGTCACCGTGCCACCTGCCGCCATATACTGACCAGAACCTTGCTCCATACTTACCTGATCACTGCTTCATCGCTGCTTGATCACTGCTTGATCTGTGCCTAGTAGTGTGCTGGATGCTTCCTGGATCCTGTTGCTACTTGTGCCTTCCTGTGCTGTGAAATTGTGCTGCTGCAGTGTAATAGCTAGATAGAGAGATAGATAGAGAGAGATAGAGAGAGATAGAGAGAGAGATAGTGTCAGAGAGTGCTATATTTTGTGCTGCTGCAGTGTGATATAGTTATAGATAGAGAGAGAGAGATAGAGAGATAGAGAGAGATAGAGAGAGAGAGATAGATAGAGAGGCCTAGTGACAGAGTGCTATATTTTGTGCTGCTGCAGTGTGATAGTTATAGAGAGATAGAGAGAGATAGAGAGAGAGAGATAGAGAGAGATAGTGACAGATTGTGCTATATATTTTTCATATAACTGACTGCTGCCCCCTCCTTTTGTGCTGATCAGTATAAATTAACTGATCAGCAACTTTTTGGGGGCGCAGGTTTTTTTTTATATATAGATATACCTGTCAGTGCTGCTGCTGTAGTGTCATAGAGTGATAGATAGTGATATATAGTGATAGATAGTGAGAGATAGAGAGAGATAGTGATAGAGAGTGTATATTTTGTGTCTGCTACCCCCCCTTTTTGGGGGTGCAGGTTTTTTAGTGTCCTAGAGTGAGAGATAGTGACAGAGAGTGATAGAGAGTGACAGAGAGTGCTAAATTTTGTGTCTGCTGCCCCCGCCTTTTGTGCTGATCACTATATCTGAGGTGATCAGCAACTTTTTTGGGGGTGCAGAGGTTTTTTTTTTTTTATATATATACCTGTCAGTTGCACCAAAGGTTGTGCACCTGCTGCACCTCACTGGTAATCAGTGTCGCATCACTGATCACCTTTTTTTTTTTTTGTGAGTGCTGTGGGGTCTTTTTTTAATTTTTTTTTTACACACACTGTGATTTTGTGGGTGTCCTGTGGCCACTGTGCGCTGATCAGTGACGTACATCACTGATCAGCTTTTTTCAATTTTTGGCGCAGGACCTTTTTTTTTTTTTTTTAACCCCTTCAATTTTTTATTTTTAACCCCTTCATTTTTTTTTTTTTTTATTGGTATAAAGTATTTTTTTTTTTTCTGCACTACATACACACTACATATCCCCCAGGTTGAAATAAAGTTTGTACCCCCCCCTACACTATACACGTGTTGAAACATTTCACTACCAGTAACACAAAAATAAAAATGGCATCCCAAATGTCCTCCCAAATGTCCTCCCAAATGTCATCACAGTCATCCAGAAGAATGTATTCAGCGGAGGAGGCATATGCCCTGCTTGCTTCTGACTCTGACACAGCCAGTGATGCAAGCGGGGAATTTGAAGGATTCGCCTTAAGCTCCTCTTCCTCCTCTGATGATGAGGGACCCCCTCAAAGACGCCCCCGTAGAGCAGCTGAGACCCCCCCCCCAACAATTGATCTCGTATGGACCCCACCACCAGACAATTTTGAGCCCCAGGTTCCTGAGTTTTTGGCCATGCCAGGAATCCAATTTGATTCCACAGGTCTCAGAGAAATTGACTTTTTCAAATTATTTTTCTCTGATGATTTTGTAAATTTAATGGTGGACCAAACTAATTTATATGCCCAGCAGTTTATTGCTCAAAACCCCACGTCATCATTTGCTAGGTGGACCCCTGTAGATGCAGTAGAGATGATGACGTTTTGGGGTCTGGTGTTTCATATGGGCATAGTAAAAAAGCCAGAAATTAGGCAATATTGGAGTACAGATGTTCTGTACAGTACTCCATTTTACCGTATGGCCATGACCCGGACTCGATTTGAGACAATTCTTAAATTTATACATTACACCGATAATGCACAGTGCCCACCCAGAGATGATCCCACCTTTGACCGGCTATTCAAAGTCAGGCCGGTCATTGATCATTTCAGTGCCAAATTTGAAGAGGTGTACATCCCTGAAAAATTTATTTGTATCGACGAGTCCCTTATACATTTTAAAGGAAGGGTTAAATTCCGCCAGTACCTTCCCAGTAAGAGGGCAAGGTATGGCATAAAAATGTATAAACTGTGTGAAAGCACCTCAGGGTACACCCACAGGTTTAGGGTTTATGAAGGGAAGGATTCAAGAATTGAACCGCCAGAATGCCCCCCCTCCCTCGTAGGTGTTAGTGGGAAAATTGTCTGGGATTTAGTGCACCCCTTCCTGGATAAAGGTTATCACCTCTATGTGGATAACTTTTACACTAGCATCCCCCTGTTTAAGGCCCTTGGTTCAAGAGGTACAGCAGCTTGCGGTACTGTGCGCAAGAACCAAAGAGGCCTCCCAAAAACGCACATTGCCCAAGTAATGAGAAGGGGTGAAAGCAGGGGAATATGCAACGAAAATATGTTGTTGGTCAAATATAAGGACAAGAGGGATGTCCTTATACTGACAACAATTCACGGAGACAGTACCACCTCCGTCCCTGTACGAGGTACCAGTACCCACACCTCAAAACCTAATTGTATCCTGGATTACAATAGGTACATGGGCGGAGTGGATCTTTCAGATCAGGTACTGAAGCCGTACAGTGCCCTGCGGAAAACAAAAATCTGGTACAAGAAGGTGGCCGTGTATATCATCCAGATGGCACTGTATAACGCTTACGTGCTATTCCGTTCTACCGGCCAGAGGGGGACATTTATGCACTTTCAAGAGGAAGTCATAAAGGGCCTAATATTTGGGAACCAGCAGGCAGAGGGCCCCAGTACTTCTAGTACTGGCCCCCGTATTGTACCAGGGCAGCATTTTCCTGATGAAATCCCCTCCACTGGAAAAAAGGGCAGGACACAAAAAAGGTGCAAAGTTTGCTATAAAAAGGGAATAAGAAAGCAAACTATTTTCCAGTGTGACACTTGCCCCGACAAACCCGGCCTATGTATAAAGGAGTGTTTTAAAATATACCACACATCTATGGAATATTAGGTTCATAATTTCACCGTGCTTCGGGGGTCTTGCTAATGCCACATAGCACCCACCATTCATTCCACCAGAATCTGAGCCGCAAAATCCAAAAATCACTCCTTCCCTTCTGAGTCCTGCCATGCACCCAACTGGTATTTTTTGGTCACATGTGAGGCATTGCCGTACTCGGGAGAAATTGGGGCACAGATTTTGGGGTGCTTTGTCTCCTTCATTCCTTGTGAAAATGAAAAATTTTGAGCCAGAACTGCATTTTTGTGTAAAAAAATGTAATTTTTCATGTTCACTGCCCAGTTTTATCAAAATTGGTGAAACCCCTGGGGGTTTGAAATGTACACTATACCCCTAGATGAATTCCCTGAGGGGTGTAGTTTGCAAAATGGGGTCACTTGTGGGGGGGTTCCACTGTATTGGTGCTTTGGGGGTCTTGCTAATGCGACATAGCACCCACCATCATTCCACCAGAATTTGTGCTGCAAAATCCAAATATCACTCCTTCCCTTCTGAGTCCTGCCACTTTTTGGTCACACATGAGGCATTGCCGTACTCGGGAGAAATTGGGGCACAGATTTTGGGGTGCTTTGTCTCCTTCATTCCTTCTGAAAATGAAAAATTTTGAGCCAGAACTGCATTTTTGTGTAAAAAAATGTAATTTTTCATTTTCACTGCCCACTTGTATCAAAATTGGTGAAACCCCTGGGGGTTTGAAATGTACACTATACCCCTAGATGAATTCCCTGAGGGGTGTAGTTTGCAAAATGGGGTGACTTGTGGGGGGGTTCCACTGTATTGGTGCAACATAGCACCCACCATTCATTCCACCAGAATCTGTGCTGCAAAATCCAAAAATCACTCCTTCCCTTCTGAGTCCTGCCATGCACCCAACTGGTATTTTTTGGTCACATGTGAGGCATTGCCGTACTCGGGAGAAATTGGGGCACAGATTTTGGGGTGCTTTTTCTCCTTCATACCTTCTGAAAATGAAAAATTTTGAGCCAGAACTGCATTTTTGTGTAAAAAATGTAATTTTTCATGTTCACTGCCCACTTGTATCAAAATTGGTGAAACCCCTGGGGGTTTGAAATGTACACTATACCCCTAGATGAATTCCCTGAGGGGTGTAGTTTGCAAAATGGGGTCACTTGTGGGGGGGTTCCACTGTATTGGTGCTTGGGGGGTCTTGCTAATGCGACATAGCACCCACCAAAATTCCACCAGAATCTGAGCTGCAAAATCCAAAAATCACTCCTTCCCTTCTGAGTCCTGCCATGCACCCAAATGGTATTTTTTGGTCACATGTGAGGCATTGCCGTACTCGGGAGAAATTGGGGCACAGATTTTGGGGTGCTTTGTCTCCTTCATACCTTCTGAAAATGAAAAATTTTGAGCCAGAACTGCATTTTTGTGTAAAAAAATGTAATTTTTCATTTTCACTGCCCACTTGTATCAAAATTGGTGAAACCCCTGGGGGTTTGAAATGTACACTATACCCCTAGATGAATTCCCTGAGGGGTGTAGTTTTCAAAATGGGGTGACTTGTGGGGGGGTTCCACTGTATTGGTGCTTGGGGGGTCTTGCTAATGCGACATAGCACCCACCAAAATTCCACCAGAATCTGAGCTGCAAAATCCAAAAATCACTCCTTCCGTTCTGAGTCCTGTCATGCACCCAACTGGTATTTTTTGGTCACATGTGAGGCATTGCCGTACTCGGGAGAAATTGGGGCACAGATTTTGGGGTGCTTTTTCTCCTTCATACCTTCTGAAAATGAAAAATTTCGAGCCAGAACTGCATTTTTGTGTAAAAAATGTAATTTTTCATTTTCACTGCCCACTTGTATCAAAATTGGTGAAACCCCTGGGGGTTTGAAATGTACACTATACCCCTAGATGAATTCCCTGAGGGGTGTAGTTTTCAAAATGGGGTGACTTGTGGGGGGGTTCCACTGTATTGGTGCTTGGGGGGTCTTGCTAATGCGACATAGCACCCACCAAAATTCCACCAGAATCTGAGCCGCAAAATCCAAAAATCACTCCTTCCGTTCTGAGTCCTGCCATGCACCCAACTGGTATTTTTTGGTCACATGTGAGGCATTGCCGTACTCGGGAGAAATTGGGGCACATATTTTGGGGTGCTTTTTCTCCTTCATACCTTCTGAAAATGAAAAATTTTGAGCCAGAACTGCATTTTTGTGTAAAAAAATGTAATTTTTCATTTTCACTGCCCACTTGTATCAAAATTGGTGAAACCCCTGGGGGTTTGAAATGTACACTATACCCCTAGATGAATTCCCTGAGGGGTGTACTTTGCAAAATGGGGTCACTTGTGGGGGGGTTCCACTGTATTGGTGCTTTGGGGGTCTTGCTAATGCGACATAGCACCCACCAAAATTCCACCAGAATCTGAGCTGCAAAATCCAAAAATCACTCCTTCCCTTCTGAGTCCTGCCATGCACCCAACTGGTATTTTTTGGTCACATGTGAGGC
The DNA here is from genome assembly GCF_055691185.1 of Crinia signifera. Lineage (NCBI taxonomy): Eukaryota > Metazoa > Chordata > Amphibia > Anura > Myobatrachidae > Crinia > Crinia signifera. Next base: position 111,856,820 of record NC_139225.1, read on the forward strand.
ATTGCCGTACTCGGGAGAAATTGGGGCACAGATTTTGGGGTGCTTTGTCTCCTTCATACCTTCTGAAAATGACAAATTTGGAGCCAGAACTGTATTTTTGTGTAAAAAAAATAATTTTTCATTTTCACTGCCCAGTTGTACCACAATTGGTGAAACCCCTGGGGGTTTGAAATGTACACTATACCCCTAGATGAATTCCCTGAGGGGTGTAGTTTGCAAAATGGGGTCACTTGTGGGGGGGTTCCTAACTTTTAGCATCTTATGGTGCCTAGAAACCTACATGGTGCCTAAAAAATAATCTCATAAAAAGGAGGCTCCAAAATCAAGTAGGTGCTCCTTCTATTATGAAGCCTGTGGTTTGGTCACCGTGCACACTAGGGCCACATATAGGATATTTATGAAAACAAAAGAATTGGGGGAATCAATTTTCAGTCACATTTCTCTAGTAAAATGTACTGTGTTCCTTAGAAAAATGTATTAAAATTGCAAATCTGCAAAAAAAAAGAAATTTTGAAATTTCACCTACACTTTGTTTTAATTCCTGTGAAACACCTAAAGGGTTAACAAACTTCCAAAATGCTGTTTTGAATACTGTGAGGGGTGCAGTTTTTGAAATGGCATCATTTATGGGGGTGTCTCACATACAAGTCCCTCAAAGTCACATCAGAACTGAACTGGTCCCTAAAAAAATCAGTGTTTGAAATTTTCTTGAAAATTTGAGAATTTGCTATTCATATTGTAAGCCTCCTAGTGTCCCAAAAAATTAAAAGGAAGTTGAAATAATGATGTCAACATAAAGTAGACATATGGTCTATGTTAGTTATTCACTATTTTGAGTGGTAAGATTATTTGTCTCACAAGCAGAAAATTTAACATTTTGCAAATCGCTAAATTTTCCATTTTTTCACGATATTTTGGTATTTTTCACAAAAAAACACAGACTGTATCGACCCAAATTTACCACTAATTTGAAGTACAATGTGTCACGAAAAAACAATCTCAAAATCACTGGGATAAGTAAAAGCAAAAAAAGTTATCCCCACTTAAGTGAGACATGTCAGATTTGAAAAAAAGGGCTCTGTCAGGAACGCAAAAACTGGCTCTGTCAGGAAGGGGTTAAACATTAAGTAAATTTTTTTAAGCACAGTGAAGGAGAATAATGTACAGTAACATTTTAACCTCCAAGACCTTTAGTTACCTGCTGGTGTATAAAAAACGCAAATGCAAAAATATCCAGCTCTTATCAGTTAGAGAGCTAGACCTTGAAATGAATAATTGGGTAATTGGTTCACCCCCGAAAGGCTGGGAGTGGGTTATATGCCTGGAAACGACTTTAAAGATACCCTTTTGGCTTACTTTAGTACCTGAATCAGGCCCAATATGTGGTATACCCACTGTCAATGCACTGGATGTAGTCACTAGTTACTGTTTTTTTGTTCCCATTCCTTTCAACAGTCCATAGGTCATAACTGTCATTTTTTAAATCCAGCTTGTAACGTGACAGTTAGGGGTAATTTGGCTGGTAGTTTATCACTCTCCAATTGAACACTTTTTGAAGTTTACATTTCTGGCTTTCTGCCCTTTGAACATGTTTTCCTTCGCTGCTCCCATAAGTGCGTGTAGGCGGAGATTTGTGTCCATAGTATAGAAACTGCTAAAGCTTGAAAATATCCCAGGTATGTGTATGAGCCTTAATGGGATCTGCCTAACTAAGTACGTTGTCGGCTAGTGATAACTAGAAAATAATAAATCCCCCAAATGTTCAAATCTCTGAGTTATTTACAAAACAGGTCTAATAGCTCTATTTTCTGCAGTTCAATATGCCAACTAATTGATTGCTTGTTGCCAGGGGATTTTCTTGGCCTCCAGCCCCATTGAAAATGTCCCTCCCAAAATGTCCGCTGCACTCCTCTAGCATCCATAATAACGGTCTATGAAGTAGCGGCCATTTGGGAACTGACATTTTCAATGGGGACAGGCGCAACAGGACTGAAGATGAGTCTATTTTCCGTGGTCCATGCAGTGGAAGCCATAGCGCTTAGAAGCCACCCAGTACCTCTAAGCCATCGCAAAAATCTTCTGGGGCTATTTCTACGCCAATGAATCGCCTTTCAGAACATTAAAACAACTTTAATACGAGTAGCATAGTTTCCTGTTCATGAAATTTATTTTAACCAATATCTATACAGTAAATTTTTGGTGTTTTTTTTATTTTTTTATTGATCACTTTTGATCATGAAATAAAAAGTAAATAAAGTACTTTAGAGGTATCCTTTGTGTAAGGATCAGAATACATGAGTATAATAAACTTGGCGGTAGCTGGCTCTGTATTCCACTTAATCTTTGATCTGATTTTTGTTTCATGGTTCTAACTTTGAAATACATTTGAGCTACTTGCAAACAAGCCGAAATGAATACATAACAGAATGGCGTACAGAATCAGAATACTGCAGGCTAAGGCTCACAAATCAGAAGCACAAAATACAGCATTTGTTAATGTAAACCAGCATCAGTGGGTGACAAGTTTCCAAACGTATTATTGCTGTATCATTGCCGTTCATGAAATGAATTATTTTTTAGCATAAAACAATGCACGAAAATTCAAGGAGAGGTATCAGCAGCCTCCCGTCAGTATCCATTTGTATATCGTTTATAGACACTCAACATGATGCCTCGGAGATAAATCTTTGCAGCTGCAAGTAAAGGATTAATTTTACCATTAACCAAGAGAAAAATAAAACCGGAGCAAGAAGTTTAGCGAGCAAAAGAGAAAAAAAGTAATTATGAGTCATTGTTTCTTTTGAAGCCCTGCGGATTTTATTCATCGCAAATAGGCAGGAACTTTGAATGTGTTATAATAGTGTTCAAAAACAATATTTCTAAATGTCAAGATAATGTGCTCCGGGAACAATTAGATTACAGAGCCCAGTGTGAGCATCGTATTACATCTGCTTTCTCGTGTAGTTTTATATTCCTCTGAGGCACACGCAGTAGGAAATCTCCCGTTATTTGAGAATCTTTCTTCCCATAAGTGCGTTTTTCCCCCCCAGTTTTTCCAGCTCTCCAATGTACTCTAGATTGAAGCCATTGCACATGGGTGCAGTGTTAAACAGAAATAGGGGTTGTTGATTGCACTTACTGCCTTTCTCTGGTTGAGACTTCTTTTTCTTTTTGTGCCTTACAGCAATAACTTAAATAAATAGTCTTTTATACCATTTTCATACTGCAGAGCTGGGCCACACCTAGAGTTTTGTACACTGATTCGACCCGGTTTAGAACCCTTCCAGGCTGGCAACCCCTACGCCTCTTGTTGTTAGGTTAATTATGGCACCAGAGGCATGTGGTGAGCTGGAGCTTAAGGGGACCTGGCGGGTTGCTGGCATCGGGCAGGAGGGAGGTGGGGGGGTGCTACATTGAGCGACATGGCATTTATTTTGATCTAGCAGATCGATGCAGAAATAGACTTACCTGCACAGTCTATATGGTCCAAATCGAATCGAAAGTGACACTGAATCGCACCATGGGGATTATTCTGGTTCACTCGCAAAGGCACAATCATAATGGACAAAACCATATGCACTGCAGGTGGTGCCTTGTTTCTTCCTCCCACCAGCCCGGGTCCCCCCCCCCCCGCGCCACTGGGTGACTTGTTTCTGCCTCCCGGCGCCGTGTCTCTAATTGGCCATTGCGGGTCCCCCTGGCACTGGCTGCGGGTCTCCTGCTCCTTTTTGTCAGCACCAGCAGCGTAAGGTCTCCTGCACACTACCCCTGCAGAGCCTGAAAGGGGGCATGGGACAGGGATATAGACACTTCCCGCTACAGTAGCTCGATTAAAAAAATAAAATAAAAAGGGTGCAGGGGACTGCCTGCTGGGACCTGCCCCCCCCCCCCGACGCCGAGCCCTATAGCAGCTGCATCCGCTGCACCCTCTATAGTTACGCCACTGTGCATTACCCGTTCACATTGTACCGCAAGCCGGGCTGAACCTGTTTTCAACCCTATGCATTACCTGGGTTAATGTGCTGGGTTACTCAACCTAGGTTATTGCATGCTTTCACACTGAAAAATCTCCCAGTTAACGTAAAATAACCTCGGATACTGCTGACCGTGTAAAAGGTGTATTAAGAGTTATCAGTGTCAAGTGTCAGCCATTGTCACCAATCTCCATATTACCTTACAGTAGTCTTACAATATTTGTGTGTTAGCCAATAAGGATAGGGAGGCAGATGTGACTTGGGGCTATTAATCAAGCTCTTCTGTCCCATAGATGAAGGGGAAAAAGAGTGTCTGCATTATTTATATAAAGACTATTTACCAAATGTCTAATGCAGTAGATATCTATGTATATCTATGTATATAGTATAATGCCATTCCAAATCATGCACTATTCACTAAGTCATGCTTGGAAGGAATTGCACAACATCTTAATTCTGTGTCATCATAATGCAACAGAACACATCTGTAGTAGATAGACTCCTGCTGTTTGCATTTGCGAAATCTGAGGATGCAGCCTCTCATTACCCTTGCGTCAGTCACCACGATCAGTCATGATTCGCTATGATTTTAGACTATATCTGTAATGGGGCAGACCCTGGACCATCACACCTTATGGTGACATGCCTCCATTTGTCTCATGCTGCCCCAGTTTCATGGCAGTGTAATGGGTTACCCAGGTGTTCCAACCCAAGTCCATTTCACTGCATAGCTATAGACATGCTCCATGACATAATCTCCAAGCACCGGGTGAGGTAAGTCCCAGCAATATCCCATGTTGAATCACTGATGTGAACAGGTTTGAAAAAAATATGGAGGGGGGGGGGGGGGCAATCCTTTTTTTGGCCCAGGGCCCCCATATGTCTTTTTAGGACTCTGCACTAAAGAACTATTATAGCTAGAGCTATGGAAGGAGTTGTGATCTGGGGTGGGATCATTGCAATATATACGGGTAAGTAGATAATTCTGGAAAAGACATTTGGCTGTGCAATGGTCTCCAATGGTTCACTGCAGCTAACTCATTAATTACACAAGCAATGATCCAGTAGTGCCTTCCTAATGTAAAGCAAAGGATGGTGGTCATTTATCAAGCTTTACACGGTAGAACAAGCAGTGCCTGACCTATGCAGGTTTAAACTTCCACATTTTATAATATTCACAGCAAACATGGAACTGATGTTCTTTTTTGCCTTGTGAAAGAAGGAACTCTTGAATATCAATAGACGGATATCAATAGATACATTGATTCAGAGAGTACAGTATAAGCTTTACCTGTTCCACTGTGTTATATACAAATAAAGATCAAGGATGCACTGTGCATTCTTTCTCAAAATATGTTTTCCATTATATCTAAACTAGATAAAGGGCACTTGTGTATTATCACGGCGCCCGGCTACCCTACGTTTTTATCGTAGCCTAAGGTACGTTGTCAGCGTAGCCGGCGCTGTGATAATATAGTTTAGAGAAAGGGTAGTCAGGCGCTCACCTAATGTGTGTAGATGGTATTATATATTGGATGCGTATGCAGTATGTAGAGTAAATAATGTTTATTGTGACAAATACAATAAGTGGGGGTAAAACAAGTGGGGTGTGGATGCTCTAAGCAAGAGTCCGTGACCTGTAAATAATTATAGGGGTGGTAAGTCAATGACAATGAGCCCTGGTGGGGAATGAGGGTGTCAGCAGAACCCTTTATACCATAAACCTCCTGCAGTTTATGTCTCAGTGTAATAATGGAGTGAGATGGTGTAATGGGCCCCTGTGGGGAATGAGGGAATCAGCGGATACCTTTGTGACCATAAACCTCCTTAGTTTATGTCCCATACACTGTGGTATTGGCGGTGGGTGCCTCTGGGTGCCTGAGGTGCGGTAAAGTTAATGTTAGTGTGGTGGGGGTGTGATGGCAGTGAATGGCTTCCCTCATTCCCCACAGGGGCCCATTACACCATCTCACTCCATTATTACATTGAGACATAAACTGCAGGAGGTTTATGGTATAAAGGGTTCTGCTGACACCCTCATTCCCCACCATTGTCATTGACTTACCACCCCTATAATTATTTACAGGTCACGGACTCTTGCTCAGAGCATCCACACCCCACTTGTTTTACCCCCACTTATTGTATTTGTCACAATAAACATTATTTACTCTACATACTGCATACGCATCCAATATATAATACCATCTACACACATTAGGTGAGCGCCTGACTACCCTTTCTCTAAACTGCACTTGAATGAGCCTAGACAACTCAAGTTGAGAAGCTCCCGCACACATAATGATCTTAGCGCCTTACCCTAACCCCTCTAGTGATAATATAGTTGTTGATTGTGTTGTGCTTTATACTTACCCTCCTCCGGCCCGGCCACCGCGTCCACGATTCCCGCTGACTCCCCGCGATCCACCGCCCCTCCCCGGCAGCAGCGTTCAGTGCCCCTCCTCCGGCAGTCACTCCCCGTCGCCAGCGTTCAGTCCCCCTCCTCCGGCACTCGCAGTGTTAGCGTAGTGCCTCTGGGGGAGCAGAGAAACCATGTGATGCTCCCCCAGCGGCACTACACTGAATTACGTACATTGTCACGGGGAGTGACCGTGCATCGGTATATCACTACGTTGTTGTAAACATTTTCTTTCAAAATCAGCATTTTTAAATCGATCTTGCTGCATAAGGGAGCTGGTTCAGTTTTCCCTGTTATAGGCTCATCCCTGTATATAATCCTCCATGATCATTTGTGATGGTAATCTAAACAGATACTGGTTTCCTGAAAGTGACATTTGCTTCCTTCTTCATGAGGCTCTATAATTGCAAGATATTGTAGACACATCAGATCCGTCTTCCTTTGACTTCTGCTGTCTTCTTTTTAGCTTTTGTCATTAAGAAAAGATTGGTATTGATTTAATATTGTGCAAATACATTTTGCTACAATTTTCCTTGTTATCAACGGAATGCACAAATCAATCACAGGCGAAGCTCTGAGCAGGTCTGTACCGTGTACTTTCCTTGTAGCTCTGCAGACATTGCTAATGCCATACAAAGGATACAATAGACTAGGATTTGTATTGCTGCAGTGTAAGAAGCAGTTTGCAAGACTTGTTCTGTAATAGAAAAGCAACATCTTCAACATACAGCACCTGGGCAATGTAATATGTACTGCTAACAGGTTATGATCTCAGGGGCATTTTATGGGAGAAAGGGACGGTGTGCAGCCCTCTTGTGGGCAACCCCAGTTCATGTCAGTGTATGTAATGAGTATACTCTGGTACTATGCTGGAGGCTAATGCATGTATCTCTGGGAAGAGGGCATGGGTGCCATTTTGCTGGTGAGTTCTGGCATGACTTCCGCAACAATTGGGGGAAAGGTAAGATAACAATAGAAGGGGAACTGAGAGCACAATTAATGACAATGTGGCCATAACATGATCTGCAACAAATTAAGTTAGGTTTTCAATTCCGACAGATATTTCCAAAATATCTGTTGAACTCCTATTCAATCTATTCAACTTTCTTCTTTTTTCCCCCAACTTTCCGAAACATTTCGAAAGTCGGAAACAACGTAGATCAGAGAATCCATGTATTTTCTACCGGAAACGGCAGATTATTTGCAAGTCTAGTCGCCTTTTCTAGTAATGCAGATTTGGCTTTTCAAAGAGCTGAATCCGCAGTGGTGAGTCCGGGCAGAAAATGTTCAGGATTAAATAGGTGCCGGTTGAGATTTCCAAGTACTGGAAATATTGGTAAGCGTTGAATAACCCCATAGTTGGCAATATGATATGACTGGACGCTTCATAGAGCCCAGTTACCTAAAAGTAGACCTGAATTTTAAATTCTAGAATGGAACAGCCGAAGAAGCAAAACAATCAACAGAAGATCAAACATGCTTCCAAACAGAGATAAGTCATGAGTTCTAGACCAATAGGAGTCTAGAACTCAATAAATGCTTTTATGGCTTTTTTTCTTCCATTTTGACAAAAGTTGGATGGTAAGAGCTATCAAAGCTAATGGACAGTATATGACATTAGAAGAAATAGGGGGAGATTATAGGATAGATCCTCTATATGCCTGTGAACAATGTACTATGGGACCCCGAGCTTGAAAGCAGTCTGTTGTAACAGAAAAAAAAAGATCTCATGGCCTGGCAATGCTGTGATGTTCTGTACAATGGCTGCTTCCTCACAAAAGTGAATCACAAGAAAAAGTAAAATGTCTGTAGAGAGAGAAGCAGTCAGCACTATCAAGCAGGACTACCTATGTGATGACCTCAAAATCAACAAAATCAATATTGATTATTGCACAGACTGCCTGAAGGAAAGATGATAAAATATATTTCTACAAACCTGCAGTATCAAAGCTGAACCAGCCTCTGGGCTTGATGCACTTTGATGTGTGTAGACCACTGAGTATTAAGACCTCTGGAAGGAAAAAGTATTTTCTCATATTCATTCACAATCAGTCAAGATACACTTATAATTAATAGTGGATGGGAACGTGGATGGGAACCATGTTCCCCCTGATTTATGGCAACCTGTACATGTGAATTTTTAATTTGTGATACATATGGGGTGGTAGCTAAGGCACAGCATGGTTCTCTGTTACTTTTTTATATAGAATATCTTTTTATTACGTTATTTTTTTACATCAAGGAATATAACTTGATTTTGACATAATAATAATAAAATATCCACAGACTTTCTAGACTTTTACCTCAGGTTTCGGATTTTTGAAATTACTGCCACAACCTTTTCCAAGAAAGCCAGCACTGTTATTTACATTAATAGAATGTATATTATATGCCTTAATGACAGCTGAAGCAGGTCAATTGTAATTATGATTTGCAATTTTCCGGATGGCAAATATCTATTACCATTATAGCATTAAAAAATATGCAGAGGTTAAGGGGTGTACACACGGAGCGATCCTTCTAAGCGATTTTGACTACATAGTCAAAATTGCTTAGAAGGTTAGTAAAGATCTCTGCCAAGGTTAGACAAATCGCTCAATAATATCGCTTAGTAAAAAAGAGTTGCCAGGCAAGAATATTTTGACTAGATCGCTGGCTGTCTAGTCAAAATCGCTGGTATTCACTGCTGAGGGAGATATTCACTAGGCGATCTTCAATGAATGATCTTTAATGAATACCAACCAAGTATGTTAATTCTAGTATAGTCAAAATCGCCAATAGACAAAATCGCTTAGTCAGAATCGCTGGTGCATTTAGTCAAATCACTTAGTCAAAATCGCTGTTGTACCTAGTCAAATCGCTTAGTCAAAATCGCTTAGTCAAAATCGCTTAGTTAAAGTCGCTCACTAGCAAAAATCGCTCACTGTGTACACCCCTTTAGTTTGATATATAGAGAACAACTATTTACACTTTAAAATAAATATAAAAGCATATCTAGTACATGTACAGTATACAAGAGAATACAGAACCCAATACACATGGGTGTATTAAGCGAGATTTACCGTTCTGATTTTGCAATATAAAGGACACCTTGTGAAATAAATATATAAATGAGAACAGCCCCATGTGAGACACAACTTTGTTATAAAGTATTCTTTCTCCACATTTATTATTATTATTATCACATTTTATTTTTAAGGCACCGCAGGTGGTACATAGGGCACATATTAGAACAATACAGGGAACACAGAACTAAGTATAACAGTAACTGAAGAACTGAAACAGAGCACAGGTAACAGTTAGCAGCACAATTGTTAGGACACAATAGATGTAGGGAAGCAGAGGAGTAGCCTATGGAATAACACAACTCAGAAGAGGTGCGGGCAGGGCTTAAAGTGGTCCTGGAGAAGTGGTGGAACTTATTCCACTGCCACTTCCTTATACATGAATGACACAAAGTAGTGTCGCTTACAAAAAATGCCCACAATAGTATTGCTTATACACATAATGCCCACAGCATTAGTTGTTACGGTGCCTACTGTGGCACAAGGAGAAACGGTTGGCGGATGTAGACAGGTGGTCAGGCGTGAGCCAGGTAGCCGGGACCGCCGGTTAGGACGGCCACAGCGGATGCTACTCTAACTCTGTTGAGCCCCTGAGGCAGATGGTAAACCCCTGCAGAGCTAGGCTTCACCTGTGGCCGCCGCGTCCGAAGGAGCGAGTTAGGCCCGCTCCGACCCCGATGCAGCCAGGTCTAATGAATTGACACGAGGTAAACGATCGCCAAATGGTACACAAGAGGACTGCTAACTACTGGGCCTAGCTGGGAGATAACCCCTGACTGCCGACACCAAGCCAAACCGGGATGCGACCAAGTCGCAGACACAAGTGAAAGGGAAGAGGAGTCCCCAGCAGGCTACGCCCCAGGTACGGCGACTCCTCAAAACCAGGATAGAAATAGAGGACACTCCCTGCTAGAAAGATACTATAGAAAGATAAAAAGAAAGTACCCACAGAAGGGCTCGACCACGGCGGGCCACTGGAGATGGATGGAAGAGAAAGAGAATGAACCCACGGAGGGGCACGGCCACGGCGGGCCACTGGAGATGGATGGAAGAGAAAGAGAATGAACCCACGGAGGGGCACGCCCACGGCGGGCCACTGGAAATACAGAGTAAGATCGAGGCTCCACTGGAGCACTTACGTGACCCACGAAAGATGGAGACAGTGGGCCAGACGCAGGCTCAGGCTGAAGCAGGTCTTCTGGCTGCAGACAGGATTCCGGACAGGACACTCCACGGAAGGCTGGGGAAGCAGACACTGGAAGCAAGGGAACTGGACGAGGACAGTGGGCTGGGAAGCCCAGGGGACCGGAGTGCAGAGTAATCTGCTAAGCTGGACACAAAGCTTGTGGCTCACAAAGCTTGCAGCTATAACCGGCGTCTGTGCCCAGCAGACGCCGGCTATTTATTTGAATTTCGCGCCGCCTGACTGACGTCAGGCACGCGCGTCATCTGCCGCCGGGCGGAAGCTCGAGGACGTTGCCTAGCAATGTCCCGACGCTCCGCGTCAGAAGGAGGCTTGGGACGCTGCCGGGCAACGTCCCCGGCCGCGTCACTGAGTGCCGCATCCGCCGTCCGTCCGGGTGCACTACAACCCGGGCGGCGGCGTGCAACATTAGTACCCCTTACACAAAATGTCCACAGTAAGTGCCCTTTATACACTTTGTTATATATCTGTCCTTCCAGCAGCTTCCTCTCCTCTCTTGTTCTCTTCCACGATAGAGACGGCATGACATCACATATTCTGTGCCTGAAAAAGGAAGCCACTCACACACTTTTCTGTTGCTGGTATAGATGGTAGGTGAGTAAGAGAGCTAGTGGTCATATTTTAATAGGGACCAAATCTCATGATGTAGTGCTCCAAGAAAGTAACATTTTTATTCTTCATTGAATAAGACTGCCTGTATCATTAGAGTGCCAGTAGGATGTTATCAATAATGTACAATGATGTCAACATGTGGGTGGTCCAAGTGTAGAAATCATTTCCAACGTTACATGCAGACACACACACACACACAAAACAAACCATAACCGCTTTATAAATCGTAGCAATTGATCAGACATTGTTGCTTTATCTCACAGTATATCGACGTGGCTACCAGTTTTACTGAGCAGCTTTCATAAACCCCATACAATCATCCACAGGTATTTCTGACCTATGTGACCTATCCTCCTCAACTGGCAAGAGCAGAACTTCTATCCTCAGCTAATTCAGCCCCATGTGAAAAATTGGCAAAATGCAGACCAGACCTGAATTTTGACAGTCGGAAATATTGTCACTTTTTAACAATGCTCGGTTGAATTCACATTTGACCTATTCAATCACAGTGCCGGTTTTAGGACTGTTGTAAAAATCGTCCATGTCGGAAAACACGTGGCTCCGCGTAATACTCATTTGTGCGGTTATTCAAAAATGAATGTACAGTAGACTATTTTCTTGCTGATGCTAATTCGACTTTAACCACTTGAGTGGTATGCCCGGAGATTTTCCGGGCTCAGCTGTGCTGCCGCAGCGGGCTGTCCCAGAAAATCTCCGGGCATACCACTATTATACAATAGGTGCGCGCCAGTGGTGTCCAGGTGTGCACCACTGGCGCAGCACCTCTACAGTACACCCCCATGACCGTCTCCAGTCCCCCCAGTACCTTTGCTCCGGCAATCGGTACGGCGGAGCTTCCCTGACCCGCCCGCGGCGCCAGCCAGCCCGTCACTCATTTTACAGAGATGTCGGCGGCAGTCTCGGGTATGGTCGGCAAGGCTTGGGGGGACTCTAAAGCGCTCAGGCACCCGAGTCCTCCTGAGCCGCGAACATCCCCCAGCCTGCCGCCCACGTCACTGATAAATGTGACAGGAGGCTTAGGCAGGGGGGAGAGAGGCAGGGGTACTAACGCCGGAGCGGAGGCGGGGGGGGGGGGGGCTGCTTCTAGCTTTCTGTGGTGGGTTTTGCTGGGGCAGGATAAACCTGCCCTGGTAGGTTTGTCCTGCCCCAACAAAACCCACCACTCAAGGGGTTAAACAACGTCAAATCTGTATTGGTGAAAATGGACAAAAACATTGTAGAAAACTGCTGCATTGAATAGGCATGCCTGGGACGAAAATCCGGGCAGCATTGATTACCCCGCTAATAGCAGTCTGATTATGGGATCTGGTTGGCTGCTTTATTGTAAGATGCCAAGACTCACCAGAACACTAGGTAGACTAGAATACTTCTTTACAAACTTGAGCACCCCCCCCCCCCCCTTGTACTTTACACTTTACTATTTCTATGTTAAAAATTTATGACTGTTATTAAATTCTGATGTCATGGTGATTTTCATCCACATGCTTTGTTACCATGCTATATCACCACTGTGTTTCCCTGGATTATTTGATATATATTGTTTCTGTTATTGACTGATGGAAAACTTTTTCGAAAATAAAGAATTCATAAAAAAAATTATGTATTATTGGAATAAAGCATTCAGGGCTGGTAAATCGGGATTGGAACCATTACAAATGCTTAGGCAGGCAGGGGGTATTTTGGACGTTTCATTTGAGTTCTTTGCATCCAGATGGCTTAATTAAATAAATATTTTACCATTGCATAATACAAATTACTTTTACTTTTTATGCTCCTTTTTCAACACAGACTCTAAAACTTCTTTAGTTTTTACTATATATATATATATATATATATATATATATATCTCCTATATATTTGGCTACATCTGTCACTCAAAGTGGGTGTCTGTGTCTATAACGCTCTGTTCCTGGACTTTCCTCTTAATTTGTGATTGCCTTCATCTGTGCTGAACACCTTTCTGAGTAATTAACCTGTTTAAAACAGGTGATGGCAATCATACATTAAGGGGAAGTCTAGAAACAGAGCATTGTGTCCCTCCTGGAGAGGGTCATGTTGGGAGGTATGTGACAGAGAACCAGCCCAGTGAGCCCACAGACAGTGCCAGACACCCACTGCCTTCCCATGTTGCCCAGCACTGCTACTCCACAGCCACCAGGTGAGCGCCCCCCCCCTCCCGCGATTCGCTGCAAAAAGAACCCCCCCACGACCCCTCCCGCAATTCGCGGCATAACCACCACCCCGCGACTCCCCCCTCCCGCGAATCGCAGAACCCCCCCGCGACCTCCCTCCCGCGATTCGCGGCAAAAAGAACCCCCCCGCGACCCCCCCTTGCACGATTGGTGGCACCCCCCCTGCGACCCTCCTCCCGCGATTCGCGGCACCCCCCCCCCCCCCCGCGCAATTCGCAGCAGCCCCAGGATTAAATGGCACATGCAAAACACTGACATGGCTATGGTCGACAATGAAAAAGGTTGACATGAGTTTTTGAAGATTTATTTTTAATTTTTTTTAATTTTTTCATATTCATTGTCATGTGTCGACATGGACACCAATGAAGTGGCACACTTATGTCAACATTTACATGTGTTGACCTTTCTGTGTTGATTTTTTCTTGTGGCGATTCGCGTCACACCCCCCCGCAACCCCCCCTCCCGCGATTCGCGGCACCCCCCGTGACCCCCCACCTCCCGCAATTCGCGGCAACCCCCCACCGGAACCCCTGTGAACCCCGCCCTCCCGCGATTCGCGGCACCCACCCCCGCGACCCCCCCTCCCGCAATTCGCGGCACCCCCCCCCCCCCGTGATTCGCGGCAGCTCCAGAATTAAATTGCACATGGAAAACACTGACATGGCTATGGTCGACAATGAAAAAGGTTGACATGAGTTTTTGAAGTTTTTTTGTCATTTTTTGAATATTTTCATATTCATTCTCATGTGTCGACATGGACACCAATGAAGTGCCACACTTATGTCAACATTTACATGTGTTGACCTTTCTGTGTTGATTTTTTCTTGTGGCGATTCGCGTCACACCCCCCCCACCCCACCCCCCCCCCCACAACCCCCACTCCTGCGATTCACGGCACACACACACACACCTCCCCCGCGATTCTCGCCACCCCACCCCGTGACCCCCCCTCCCGTGATTCACGGCACACCCCCGTGACCCCCCCTCCCATGATTCGCCGCAACCCCCGCCCCGTAACCCCCCCTCCCGCGATTCGCGGGACCCACCCCCGCGACCCCCCCCTCCCGCAATTCACGGCACCCCCCCGCGATTCGCGACAGCTCCAGAATTAAATTGCACATGGAAAACACTGACATGGCATGAGTTTTTGAAGTTTTTTTTTTTTATTATTTGAATGTTTTCATATTCATTCTCATGTGTCGACATGGACACCAATGAAGTGCCACACTTATGTCAACATTTACATGTGTTGACCTTTCTGTGTTGATTTTTTCTTGTGGCGATTCGCGTCACCCCCCCCCCCCCCGCAACCCCCACGCCCGCGATTCACGGCACACACACTCCCCCCCGCGATTCTCGGCACCCCACCCCGTGACCCCCCCTCCCGTGATTCACGGCACACCCCCCGCGACCCCCCCTACCATGATTCGCCACAACCCCCGCCCCCGTAACCCCCCTCCCGCGATTTGCGGCAACCCACCCCGCGACCCCCCTCCCGCGATTCTCTGCAATCCCTCCCCTCCCGCGATTCGCAGCATCCACCCCCCCACAACCCCCCCTCCTGCAATTCGCGGCACCCCCCGCGACCCCCCCTCCTGCAATTCGCGGCACCCTCCGCGACCCCCCCTCCCGCGATTCGCGGACACCTAAGTTGCAATACAGGGCATCTTTCATACAATTCTAACCATATTTCTCATATACAAACGTTCACAAATTAAGGGGGCGCAGCCCCATACGACGGTGTGAAGAGCGCCCGTAGGGCGCGATGAATCACCTAGTATATATATATATATATATATATATATATATATATGTGTGTGTGTATATATATATATATATATATATATATATATATATATATATAACAGAAAAGGAAGATCCGGCACTCTACTCGCAATAATCATGCAGCTTGCTCCGGTGCCATCCCTGAACCAAAGGTACATCAGATAGGAGACAGGCAAAGGCGTCACTCGGAGACTTGTTTCTTTTAGAAGAATTTCTTTATTGCTTAGGTGAAACCGACACCAGTGTTTCGAGCATGTAGCTCGTACTCAGGGTACAAGGGTACAGGGTACATGGTCCTCAGTTGTACCCTGAGGACGAGCTACACGCTCCAAACACTGGTGTCGGTTTCACCTAAGCAATAAAGAAATTCTTCTAAAAGAAACAAGTCTCCGAGTGACGCCTTTGCCTGTCTCCTATATATATATATATATATATATATATATATATATATATATATATATATATATATATATATATATATAATGACATCAATTTGCGGCACTCATCACTGAAACGACCATGAAAATCAAATAAAGCAGCCCACAGGCATGTGTGCAGTTTGTCAACGTTTCGGGTGCTTAGACCCTTTATCAAGACAAGTTCATGTCTTGATAAAGGGTCTAAGCACCCGAAACGTTGACAAACTGTACATGCCTGTGGGCTGCTTTATTTGATTTTCATGGTTGTTTCAGTGATGAGTGCCTCAAATTGATGTGATTCATTTATATCTCTGTTCGAGATTGCGGGCACCATACAAGTTGTATCCTGCTAAGGAGAGTGCTGGGCGTATTGACTTGGAGTATGCTGCACTATATAAGAAACTATAAATAAAATATTAATATACATATATATATATATATATATATATATATATATATATATTCAATTATGAATTATTGGTGAATAAAGGGCATTCTGTACATTCACACTTATGTCTCAGTGTTACAGTAGTGCAAAATAATGTCAGTGTTTAATTTATGCTATTTAATGTATTGCTTTAATTATATTTTGGTAGTATCATATATTGTTAGCATCATTGGTAATACAGGTTGAGTATCCCTTATCCAAAATGCTTGGGACCAGGAGAATTTTGGATAACTGATTATTCTGTATTTCGGAATATTTTAATATTTCAATGATGTATTTTAAAGTATCTTGCATTTTTGCTGTATAAACACAAAAAATACACACATATATATTTTATTACCACAATAAATACACACATATATATTTTATTACCACAAAAAATACACACATATATATTTTATTTGTTCAAAAAACAAGGTTTCAAAACATGAAACAAAATTTGTGTCCTATCTCAGATATTGAATTTGAATGCCAAGCAATCATTATCACATATATAGTGCCAGTTACATATCATGTCCTCAGTAGTGCTGTCCCCAGTGAGTTTTTATAAAAAAAATTAGTTTTTTTCACTTTCTGGAATGTCTGGTTTTTGGAATAATTCGGATAACGGATATTCGGATACGGGATACTCGACCTGTAATGTTTTCCAAAGAGTTAATTAGGGTGAGTTTTTTTACTGTATGCATTGACTGAACGGAATCGGTACATCTGTCAGAATGAACTTAGGTCTACAGTCATTAGGTCGACCCCACTAGGTCGACTGGCAGGAAGGTCGACCTGACTTAAGGTCGACATGGGCCAAGGTCGACATGGGCCAAGGTCGACATGACTTAAGGTCGAATTTGCATAAAGGTCGACATGAGGAAGGTCGACTGGTCATAAGGTCGACATGGGTTTTTCACTGTTTTTTTATCCGAATGTCGGCACAGTCGACATGGACACAGTTGGCAATGAGAATCGGACCCTCGCATCGCTCGCTTCGCTCGCAATGCTTCGGGCACGGTGCCTCGCTGCGCTCGGCACACTATTTTATTCTCCCACCATGCCCTAGTGGATGGTAGGGCATGAAATACCGCCTGTCGGCACATGTCGGCTCAAAAAACAGTCAAAAACCCATGTCGACCTTATGACCAGTCGACCTTCCTCATGTCGACCTTTATGCAAATTCGACCTTAAGTCATGTCGACCTTGGCCCATGTCGACCTTAAGTCAGGTCGACCTTCCTGCCAGTCGACCTAGTGGGGTCGACCTAATGACTGTAGACCTAAGTTCATTCTAATAGATGACCACTTCCCGGCTGAACAACTAAAGTATAAAGTGCTTTTATTTCTAAATAATTTTAATGAGTGTATGTGAACTTAATAATTAGCTATTTAGCTAATTTTCAGAGAGTTTTTAAAATTTACTGTGGGTTTTGGTGCTACGAACAGGTTCTGCCTATGATATATTACAATGGGATCTATTCCCTTCAAACCCGAGGTATAATTAAAATAGGAAGGGTTAGTTTATATCAAAGGTGGCTCCCAAAAATAAGGAACATACTGTAGATGATGAGAATAAATAGAAGAAAATAAAATGTTACTTTCCCGATGTCGTGTTGATGTGCAGTGTTGATGTGTCGTGTTGATGTGCAGTGTTGTTTCAGTCCGTTTGATTGAATGAGATTATGTTTGTATATGATGCATTAGGCAATCTCTATCATGACAGAATAACATGATTACTCTCAGCATAACAGCACAGCCACTATAATGTGTGCGGTGCATACAGGCGCACCGCACAACCTGCACCCCACTTTTGCGCTGCAGAGACCACCGGGAAAACTGTGTGTTTTTCCACATTCTTTGTACATCCTGCCACTTACCTATACTAATTGTATATGTAAATATGTGATTGGTAACGCATCTTATAAGAGCAGTCATTTGTGATCACTACATTTTCAGATTCTTGGAGAGGGATGCACAGAAGAATGTGGCGCCCACGGGGGTGCTGGGTGGGAGTGTCACTTTTGATGCAGAAAATGGGTTACTATTGGGTAATGCCAGCAAAAGCTGGCTTTCCCTTCCGCATCGAAGTCCGGGATTGAGATGCCTCAGCACATATGGAAAATGAGGCCAATGTCCGAAAACTGTCGTTTTCAGGGTCTTAGTCACATTAAACCTTTATTACATTCTGCACATGGTCTAAATGTCTAATTCTGATTGTCACTATGGAATTAACATGTTATAAAATAATTATGCAATGGTACATTAATATTGTCTTGTTTTTTTAAATGTTTTATATTTTTCATTTATTAATTCTAACAATTTTTGGTACTTGTTTCCTAGCACGGCCACAATCGCGTGTCATTTTTAGTGGTCTGCGACGCGACCGACGCGATGCCCCCGATTTTCCCATTGAAATGCATTGAAAAAAGTCAATATCGCGTCGGTCGCGTCGTATGCGGCTAAAAAAGGCTTAAATGGTCCAGACGCGATGCCCCCGATTTCCCCATAGGGAACAATGTTAAATGCCTCAATTTACCCGCGATGCCCCCGATTTCCCATAGGAATCAATGTTAAATGGCTCAATTTACCCAAATCATCATAGGGAACAATGGTAAATGGGCCAGAAAACCCCAAAAACACCCCTGAACAGTGAAATGTCCCCACAAAAGTAGTTGATGCCACCCCACAATCAACGCGAACCCGAAGCATGGCGAGCGCAGCGGTACGCGTCCTCCGATCTTTTCATACCCCCACTATCCACGTCGGCGTGGAGTTGAGAATAGAATAGTGTGGCGAGCGCAGCGAGCCACTGAGCCCGAAGTGTGGCGAGCGGACGCGGATACCTTCACAGGTAAACGCGTCCCTTCGCGGGCTTCACAGGTATCCGCGTCCCCTCGCGGGGCTCGCTGCACTCGCCACGCTTCGGGCTCGGTGGCTCGCTGCGCTCGCCACACTATTCTATTCTCAACTCCACGCCGACGTGGATAGTGGGGGTATGAAAAGGTCGGAGGACGCGTACCGCCGCCCCTCGCGGGCTCGCTGCGCTCGCCACGCTTCAGGTTCGCGTTGATCGTGGGGTGGCGTAAACTACTTTTGGGGGGACATTTCTCTGTTCAGCTGTGTTTTTTGGGTTTTCTGGCCCATTTACCATTGTTCCCTATGATGATTTGGGTAAATTGAGCCATTTAACATTGATTCCTATGGGAAATCGGGGGCATCGCGGGTAAATTGAGGCATTTAACATTGTTCCCTATGGGGAAATCGCGGCATCGCGTCGGTACCATCGCACCCGATTTTTTAGTGCATGCGATGGCCGCGATGCCCCCGATTTTTCCTCACGATGCCCACGATCATGATCGTTGTGGCCGTGCTAGGAAACAAGTACCCAATTTTTTGTGAATTCTTCAAATGAGAGTCACGACATCCAATTGTTTGAAGTACAGTAATTAGCATGTTATATATAGGGTTGTTTTACTGCAACTTGTAATCATTTAGGGCCAGATGTATCAAGCTTCAAAAAGTGATAAAATGGAGAGTGATAAAACACCAGCCAATCAGCTCCCAACTGCAGTACTGAGGGTAGGAAGAGGAGAAGGGTAGATAGCAGCTGGTGCAGTACTGAGGGTGCTAGGGGCCAGGTAGTGCTGGGGGTAGGGAGGGAAGGAGGGTTGATAGCAGTTGGTGCAGCACTGAGGGTGTTAGGGCCAGGCAGTGCTGGTGGTAGGGAGGGGGGGTTTATATCAGCTGGTACAGTACTGAGGGTGCTGGGAGCAGGCAGTGCTGAGGGTAGGTAGAGGAGAAGGGTAGATAGTACTGAGGGTGCTAGGGGCCAGGCAGTGCTGGGGGTTGGGAGGGGAGGAGGG
Source organism: Crinia signifera (assembly GCF_055691185.1). NCBI lineage: Eukaryota > Metazoa > Chordata > Amphibia > Anura > Myobatrachidae > Crinia > Crinia signifera. The sequence continues at coordinate 111,876,803 of NC_139225.1, forward strand.
TTGATAGCAGCTGGTGCAGTACTGAGGGTGCTAGGGGCAGGCATTGCTGAGGGTAGGGAGAGGAGAAGGGTAGATAGCAGCTGGTGAAGTACTGAGGGTGCTGGGGGCCATGCAGTGCTGGGGGTAGGGAGGGGAGTTTGGTAGATATCAGCTGGTGCAGTATGGGGTGTTACTAGGGGCAGGCAGTGCTGGGGATAGGGATGGGAAGAGGGTAGATAGCAGTTGGTGAAGTGCTTGGGGGTAGGGAGGGGAGGAGGGTAGATAGCAGCTGATGCAGTACTGAGGGTGCTAGGGGTAGGCATTGCTGAGGGTAGGGAGAGGAGAAGGGTAGATAGCAGCTGGTGCAGTACTGAGGGTGCTGGGGGCATGCAGTGCTGAGGGTAGGAAGAGGAGAAGGGTAGATAGCAGCTGGTGCAGTACTGAGGGTGCTGGGGGCCAGGTGGTGCTGAGGGTAGGGAGAGGAGAAGGGTAGATAGCAGCTGGTGCAGTACTGAGGGTGCTGGGGGCATGCAGTGCTGAGGGTAGGAAGAGGAGAAGGGTAGATAGCAGCTGGTGCAGTACTGAGGGTGCTGGGGGCCAGGTAGTGCTGGGGGTAGGGAGAGGAGAAGGGTAGATAGCAGCTGAGGCAGTACTGAGTGGGCAAGGAGGGGGTTAGGGGCCCGGCAGTGCTGGAGGTAGAGAGGGGAGTTGGGTAGATATCAGCTGGTGGTGTACGGGGGGGGGTGTGTTTGCTAGGAGCAGGCAGTGCTTAGGGGTAGGGATGGGAGGAGGGTTGCGCATGTGCAAACCCCAACTGCAAACGGCCTCGGCAAGTTAAACTGTCGCCAGGCCATTCACAGCGGGAAGGGAGGGACGGGGGGGGTTGGAAGCACTAGGCTATGGGAACGCCCATGGGTACATGGGTAGGCAGATGCCTGCCGGGGGCGTGAGAATGACACACATGTGAGGGGATGTGTCTTTCTAACACTCTATATCATTAATGGTGCACGCTCCTGCACAATGGTTGTTAGCGAGCCCCAATGTCATCTGTCCATGCAGCTCAATCCTGACTCCATGGTCAGCAACAGTATACTCCTGGATGTGGCATTGGCATGTCATCTAGTGTGTACTCCGCTTTAGACTGTTCAAAAAAATATTGCGTTGATCAATGGTGGCTGTGCCACCACCAATTCTTAAAGAACTGGTAACCCCATCACCAAAGGGCCACACATGACAGCCATTCAATAACAGCCACGGGTGGGGTGGGTTTCTTTGCCTTAGGTTCCAAAGCCTGTATCTGTATTTGCATTATGTACTATGGTGGCCATTTTGTATAAGGGGTGCTTCTATGGTGGGCATTATGTATATAATCAGTACGACTACTGCTGACGGCGCTGGGGTCTGCAGAGGTGGAGGCTGGAACAGGCAGGCCAGCGTGCGATTAATATTTCTTATGGCATGATGCGTTAGGCACTATGGGGTATTATAAGCGAGAGGCACTACCAGGGCATTATGAGAGAGTGGCACTACTGGAGGTATTATGTATGTAAGCAGAATTACTGTGGGCATTATGGGGGTTATTCAGGCTGATTCGCAAGGCTGCGAATTCGCAGCCTTGCGAGTCCACCAAACCCCGCCCAGCGAACGCACGCCCCCCCGCCCCGCCGCCCCAGCAAAGTGCAGCTTCGCCCGCACAGCAGCGAATGGATGTTTTGCATAAACATTAATTCGCTTTGCTGGGGTGTCCGCCCACATCATTCGATGGTCGGTGACCATCGAATGATGTTTAGCGTGCACGCTTATATAAGTGACTTTTGAGTTACTTAGTTTAGCGTGCACGCTGGCGTGATATGGGCGGGCAGCTGACATCCGGTGATGTCAGCTACCCCCCCCCCCCCCACACCCGCGTCACTGCCTCATTACCATGAGAACGCCCAGCGTTCTCATGGAAACGCCCATGGAACGCTGGGCGTTCCCATATGGTAATGGGGCAGCCCGGCGCTCTCCGCCCATCTCCGCCCCCCCCCTAGCTGCCATGGGTGCGTGCACCCGGCGACGCACCATGCGCCTGCACATGCGCAGAAACACGCCTGCGCATGCGCAGACGCACAACATCGGTACTGCGTGCGAATGCGCGCAGTACCGATGAAATCTGAATAAGGCCCTATGTGTCTAAATGGTGCTACTGGGTAACGAAACCCTGTCCGTCTCCGCTTCAGGGAGACGGGCAGGGTTAGGGGGGGGAGGGGTCGGGCGGTGATGGGGATCTGTGGGGGAGGCAGCGGACAGCTCCATTGCCCCGGGTGTGTAAGCGTCTCGTGCGTGCACGTCCCCTGGCGGGAGCTGGCAGGGGCTGGTGATAGAATCGTCAGCCCCTGCAAGAGCAAGGCCGGCTCCATCTGTAAATGGCGCTTCTGTGTGGAAGTGACACTAAAATGGTGGGGGTCGACGTGACATGAGCTTGCTCCGGGTGCCCTGGTTCCACCTCTGAATAAATATCTATGTTGCATTTCACCACATTTTATAAACAAAAAAGCTCTCCATGATTAGCTCAATAATACCGCTTTCACATTGAAAACCCCTGTTGGACATAAGGTTTTGAACCTGGGTCCGGCCTGCGTCACACCTTTCATACTAAACCCAGGTCACCCTATATACACAGGGCGACCCAGATTTAACCCCGGTTGAATTGCTGGGTTGGTCGACCCGGATTTTTCACTTTGGTGCTTTCACACTGCAGCTGTACCTGGGTGTAGTGGGAAAGGGGTATGGTGTATTCAGGCATGAGGCCTTTTGTGAGGAGTGTGAGATTTTAGCTTTGCTGGAAGTTAATATTTGCAAACCATTCTCCTATTCAGTTCACATGAATACTGGCTTTAATTTGTTTGTATTTCATTTCACTTTAACTTGCCAAAAGTCAGAACTGCCTAAATGTATGGCCACGTCAGATTAATAACAGCTGAATTAAATACAGTCCAGAGGCCACATTTGCATATTGTAATTGTTATTGTCCTCAGTAAATAGAGACTACCTGTACTAAATGTAACCTGATGATTGACAAAGGTGCATTGCCTGTGTGGGGGAAGAAGTGTATAATTTCATGCGCCTTATGCTTTGTCAGTGCTTAGCTACGCTTTAACTACTGTAGCTGCTTTCATTTGTACGCAATTAAATGAACAATGCAGACTACATGGAGACAGGACATGGCAGAATCAGAGCACAAGAAGGCTGTTAGCCCATTTATGGGCTTTTCATGCTGTGTCATTAGAGTTCATTTATTTACTGCGCAAAATGGATATGCTAAATGATTTATATAATCAATGTGCCACTATGGGTCTATGTAGAAAATGTGCAGCCTACAGATATACTTTGTGTTAATTTTTATTATTTTAATTATTTTTATATATTATTCTCCCAAAAAGTACTTTATTTTCAAAATAAAAGTCAGAATTATTTCTAATTTTATTTAATTTACCCTTTGCTGTCTCTCATTGGTGGCTAGAGCTGGGAATGACATAATACCAGGGTTAGATACAAAATATTCACTAGGAATAGTCAGGCGCTTAACTGTGTCCCCAAGAAAGCAGCTGCTCAGGTATGGGGGCAGTCACTCCCCACTTGAAAACAAGAAAAAGAAGGACACGCACAAGGCGAGTCGAGCAGCGCTTGTAATGATTGACAATACCAGATAATTGGAAAAGTATAACAATTTTACTAAATAAAATCACAAGAAATTACAATGGTACATAAAAACAATATAACATGATAGGGTAGGGCAGGGGTTCCCAATCTTTTTTAAATCACGGCACCCTAGGAGTATCAGAATTTTTTCACGGCACCCCTAGGCCAATAAAATATAATTTGATGGGGTTTATATGCGATTCTTAGAGTCAGTTATGTGGTAAAGGGCAGGATTTGCTTCTGTTTGTACACATTTTATGATTGGCAGCTACCAGCACTAGTTTTGCTCATAAATAATTAACCATTAATAATTTGAGTTGGTCCTGGACCACCAACCCAGGGAACCCCTGCATGTGTCCCGAGGCACCCCAGGGAGCCACGGCACACAGTTTGGGAACCACTGGGGTAGGGAAATAAAAGTAAACTGGAATGAATAGTTAAAAACAATAGCCACGCCTCAATGGATATGTCTGGAATACAAGATGGAAAGTAATCACTTTTGGGGACAGGTAAGTGCACGTTACCAATTGATGAGTTCAAATTCTTTCTGAGTATACCAGAACTGGGGTCCTCACGATGTCTGCGGCTGCATGGATTGCCGCTGGAGGTAATGTCGCTCACTTGGGTATTTTCAGTCCTCTTATTGGGGTGAGGGATAGATGTTTAGCTTGAATCACTGGAGGAATCCCTGGAGCGATGCACCCAGTTAGTGTTGCAACAAAAAGAGTGAAAGTAGGCTTCCGTGCACAATTTTGGTTCTCAATGGTGTAGATGCTGTTCACCTGGAGATGCTGGGCACGGTGTCCGCCAATATATTTAAACCAGAGAAATGGATTGGAAGATGAATTGGTTCAGGAAGCATATAGGTCCAGTAGAGAGAGAGAGATAGAAATACCCTCCTATGTGATAAACGATCTAGAGTTCCCCTCCCCACCAGCGAGAATTGTATCTCCTTTATTTCTACTTTTAATAGAGATTATCAGGACATACAAAAAATCATAAGAAAAAACCATTCAATATTGAAACAAGATCCTCTGTTGAGAGACATATTGCCACCCCAGCCTTCCTTTATATTTAGAAAAAACAAATCACTAAAAAATCTGCAATACCAGGGTTGCCTACTTTTCAGGGAGATTTTAAATGCTAGTGGGGGGATGTCATGTTCCACCCAAAGGGCGTGTCTATTTCCACCTTGACTGTATCCTATGTGACCATGACTTTTTACCCTAGATAATAGGGTCAATTACTCCTACCCCCCTCCCCACATATTCATATTAGAAAAATTCCATTGCCTCCCTCCATGCTGCTTCATACAATGATTCATCTCCCCCTGCCCCCTCCACACTCCCCACTGCTTCTTTGAGATCTTTCCAACCCCGCAACCTCAGGTTTTCACTCTTCCACGCTGCTGCAGCTTCATATGTTCATCTATGAAGCAGCGGGGAAAGGAACCAAGTTTTTATGAAGCTGAACTGCTAAAGCTGTGTGGAGGCCTGGAGTGTGGGGAGAGGGGGGCTGCCTGCTGCTGCGGCTATTTCCTACTTTACACTGCATTACATTCACCATGGCTCGCCACAGTCACACTTACCAATTAAACCATCCCGCGGCTGCTTCTGCTCCCCGTGCTGTGCTGCCTGCCGCTGCTCAGTGCGTAGTAGCTGCTGCGGACAGCACTACCCACAAAGCCCCTAGGAAAGCCGCAACGTCATGATGGGGTACGTCATGATGTCACGCTTACAGAACCGGCCCTTGGCACTTCATGACTCGCGCACAGCACACACAGTCACAGGTGTCTCTGTAGAGCTTAAAAAAACGCGAGGATCAGGTCTATTCCCGTGAGACCGGGAGGAATAATCAAAAAGCGGGAGACTCCCGCAAACCCAGTAGGGTAGGAAACTATGCATAATACTGGAGATATAACCACTGTACTAGCTTCCTGATTCTTCCCATTTAGCACTTTTAAGACCGGAAGAAGAAACTGAATGTTTTGCCGCTTGCGATGCCATGCTGCCCACACTGCATAGTTCCCTACCCTTCTGCATTCTGCAGGAGACTCCCTGAAATAGCATCAATCTCCCTCTCCCTGAAAGGTCTAGCAATCTCCCTGATTTTTCCTAACCCAAATTATGCAGCGGTTACATTTTTGGGATAAAAAAACCCTCGAAGGTATATACATTCAAATGGAATCATCAATACCATTTCTCTGCACTGTTTATTATAAGGCACAATGGAGCAGATGTATCAAGCCTGGCAAAGAGATGAGTGGAAGGAGATAACGCACCAGCCAATCAACTCCCAACTGTCATATTTCAAACACAGCTGATTGGCTGGAGCGTTATCACCTTCCACTTTATCTCCACTTTCTCTCCAGGTTATCTCTTCACCAGGCTTATCTGCCCCAATAATCCCTATGGCTACATGCATATTAAATAAGGTTTCTCATGGCTACTTATGGAACCACATGTAAAACACAATACATGGACACGCCCTGAGATGTATCAGTGTCTTTTCTTCAGCAAGTACAGTAGATCTTTGCTTGGATGTAAGTAATTTTGTGACACACCTCTCAGATGTAGTAGTGCACGTCTGTGCTTCTTGGTGCCATCTTCCAGGGCCTGCCCAAGGGCCCTCTAATTCTGTTGCCTCCTTTCCAATGTCCCTGAAAAACTTTTTCTAAAGCATTTAAGTATGGTTAAATTGCAATTGGAAGTTATTGCATAGGCACCACGTTTATTATCACATATATTATGCTGAATTAGAAGAAAATAAGTATCACTGCAGCCAAAGAGCCCCCTAGGAAAGGAGGCACTCACATACTGGGCCTCCCCACTTAACCTGACTATGGCCCATATATGGAACTAGAAATTAGTTTTCAAAAGTATAAGTTTGTAAGTATGGATTTAATGCTACTACCATGAGCATGGCTGCTGGTGTGAAGCATAAGCAGAAAGTAGTTACATGTGAGGCCATCAGCCGCTGCTGCTCTACAGAACAGATACTGGACCTTATTCAGGTCAGTACTTAAGGCCGCGTGCTGATGTTTTGGTTTTGTGCATGTGCATTCACTTGGTGCGTGCGGCCACATGGCGAACAGAGTGTTCGCTGTTTCCACGCACTGAACCTTTCATCCGCTGGGCTTGGGGGGGGAGGACATTAGCATATGGGAACGCCAAGCGTTCTCATGCTAATGCTGCAGTGATGGACATGTGGGGGGGGGGGGGGGGCAGCTGACATCACTGGATGTCAGCTGCCCGCCCACTTCCCCCTGAGTGTACATGCATGTGTAAGGTTGCTCAGAGCAACCTTACATATGCGTGCACCTCCCACATCTTTCGATGTGGGAGGGTCCCAGTGGCTTGTGAATGGATGTTTATGAAAAACGTTGCGAATGGTGGACTGGCGTATCTGGTGGATCTGGTTCACTCGCAAGGATGAAAATTCCCATCCGAGGGAATGAACCAGAATAACCCCCCCGCTGTGCGTAAGCTGCAGGGTTTTCTGCCTTGCTGAAGTTTTTCAAATTCTGAACTACACTCTGTTAAAGTCCATTTAATTTTCCATAAAAACAGCTATATTGTTTATATTATCTGGGGATCAAATTAATCACCTCATCATATGAAGCCTGTTTCTTTTAATTATGTTGTTCCATCATTTGTTGCGTTCGTTTACTAAAATTAGAAATCGACTTTATCAGATTTAATAATCATGCAGGTACAGGGTTGTAATTGGAAATTAATATATGCTCTAAGGAGGTTTATATAAGGTCATTACTTTTATATATTTTGTTGGTGAGAAGAATAATGTAGATTTGAAGAGTTTTCATCTGTGTACTTATTTGTGTTACGCGTGTGGTGGTAATATTCTGAAAAACCACATACACACAGCCATAGTTGCCTACCCTCCTGCATTCTGCAGGAGACTCCCTGAAATAGCAGCAATCTCCCTCTCTCCCTCATTAGTCCCTCATGTCACCTAGCCCACATTACACTGTTAAATTTTTTTCTTTTTTTTGTGGGGGGGGGATCATCTGCACCATTTCGCAGCACTCTAGCAAGTATAGTAGCTAGTAGCTCTTACTAACTGCTTTGGGGCTCATCTACATTTGGATATAAATCATTTTAAAAGATTCCTCTCAGATGTAGCAGTACACACCCACGCTTCTAGGTGCCGCATTCACAATCTCTTTTCACAATCTCTCCATATATGGAATTAGACATGCCCTTTGGGTGGGGCATGACACGCACCCTCAATGGGGTGCTGTGCAAAATTCTATTTCCAACTATAATCTCCCTGAAACTAGTTTTCAAAAGTAGGCAAGTATGCACACAGCATTGCAGTCTCAGCAGCATAGTGGGCCCTGGACAAAGCAATGCACTGGGGCCCCAACACACAGTCTGTACAGGAGAGAACACAGGAACTCACTGGGGTATGGTTCATTGGGTCGATCGAATGATGGTCGACAGTCAATAGGTCAACACTGTTGGGTCAACATACTGCAAGGTCAACAGGGGTCTAGGTCGACATAGGACAAGGTCAACCGGTCATTAGTTCAACACAAGCATTAGGTCGACATGGTTTAGGCACTGTGCCTCCACCAGGTACACATTGATGCATGCCTCCTGTCGATCCAGCGTCACTGTCTGTGTAAACTCGGTCAACCAAGTATAGCTGTCTAACTAGACACCGTCAGCCTCTATTGGTTGACGATGGTATTGTCAACCTCAGACCTGTCGATCCGCTAATCCATGGCTGCAGGCTCTCAGTGTGCAGAGAGTGGGACCACAATGCCGAGGCTAATGGTCCAAACTGCCAGACGGTGCAGTGGATGACAGAATGCACCAGGAAGAGAGTACCTGGCTGGGGAGCGCTGTGACCTTACGTTTTGTGAAACTACATTGTGATAACAAAGATCTGTCCAGGCAGGCATACCTCCTAGACCTGTCCCACTAGGCCAGGGATGTGGAACCTTCAGCCTTCAAGCTGTTGTTGAACTCCATATCCCAGCATGCCCTGGAACAGTTTTAGCATGGCCAAATAGCAAAACTGTATCAGGGCATCCTGGGATGTGTAGTTGAACAACAGCTGGAGGGCCGAAGGTATCCTAACCCTGCACTAGACAGTGCAGTCCTGAGTCTGAGTGACTCTTCTGCCATCCTTATCTCTAGGATACTTGTTCTGATCGGATGAGGGGGTTTGTGCTGATCACTAATGTTCTGCTCCTTAGACGCTAATCATGCCAATGGATTATTTGACCGCCATTATGATGTGACCACCTCCTCTGGTTTGTGGTCGTGCTCGTACCGTGATTATACCCATTCTAATCATTGCAACATTTTGGAAGCTATGTATGGCAGGCACTTATTTGTTATGCATTTATAGGGTGGATAATTAAGCCATTTCTGCAAAATGAAATGTGGATGACTCATTCAATTTTTTATGCAAAAGCCATGGTTGTGCTTATTGCAAATGAGTACAGAGCTCCACAAGATTTCAGCAAGACTAAATCTAAATTGTCCACCTATGACCTATAAACTTCAATACATATCATAAATCCTGTGAATTCGGGTTGTTCTAATGATTACAACATTTCTGATCGACTTAGATAAAAGGATGAAGATGTTAGCTGCCAGTTAAATAACTTTTTCAATAAACTTGTAATTTAATGATGGCGGAGAAGAGGTCATGAATGCTAGGAAGCTATGTCTGTAGACAGCGGTCCCGGCTGTAATTTGTGGCAATCATTAGGCTGCAGGTTCTTTCAGCTGAAAGACATGATAAGATTCTGCCTGTATTGGCATTAAGGATCTCATTCTCTCTGTAGATAAAGATGTGGGGGGACCTTAAGACGGTAAGCTCGCGGTCATGTGCCACCCACACCAAATGTCACCCCATTGAATGACCATATGAATAATAAAATGGTCAAATGTGATAGCCTCCGGGTACAGTGGCCATGCAGGAGGCCAGCCAAACTCAGAGGTTTTATTTAAAGATGCAGTAAGGCGTGGTTTTTCCTTGTAAATGATTGCCCCTTTAAGAAATATTTTGAGTTCGTCCAACATCCTGCATGGCCCTGAACTTGGATGCTGTTACAAATACATTTCAATCACCAACCAGCAACAGCCATAAACATTTATAGACCAAAAGTAATCAGTAGTTCCGGAATAAAAAAAAGATATACAAACTTAGCTCCCATTTTTATTTCCATATGATTATTATGATTTAGATAACTGATATATTGGCCAATTATTGCTCTACATGCCTCAGACTCACCAGCCAGTAGCGTATATTTGTTGCCCTTTCTACCATCTTGTAGCACACATTCCCCTTCTTACGCCTCCCTTCTCTGTCATTTGTGTGACACATGCACCTCCCCAGCCTGTACCTGTGCCTCTCTCTCTATTTCCGTCACCTACTTTTGCCCAGCGTTCATCAAAATGTAATTCTCCTCTATTATTGCAGTTCTGCACCTAACATGCCCCTCCTCACCTGTTTGTGTCTTACATACCACCACCTCCGGTGCTTGGTACATAAGCGGTAAGTGGGCAAACCTCCGAAAGCAGCATTTTCTGAAGTTTGGCCGCTTTGATGTATCATGACCTCTCATGGTTTTTGTGATATCTCATGCATGGGCATTGGGCAGGCGACGTGACCAAGATAAGCACTCATGTATGGAGCTCTCTCTTAAGCTGGCCATACACTACTGTGATGTATCACAGAAGTGTTTGGCCATCTGACCCCCCACAAGCCGCCCGGAACCTTCTCTGGCAGCAGGATTGCATATGGCCCTTTCACATGCGATGTATTGCATGCAACCCCTGCTCCCCATCGCTGGGAGAGTGGTCCGAGTAGGTCTGACCTCCGACTCAGGTCCGATGCGCACGGGACCGTGCATTGGACCTGATGGGACATGAAACGCATCTGATTTGTACCGCTTTCTCGGCCCGATCCATCAGGAATGGGTGAAGTCACTGTAATCTCTGCTTTCTAGTTATGCATGGTTTAATGGAACATGTTGGGGGGGCGGGGGTGTTATAAATAATAGCAAATAATTTACATTTATTATAATTAGAAAGAAATCCATAAATAGCACCTTTTAGGAACCTAAAACTTTGAATTTTATTTCTACAATTGATTTTAGTGACATAGTTGAGCCTTGATTTCTGTTCTCTATTGAAGCAAACAATCAAACCCTGAAAAAAACATTTAGACAGGTTTATGATGCACAAGTTTCCCTTGGGCTGAGGGCGCAGATGCTGATGTGAGAGACAAATGGGTACAAAAATGCATCAAAAACATCAACTAGTAAATCTAAATAACAAAAGGAATATCACACATACCCAAAGATCTGATGCATGGTAAGCAGGGTAGTGTAAGCGTTCTGCAGACTGTACATTCAGATAGATCTATAACACACATTTGTTTTTTAATCTCCTTATCTCACTCACTAGTTTACATAAAAAGGCATACTTCATCACTTTAGCATAAGATGCAACTATTGGAAGGTTGATTCATTTTAGCCTGCATTCCACAGCTTTTGGATACAGGAGAGAGAGAGAGTGTGTATACAGTGCACAGGGTCGGATTGGAATTAAAAAACAACCTGGGAACATTTCTGGAAGCAGTCCTCATGCAGGCGGGTTCTGCTAAAGGAGCTGTATCCGTCCTCCTAGGGCCTGATTCTGATTGGACACAGTTTCAGCTGTTTTTCCTGCAGTTGTGTTTGCGACTTTATGCTTATTCTAGAATGCCCTTACCTGATGCCTGACACACACATATTGCCGGCCTGGCACCCTCTACCGCCTAACACATCCGGGTGCAGGACATGTTCCCGACAGTCAGGATCCCGACAGTCATTACCCCGACATCGGGATCCCGACAGTCAAAACCCCGACACTCGGGGTCCCGACGGCGACCGGCTATTCTCCCTCGTGGGGGTCCTCGACCCCCATGAGGGAGAATAGAATAGATGGCGAGCATAGCGAGCCACCGTGCCCGCAGCGTGGCGAGTGCAGCGAGCCTGCAAGGGGCTTTGTTGCACTCGCCATGCTGTCTGAGTCCGGCCAGTCGGGATCCCAACGTCGGGCTAATGACTGTCGGGACCATATACCACACCCACACATCCACACCACCAGTCTGTCACCCCTTTCTCTCTCCTAGCCACAGGTGGACGCACACACACACACACACACACACACACACACACACACACACACATATATACGTTGGTCCACTCAGAATCCTTCTTGTAGCTTCTATTGACAATCCACCCCTTAAAAGATGTGCCATTACAGGAGTTGAGTGGGCTTTCATGACTGCTACTGCAGGCTTGCCTACCCTCCCGGAATGGCCGGGAGTCTCCCGAAAATCGGGTCCGCCTCTCGGGAAGGTGGGCAAGTCTCCCGCTTTTTGTTCACAGCCCCCGCTCCCCCCATGCCCACTGGATTAATTAGCGCAAATCGCGGGTCTGTGGTGAGGGGACGGGGCTTAAATGACGCGATCGTGGCATTTAGCAGCATTTAAGCCCCACCCCCTCCCCATGGCCCACGAATCACTGAGTTTTTCCGACATGGGGGGTGGGGCAGAGTGATGTCAGCCTTGCCCCCGCCCCCCTGACGGGTTGCCTCTCCGGGCTTTGAAAGTAAAAGTAGGCAAGTATGTGCTACTGCATATGATATTTCAGAGCCAATAATTTAAAAAATGATGCAAAAGAAGTCGCCCAATGCTAGCATAGTCTCACAGGACCTGGCGCATCGGGAGGGTCTGTTCAGCAGGTCTGCAGCAATGATTTATGGAGACCAATCAAAAGGGGGCTAGGAGGGGTAATGAGAAAGATGATTTCTTAAATCTATGTTCCATATCCATTGGACTAATAGCCATTCAGTGCATATAGAGCTCCGGTCACGTGACTGTCATGTGAATACAGAGTTGGCATGCGCTCCAAGCGTTGCATTCATGCAGATGAAAGGCGATTCCATAATTATACATTCCGTAACTATACCCTTTGGGGACATCTGAGCCAAACTGTACGGTAAATGACCTACAGGTGTATTTCATTCTGCAGTGGGGCCCGGAATGGGAGCATGCTCTAACCGGCTGTGGAGGGGAGATGGGTGCAGGGGGGAGCCTATCTGGCATGCAGGGAGGAGTGCTGCATTTCCGCTGGGCAGGGGGAGAGTGTCTCCGTCAGGCAGGGGTGAGTCCTGCATCTCTGGCAGGCAGGGGGGAGTGTCTCCAACGCGCAGGGGGATGGGCACCAGCGGCCTCTGATGTACCCTCGGTACTTATGCCATTAGCTGCCGCCCACAACAGGTGCCGCCCCTAGGCCTGTGCCTCACAGGCCTAGTGACAGATCCAGCCCTGCTTAGTAGTACATCTCACCCTATGTGTCCACACCTTACCTGGGAAGATTCCCAGTGAGCTGACATGCGTGCGGGACTGCCTGTGGCAGGGAGAGGCTATATCGACTGATGCTGTGGGTGTGTTAGGGGGTTGAAGGTGAAAGGCAGGGCTACTATCAATTTCCAATCTGCACATAACACCAGGGAAGGGAACTCTATTGGAATTAGCGTATAAATGCAGACACAACTGCAGGAAAGACACATGGGCAGCTGCAACTGCATCAACTCAGAATTAGGCCCTATCGGGAGGGATCCTCCCCCTTCTGCAGACCCCACCTCCTCACCTTCACGAGGGCTGCCTCCAGACATTTCTCAGTCTAGTTTTCCATCCTATTTTGTCCCTGCTTTTAGCCTTTTTTATTTGAATATATTATTTTAAGTTCAGTCTGCATACTCCCTGAATTCCAACATAGCATATTCATTGTAATATAATACGGTATAAAGCTCCTCATTAACTTGTCCAAATTCTATTTATCCGAAGCAATATAATGAGCATACATGCAATGGACTTGTAGCTAATTGCAGGCCTGCAATATTTTTGCAAACTTTCAAAAGTCCTGCACATCAGTTTGCTGGCTGCACAGGGCAGGATTTCACTCTGGCTAGGCAGCGATTAACTGAATGCAGGGCTCTGAAAATTAGCAGAGAACCGATCAGGTCTGAATAACACCTAATATTTTGAACAGTATTGCTCAGAAGGGTCAAAATGTGTGATATCGTTCAGTATATCGCCCAATGATCCTATGTTTTTTTAGGCTTGTGTACATAACCCTCGCCCCTTACCTTTTTTTTATGTCTGCAGTCATTGGTATACATTTGTACAATAGGAAGTATTGACATTTTGGGTCGGTTTTCCGAAATTTAGTGAAAGATCTTTTCTGGCATAGAAATGATAAAGGATGTAAATGAAACAATGCTCACTTGCTTGGGTAGACTTTCCTCTTCACTATTCTGCATCCGTGTGACAAAACTATTGTTCTTATTGAAAGCTCTTCTTTATTGCCTACTAGCTGACCCGCCCGGCGTTGCCCGGGAAAACCTTGGGGTTTCTTTATTTCCAAAATTGATGAAAAATGTCATCTTACAGTATGCTGTGACAAAGACCTAAGATTGTAATTTGTTATAGATTCCACCATAATGTTAGAATGTGTTTGCATTGATACTCAATGTGCATACCCTCCAACTGTACCGATTTAGCCGGTACAGTACCGTTTTTTAATGGTCTGTACCGGCTAAATCGAACTGTACCGAATGTACCGATTTTTTAAAGCCGGCTCTTCCTTCTCTGGGAGTTGTAGTTCCAAGTGCTTGTTCAATGCTGGCTGCTCTAGTTCCTGCAGTGTGAGCCGTGAGGGGGGAGACTACGTCTCCCGAGGTGCCCTGCGGGGGGACTCAGCAGTCTCAGCGTGCCCGCCTCCCCCCTGCTAACATGGCTGTGGCCCTGCCGCCTGCCGGGGGTTCTGAGAGTCCACACACACGTGCGGAGGTGCCGCGAATGACAGGCGCTGCTTTAACAATGAGGGTATGCCAGCCCTGCTCCCTCTTGCTGTGAGCCGAGAGACGAGCACCTTAGCCCTCCTGCTACCGCACATCGCCGGGGCGGGGACTGAGGCTGTGCAGGACTGGGGGAAGATAAGGTAGGCGGCAGCAGCAGCAGGCTGTGTAAACTACAAGATGTGGTATATATGAAGGCTGCAGCTTTAGTTTGGCTCTGGGACTGGCTGGCTTTAAAAAAAAAAAAAAAAAAATATGCACATTCGGAAAGGGGGGTGGCCACGCCCACTTTTACCCGTTACCACGCCCACTTTTACCTGTGGCCACACCCCCTTCCCGAATGTGTACCGATTTCTGCCGCACAGATGTTGGAGGGTATGAATGTGGTGTTGTTGTTGTTGTTTGAAACACAACGCTCCTGAGTTGATAACTTGTATGTGTTGATGAAATCCACATCCACTCCTGAGATTTAGCACCTACTGTATGACATATCCTCCAACATCTGAGGGTCAGAAATCGGTACAAAATCAGAAAGGGACATGTCCACACGTCAATTTCTATACTTTCAATGGTACAGTTTCTAGGGTGTGTAATTACAGGCGCTGAGTGCGTGGGGTCCGGGGTGGGCGTTACTTACCGCGCCATAATTAATTAAAAATTCACTGCTCCCTGCCACTCCCCTCACCGAACTTGCCTGCAGCAGTCTCTGAGGTCTGGGGATCTGTAAAGCACATGCACCGAGCATCTCTACCAAACAGCGGGGCAGCCCCTGAGTGTGGGAGCAGGTCCGCAGGCCTGGCCACATGATGTCATGACGCGACGCACACTATCCGCACCACTGTAATGCACCACTGGGAATGGGTGCAATGGGCCAAATTCTTCCCTACACCCGCCGGGCCAATCCACTGATCCAGCCATCACAATCATCAATGGATGCATTGATAAGGTTTGGAGTTTAAGAAGTTGAAGAATAAGACTGAGAAAAAGAATTGCCATGTTACAAAGTGTACAATTCACTCAATAAACTGTGAAAAAAAATGTAAGTGTACATAGAAGTACAATCAAGAAATGAAAATAGGATTAAAAAATAAGTTCTGATTCTACCTGATAATTGTTTGGATGGGGTGGGTTGTGAAACAAATCTATAGGTGGGGGTATGGATATTGTGGGCATAATTGGTGTTTGTTACACCTACAGGGGGCCCTCAATTGATGGGATTTTCACTACAGTGTCACGGTCACAGTGTCACCATAGGGGGATTCCCAATTGGGGTCCAGGCCAAAAGAGTCTGGGAAACCCTTAAGGCAGAGCAGTGCCTGATATCCAACTGACTAACAGGGTGAGTGCAGTGTACCCACTTTGTATTGATCAATGGGTGCATTGGCCAGGACAAAGATTTCTCAGTGCAACTGGCCGGGGAGCGCAGTGACAGGCTGGAGGACTGGAGAGACGAATATGGGGAATAAAGTAGAAACGGTACATTAGGTACAGTTTTTATTTGCCGGTACAGACGGTTAAATAAACGGCAAATTATTTTTTATGTGTTCTGTGTGTTTGTGTGTGTTGTACTGTTTTTGTGTGTGTGTTGTAGTGTATGTGGTTGTGTGTGTTGTATTGTATGTATCTGTCCAATGCGTGTGTGAGGTGTGCTACGTATATACAGTATGTGTGTGTTGTGTCTTTGTGTATCTGTGCAATGTTTAAGTGTGTGTTTTGTGTGTGTCGTACTGTTTTTTGGGTGTGTGTGGTGAATGTGGGTGTGTGTTGTGCTGTTAGAGGTATGTTATGTGTGTGTTGTGTGTATCTGCCCTATGTGTAAGTGCGTAAGGTGTGCTATGTATAAATCTGTGTGTGTGTGTGTAGTGTGCTGTGTGTATCTGTGCAATGTTTAAGTGTGTGTTTTGTGTATTGTACTGTTTTTGGGTGTGTGTTGTAGTGAATGTGGGTGTGTGTTGTACTGTGAGTGTTGTGTTGTGTGTATCTGTCGAATGTGTAAGTTTGTGATGTGTGCTACGTATATATGTGTGTGTAGTGTGCTTTGCATATCCTGGCAATGTTTAAGTGTGTGTGTTCTGTGTGTTTGTTGTACTGTTTTTGGGTGCGTGTTGTAGTGTGTATGGATTTGTATTGTACTGCATGTGGTGTGTTGTGTGTGTGTATCTGTCCAATGTGTAAGTGTGTGAGGTGCTCTACGTATAAATGTGTGTGTTGTGTGCTATGTGTGCGTATGTGGTGTACTGTGTGTGTGTGTGCGTGTACAATGTGTATGTGTGTGTGTGTGTTGTGTGGTCTATGTATATCCTCAATTATTTCCTAATTGTTTAAAGCCTTCACCATAATGTTAGAATGTGTCATTCATACTCAATGACAGCAATTAAATCAGGTGTGGAGTTGTTCCTTCGCAAACGGTTTCCCAGATCATAGATCTTTTCCCCAGAACATCAATGAAGGAAAATTACAACTTGGTGTTTTTTAAATTTCTAAGTGAAATTTCCCAAAAACGGCTTCGAGGTGCACGGTCCAGAGGTATCTTGTTGCTGAATTTGGTGTCTCTGAGTGCCACGGTGTGTCCGCAATGCGTCGGACACACACACACACACACACACGCACACAGACTCTTCAACTTATTATATAGATACAGATTGGGAATACAGCGTGTGTTGAAAAAGCATTGTAGGCTCAATGGGAACATTGTTAGTAGAAGATGTAGATGTACGTTGATAGACTTGTACAGAAAGGAGTGGAAATATAAAGCTTCCCCTTATCTTGTGAGTTGTAAATGCTTAAAAAGAAAATATTTTACAATGAACAAATACATGAAAATAGACTAAAATATAAATAAATATTTTTTGACCCTTTTCCTTTTCTTTTCTCCGCAGAGGCTTTTGAAATGGTGATACGGCATGCGAGAAATTACACAAACACAATGTTTAAAACTCATTACCAAAACATCTCTTCGAAGACCTTTAAGCTTGTTGGTGAATTATTCACAGACATTTCACTGTATGTCTTAGGATCAGACATTAATGTGAATGATATGGTCAATGAGTTCTTTGATGGCTTGTTCCCGGTAGTGTATGGAAATTACTTAAACCCTGGATTCAAGGAGTCAGTTGAAAATGTGGAGTGTCTTCGGCTAGCCAGACGGGACGTCAACGCCTTTGGCCAGTATCCCAAAACGATCATGACGCAAGTGTCAAAATCTTTGCAAGCTTCCCGCGTTTTCCTGCAGGCCCTGAATCTCGGCATTGAAGTGATTAATACTACGGACTATTTAAAGTTCAACAAAGACTGCGGTAGGGCACTTCTGAAAATGTGGTACTGTTCCCATTGTCAAGGTCTTTTGTTGGCACGGCCTTGTGCTGGATATTGTGGAGCTGTTATGAGAGGTTGTCTAACTAGTGTGGTGGAAATTGACCCTTACTGGAATGAGTACATTGCATCCATTGAGAGACTTGCAAAAGAAATGCATGGCATTTATGACCTAGAACGTGTTCTTCTTAATCTTTTCGCACTCATCCAAGATTCTGTTATACATGTTGAAAAGAATAGAGGAAAGCTATCCACAACGGTAAGTTTCTGCCCATTTTTTATTTTCAGCACAAAAAGTTTTGGAGTGAATTATAACTGTAACTTAACTTTGTTATACCCAAGTATAAAATACCTGAAACATGATTAAAATATGATCTTACACCCCAATGCAACACACTTAGGGCGGGATGCACTAACATCCTCCACCATACATCATTGGCTTTCGCATTGTTAATAATCTCATATGCACTAACATATGCGATTATTAAAGCAAAGGACAGCTCTTGCGTTAAGAGCTGTCCCTTGCAATGTGGCCGGCGATGTGCAGTGGGTCCCCCCTTCCTCCCTGGACCTTTACCTGGCTGCTGCTGCTGCTTGGCCAGGACTCCGCCTGACCCGGAAGAGGGGCAGGAAGGAGGAGGTCACTGGTCCGAGCAGCACAGCAGGAGGCTGCCCGGTCACAGGCGAGGGGGGTGGCGCAGATTGATGGGGGTCGCGTGGGGCAACGGGGGATGCAAAGGGAATCCCTTAGGCTTCTATGGGGTTACACCATCTATTACTGGCATAACCCCCCGCAGCGAAGCCCAGGCGGTGGGGCTTTGCTGCATATGAAAATGCGGTAAAAAAAAAAAAAGCATTTTTTGTTTAGTGCATCTTGCCCTTAAAACATTCAAAATAAAATTACTTTTTTTTTTTACTTTGTCCCCATGGAAATTTGCAATTTAAAAGTAATTGTAGAATCTCGAAAAAGAAAAATCTTTCTTTTGTCTGTTGTCCATAAACATACTGTACATATGGGTTCAGTATGATTTACCAGTCACTTGGCTGACAGTGTTATACCGGCAGGATGTGAATACCGATGGTTAATAACCTGATAGCTACATAATACCGATAGTTGAAATGCTGAATGCAATATGTTGTACCGACATGATCATAATGCTGAACATGTTAAAATGCCAACACAGTTGTAACAAGGAAAGGGACAATGTATTAAAGTTTCATGTACCCTCGCATGGTTTGCTGCACTCGGCACATGTTATATTCTCCCTCTATGCCTACTGGTATAGTAAAATATGAAAAAGTCTGTTTTTGTGAAGATCATGAAAACTTTTATTTGATATTATTTGTGTCAATATTTTGTCTGGTCGGTATTTTGTACCTGTTGGTATTTTGACGTTGTTGGAATCCAAGAGAGTAGTCAAGTATTAGAAAAGTTCAAATTCCCCCAACTTTTCTGAAACAAAGGAAATATGGCCTGGTAATCTAGGTTAATGATACTGTAGCTATGTTCAAGGGGCCTGATTTGTGGCCTACCTACAGTAATACCCACAAGGAGGAATGAAAATTGAAGTACTGATGTTATTTTAACCATAAAGTAAAATAGTTTCTCATACTCCTTTCACATTGCACCTAATTACCAGGTTCATGCCGGTTTCTTGTCAGTTTGACCCAGTAATTGGTGTGATGTTAAAGGGGTTACCGGTTACAGCTAACCGGTAGAACCACAGCAATATGAACCAGGTAAAAAGAAGGGTTCTTACCGGTTTGTTGCCATGTTGCTGTGCAGTGTGAATGGGTTAATCGGGATCAAGTGACCCATTTCCCGTTCACACTATGGAGGAGGCAGCACTTGGAGCAGCGCCAGCTCTAAGCGCTGCCCCTGCCCCCGATGACGCGCCAATGTTCCGCCGCGCCCCCACACAGATTTGCCGGTTCGCTGATGCGATCTGAACAGACTGCACATGCAGGGTCGCACTATGGCCGAACTGTTTCAAAGTACCGCGGGACCCTGCATTTGCAGTCTGAAAGCGGTATCAGTGCATTCATCTAACCAGTTTAATAGTCCTGATTTTCTGACTGTAAAATCTTTCACACCCATGCAGCGCATTCCGAATGCACTAGGACAAGGTTTTAGTTTAGTTTGTACTGATTTTCCTGGTCTTGTTAGAAGGAGGAGGAAAGTGCTTGAACTTAGTGTTTGTGTATGTGTGTGTGTGTGTGGTGGGGGGGGGGGGGACAACAAGTGTACTTGCCACAATAAGCCTTTGGCACACACTAAAAAATTATTCCACTTAGAATAATAAGTACAGTGAAGTCACAAAGCATTCGTTGTCCACATATTTAAAGAAGCTATTTAATAACAAGATGAAGACTTCCAGATATTTTCTTTAAAACATTTTTTTCTGTTGATTAACCATTTACTCAATACTTTAAATATCAATAAAACCCATTTCCATTGTATGCTTCTGGAGTACACTCATCTCTGCTAATACAGCATCCGCAGCAGGAGGCTTTTATTATGTCTGTGAAATCAAACCAAACCATTCAGAGAGCACAGTCCTATAGTCCTGAGCAGCTGAGCTTCTAGCAGCTTTACAGAACGGAGAATGTCTGAAATATTTTAATAGCAGTAATGACTATGTCTCTGGGTAAATACAATAAGTCGTCACTACATACAGAGTAATGACTATGTCTCTGTTCCCTGGGTAAATACAATAAGTCGTCAGTACATACAGAGTAATGACTACTGTATGTCTCTGTTCCCTGGGAAAACACAATAAGTCGTCACTACACACAGAGTAATGACTATGTCTCTGTTCCCTGGGAAAACACAATAAGTCGTCACTACATACAGAGTAATGACTATGTCTCTGTTCCCTGGGTAAATACAATAAGTCGTCACTACATACATAATATTTTCTTTGTGCCAGTTCTAAACCTTTTAACTGTTGGATGGGGTTGGGATCATTTGGTCTATTGCATTATGGTCGAAAGTCATTAGGTCGAATCCATTAGGTCGACATGCTAAAAGGTCGACATGACTCTAGGTCGACATGGGAAAAGGTCGACATGATTCTAGGTCGAAAGGTCATTAGTTCGACAGGTCATTAGTTCGACAAGGTCATTAGTTCGACATTGTCTATGTCGACATTCACAAGGTCGACATGGGGTTTTTCACTGTTTTTTTACCTGAATGTCAACACAGTCGACATGGACACAGTTTAAAGTGCACTGCATCCCCTCGCATCGCTCGCTATGCGTCGGGCACGGTGCCTCGCTACGCTCGGCACACTATTTTATTCTCCCACCACGCCCTAGTGGATGGTAGGGCATGAAATACCGCCTGTCGGCACATGTTGACTCAAAAAACAGTGAAAAACTCCATGTCGACCTTGTGAATGTCGACATAGACAATGTCGAACTAATGACCTTGTCGAACTAATGACCTGTCGAACTAATGACCTTTCGAACTAGAATCATGTCGACCTTTTCCCATGTCGACCTAGAGTCATGTCGACCTTTTAGCATGTCGACCTAATGGATTCGACCTAATGACTGTCTACCATAATGCAGTAGACCAAATGACCGCATCCCGTTGGATGGAAGGAGATTGAAGGACGGAAGGAGTGCGTTGTCTCCTTCCACTTTATCTCTTCGCCAGGCTTAATACATCTGCCCCACTATCTGCAGTAATTGGAAGGATGCCAATAAAAAGTTTACCGTAAAAAAACAAAAAACAATAAACCAAATCCCAAGGACTTGTAAAATCTAGTTTGGCACACAGAAGTATTTCACATCTTTACTAAAGTACATTTCCTGTATATGTTAGCCCTTTAAATGTTACAATTTACTAAGTAAAGCAAAATGGCATAACTAGAAATAACGGATCCCACCAGAGCCGGCCCTAGCCTAAATGACGCCCTAGGCAAGATTTTGTCTGGTGCCCCCTAGCACCGCCACTAGTTCCGCCTCTGACCCTGCTCCCCTTTCCCAGCACCATCAACCCTCATCATAGCAGTCATCATTTTGGTGCTCCTACCCGCAATATTTTAAATAGAAACAGTGCACACATTCGGTACGCAGCCCAAACAGGGGTGTGTTCTTGCTGGGAAGGGGCATGGCCACACAATAGTACTCCCAATTCAAATTATGCCACACAGTAGTGCAACTTTATTCACATTATATCATGCGATGGTGTCCCTTATTCACGTTACATCACACAGTAGTACCACTTTACCTTATATACATTACTCCTCACATTATTCACATTATACCCTTAGAAAAAATCCTGAGAAAATATTGTATTTTAAGCACCTCCATGGCCACACTGCAATCCAGCACAAAGCAGTGTGTGCTGTGCAGAGGAGAAGAGCTGCAGCTGCTGCTGTCACTTAATGGGAGGGGGCCCCCACTGGGCCCTTCCATCAGACTTTGGCCTGGATAATTTGTACTCCCTACCACCTTTCTCTCGGCACCCCTGATAATACCACACAGTAATGCCCCTTACACATGACACACATTATTAATGTCCTTATAAACATAATGCGGTACTTATGTAATATCTGGGCTCCCGTTTTTCTTATGAGACCGCGTCCCCTCGCCACACTTCGGGCACGGTGGCTCGCTGCGCTCGCCACACTATATAAAATCAACTCCATGCGTAGTTGGATAGTAGGGGTATGAAAAAATGGGGTGCATTTAACATGGGAGCCCAGATAATACATAAATACCCATAATGCCCGTTACAAATATGCCAACCTTTATTAATGCCCTTCATACACACAATGACACACAAAATGCCCCTTATGCTGTGTATACACGGTCCGATTTCCTTTCCGATGTTGACGATATAGTCAACATCGGATCGGCATCGGATGCAGATCGCAAGGGTTTTAACCCTTGCGATTCCGATCCGATCCCGATGCGCGTTCATGTATCGGAAGCCAGAAAGTCTTGGCTGCCTTGTCTATATAGTGCAGATCTGCACTATATAGTCAAGATAGGATGCAAATCGGATGTGCCTTAAGATCCTATCCACTATCCTATCTGATCAGATCGTGGATAGGATCTTAAGGCACATCTAATGTGTGTACACACCATTACTCATATGTTGCACATTATTAATACCCTTATACACATGACACACATAATGCCTCTTACACATATGTTGCACATTATTAATGCCCTTATACACATGACACACATAATGCCTGTTACACATATGTCGCACATTATTAATGCATTTATACATGACACACATAATGCCCTTTACACATATGCCAAACTCTATTGCACAACCAACCCACCCGCAGACAGCACTCGCACAGCCACTAACACTGTGACCTCTGCCTCGGCTTGGATACAGATGTTTCCTCATACATCTTGCCTCAATAGGCCATGCAGCTCCTGGCCAGTTCTGCTAATGTTGGGTGCCATTTTTGCTGAAAATTCGTCTTATTTGCATTGTTATGTGACCATGACACACAAGGAGCTTCCGGTGATTAAAATGATATGCGGCATGCATGTATTCTGTGTGCGACTGTGGCTGTACCTGCATACGGAATGCTATGTTACAGGGATTTTCATGAATACACTTTTTCATATGCAGATACAGCCTCACTCACACACAGAATATAGGAATGCTGCATATAATTTTAATCAGCTGAAGCTGCTGATGCCCCTAGGCATTCCAAATGCTCTAGGCCAGGGGTGTCAAACTCAAATTCATCAGGGGCCGCATCGGCAGTTTGGTCAC
Organism: Crinia signifera; assembly: GCF_055691185.1. Classification (NCBI taxonomy): domain Eukaryota; kingdom Metazoa; phylum Chordata; class Amphibia; order Anura; family Myobatrachidae; genus Crinia; species Crinia signifera. The sequence continues at coordinate 111,900,422 of NC_139225.1, forward strand.
CCTCAAAGGGCCGGTTGTATCTGTAGGACTATGTGTCCACTCTTTATTAGCATGCCACCTCTATTAGATAATAATCGTCATATATATATATACAGCATCACTCTCCGACTCCAACAAAGTTAAATTAGTGACTTTAATAAGTAATTTATTTCTATATACACAAAATGTCCTGGTACTCCCCTTAGGAAAAAAAAAACTTCCCTGGTTCCCTGGGCTGGCCATTTATTTACTAATATAAATATATTTTTGTGCCCCCTCATTCTTTTTTTTACTTTTCAGCCCCCTCCTATTTAATTTGACATTTGTGCTCCCTTTTTTTTTTTTACTTTTTTTGCTCCAGCCTCCCCCCCTTATATTTAATTGTGCTGTGCGGCCCCCAGCCCCTGTTGTAGTTGAGGATGTTTTGTCCGTGGCTCCCCTCCCCTTAAATTTACTTACCTCGAGTCTGGCTGCCTGTGCCTGGTGCTCCAGTGACGAGTCGCTCCTCTGCTCCTCCTGCCGCGTGTTCAGCCTGACAGCCTCAGAGCAAAATCACTTCCTGTCGGTCTCATAGCAGCAACAGGCAGCCTTGCGATTGGCTGTCTGTTGCTAGGCTACCCGAGACCAGTCCCGGAATGGATGCAGACGTGCAGGGCGCTGCGCCGCTGCTGCCGCAGCATACATTACATTTCTGACACATGCCATTGCTGCCTACAAGTGCAGCCACCGCTACCCGCCGCGTACCCCCCGCACGGTGCACATTGAAAAAAAAGAGGAATTCCTTATGCCGGGCAGATGGCGGCGGCTGTGCGGGCCACATTAGCAGGTCTGGCGGACCGGATTCGGCCCGCGGGCCTTGTGCTTGACACCTATGCTCTAGGCATTTGCCTAGTTTGCCTATGCCTAGGGCCGACTCTGGATCCCACAGCAAATTTCAGAGGTGGCTCCGCTTCCACAAGCCGAACTACTCGTTATAAACACACCTCCTGCTCATTACCATGTCTCCTGCCCGTCTGTGCAGTAATCCTCCTCGGACGCTTATTGATCAGACAGTCTGAATACAGTTGCTAGGTCCACCCGATTTAGGTCAACATGCATTTGGTCAACCACTGAAAGGCGACATTGCTTAGATTGATACATGAAATAGGTCAACATGGTTGGATGGTCGTAACCAGCATTAGATCGACAATGGGAAGGTCCACAGTCAAAAAGTTGACAGAAGTTTTTCATGTTTATTTTTTTAACCGACAACCTTTTGACTGTCAACCAAGCCATTGTCGACCTAATGCTTGTGCCGATCTTTCAACCCTGCCGATCTTAGTGATGTCGACCTATTTTATGTGTTGACCTAAGCCATGTCGACCTTTAGTGGTGGACCCAATGCAGGTCGACTTAATGACCCATACCCTGACAGTCCAGGTAAAATTATTCTGACAGCATCTATGTATCACATGACACTTTCAAATGAGCTCAGCCCTAAGCTGAAAGGGCCCCATGCCAAATTGAACAAAAGTGGCCATTTCTGCTTCCGCGTTGCACAAAACTAAACAGTTTCCCCCCTATGCAGAGTATCATTGCAGTTCCCCAGCACCCTGTCCATTGGCTTGTTTTTATCAGTGTCATCATCACCATGGAGCTCCGATGGAATTCTTGGTGCAAACCAGGGCTGGATTAGGGCTAAAAATCAAGCCAACAGGAAAAATATCAACCACTTTTGGTCATTAGGTAAGTCCCTGAAGTTCCCTCCCCCCCCCTCCCGATGCCCCTGCGGCTCCCCTTGGACTGCCTACATAAATTGTAATTGGGAAGTCAGGATGTGTGTGTGTGTTCAGGGATCTGCGGGAGACCAGACCACCTCATTGGAGGACACATTATTTTCATGGCTATTTCAAGTGGGTAGGCAACTACTGACTTACGTACGTTTAGTTCTAGTTCTACGCTACAATCTGCAAGCATACAGTACTTCCAACTCAGCAGCAGGGCCAACGTGTGACTATTATCAGGAGTGTCAAAAAATGCACACCTGGGGCCACCTGTAATAGGGTGCGAGAATCAGAAAGTGAGTGATTTTGGGAGAGTGTCCACATTTTTTTAAAGCGGCAATCATTTACACTGACAATCCAGGTTGATTTTGTAATTTAAATGATTGCCACTTTAAAAAAAGGGAAAAAACTTTTGTTTTAGCATTGGCTTTCATTTTTCTTTAATTTTGTGCTTTTTTAAATTTTATTACTTGCATTATAAGTTACATTCTTCTGCCTAAAGTTCTTTTGACACATTGGTACAGAGAAACTATTAAAAAGAACTAGGAAAATGCAGCACATTTCTACCATCTGCCACTCTATAAAAAATGCATTCTATTAAAATCTTCCTTTTGCTTTTGGATTGAAGTGTTCTGAAGCCATTGTATATTCAGGTTTGTTTCATTGTACAATGGTGGATATCTTTTAATCAGTGCCAGTGTCTGTGTGGAATAAAGAGACGCGGGCAGTGCATTATCTGTAATGAGGCAATCTGTCTGGTTAGATCCTGTATTGTACACTAAACACTGCTTTCAATAATCATATGTAATGTATCACGGAGGGATGAAAAATTTCCTTGCGGCTCCAGCAGCTAATCGATATCTCTTTTCTCCCCGTGGATTGATGTTTTCAAGATATCTGAAGCAAAGTCTTTACTTACAGAATTACAATGTTCATGTTTTTTTTTTCCATATACAAAACATACATTCATTACAATCCTCTGTCCCGTTTTCTAATCTCTATTGGAAAACAACAATTTAACCAGCTTTGATTTATCAAAGTCAGAATAGGGTTTGTATCAGCAATATGATAAAACAAAGTGTCACATTGTCAGTGTGTAAGAAAAATGTATAGATGACGTTGATTTATGACTTCAATATTTTATTATCTTTTAATGTGTTTTATGCTGGTCCACACAGAGTTTTAGATGTTCTGGGATCAAGGTTATTTTATGATTACAATCAGAACAGAGCGGGGAACATGCGTTTGCTGTTTCTGTAAAATGATCTGGGATTTCGGTGTTTCTTGTACAGCGAGTGCCCAGGTTCTGGTTGTAAAGTTTTATTTTGTTATCTGAGCAGATATATAACTGGAAGAGGCATCTGCCCTGCTTGGATATCTGACTTAGTTAATTTGCCCTTTGGCACCTGACATCATGATGTAGCTGTTGGTAATACCCCTTAATAGCACTTGAACTGTAGGAAGGTCGCCGCAGTACAACTCCCAGCGCTAGCATATAGAGAGGCCAACCAGCATAGGGCAAAGCCGTCCCGCATTCCAGGTCCCGCCCTGTGCGCCAAAAATTTGGAGGCACATCACTAAAGTTTAACAATTACTAGTTCAGACAATATTTGAACAGTACGGAGGCACCATTTGGCCAGTGTACAGAGCAGTACATGTTGGTCCAGAGTACAGCCTAAGGCCTGATTGGACCAGGGGAGATGTTGGATGCAATGGAATGATGGTTTTTACAGTGGCATAACTACCTAATTTTCGCCCCCCCCCCCCCCCCCCCGCCGCAGATTTTTTTTATCAGCACATGCATCTAACTTCACCATGCATACATACATTTTTTTTTTTTTTTGTACAGAATCACAGCATACATTTAGACATAGAAACATAGAAACATAGAAACATAGAATTTGACGGCAGATAAGAACCACTTGGCCCATCTAGTCTGCCCCTTTTTTTAAACATGTTACCTCAAACCATATTTGATCCTTATTTTTTTGTAAGGATATCAATATGCTTATCCCAAGCATGTTTAAATTGTACTACTGTATTTGCGTCTACCACCTCTGTTGGGAGGCTATTCCACTTATCTACTACTCTTTCTGTGAAAAAATTCTTCCTCGCATTTCCCCTGAATCTTCCTCCCTCTAGTTTCAGTGCATGTCCTCGTGTTCTGTTGCTCCTCTTCCTGTGAAGAATGTCTCCCACCTGTACCTTGTTAAAGCCCTTGATATATTTGAAAGTTTCTATCATGTCCCCCCTTTCCCTTCTCTGCTCTAAAGTATACATATTAAGATCTTTTAGTCTTTCCTGGTACGTTTTGTGATGTAGGCCATGCACCATTTTAGTTGCTCTTCTTTGTACAGTCTCTAATGTATTTATATCCTTCTGGAGATATGGCCTCCAGAACTGAACACAATACTCTAGGTGAGGTCGTACCAATGACCTATACAGTGGCATTATTACTTCTTTCTTTCTACTGCTGATACCTCTCCCTATGCAACCAAGCATCTGACTTGCCTTCTTCATTGCTTTGTTACATTGCCTACCTGCTTTTAAGTCCCCTGAAATGGTGACACCTAGATCCCTCTCTTCCTCAGTAGTTTCCATTATAGTGCCATTTATACTATATTGAGTCTTTGGATTTCTGAGACCCAAGTGCATGATTTTGCATTTTTTGGCATTAAACTGTAGTTGCCATTCTCTTGACCATTTCTCTAATCTGCCTAGATCCTCAATCATTTGTTTTACCCCTCCTGGTGTGTCTACCCTGTTGCATACCTTTGTGTCATCTGCAAAAAGGCACATTTTACCCTCAATTCCATTAGCAATATCACCAATAAAGATATTAAAAAGCACCGGTCCAAGTACAGATCCCTGGGGTACTCCACTTGTAACCTTTCCCTCCTTTGACTGTACTCCATTTACTACAACTCTCTGTTTTCTGTCCTGCAACCACGCTCTTATCCATTCAACTATCTTAGAATCCAATCCCAAGCTTTCAAGTTTATTTAACAGTCTGCGATGTGGGACAGTGTCAAAAGCTTTACTAAAGTCTAGATAAGCTACATCTACAGCCCCAACTTGATCTATTACTTTAGTCACCCAGTCAAAAAAGTCAATAAGATTTGTTTGACATGATCTTCCCCCAGTAAACCCATGCTGTTTTGGATCCTGTAAATTGCTGGTTTTGAGATATTCTACAACTCTTTGTTTTAAGAGTGTTTCCATCAATTTCCCTACTACTGATGTAAGGCTCACTGGTCGATAGTTGCTTACCTCTTCCTTGCTTCCACTTTTGTGCAGTGGGACTACATTCGCTGTTTTCCAGTCCTCTGGGATTACTCCAGTAGCTAGTGACTGGTTGAATAATTCTGTTATTGGTTTTACCAGCTCCCCTTTAAGCTCTTTTAGTATCCTTGGATGTATCCCATCTGGCCCCATTGATTTATCGACTTTCAGTTTTGAGAGTTCTGTGAGGACTTTCTCCTCTGTAAATGTACTTGTCTCTCCCTCAGTTTTCTGACTATACTTGCAACTTAACTGTGGCCCCTTCCCCTCTCTTTCAGCAGTGAATACTGAGCAGAAATAATTATTAATATTATCTGCTATTACATTGTCCCCCTCAAGAAAACTTCCACTCTCTGTCTTCAGTCTAATCATTCCACTTTTTGTTTTTCTCCTTTCACTTATATACCTAAAAAAAGTTTTCCCCCCTTTACCCACTGACTGGGCCATTTTCTCTTCAGCCTGTGCTTTTGCACATCTGATTACCTTCTTAGCCTCCTTCTGTCTAACAAGATACACCTCTTTGTCCTCATTCTTCTGCGTCTGCTTAAATTTCTTAAAGGCCAACTTTTTTGCTTTCACAATACTTGCTACTTCTTTTGCAAACCACAATGGCTTTCTTTTTCTTGTGTTTTTCCTAACTCTTTTGACACAAAGTTCTGTTGCTTTTAGAATTGCACTTTTTAATTTTTCCCACTTATCCTGCACTCCTTCCACGTTCTTCCACTCTGCCAAAGAATCCCTTACAGAGTTTCCCATCTCTACAAAATCAGCCTTCCTAAAATCTAACACCTTTGTTTTTGTGTGCGATGAGTCAGTCTCTGTCTTTATTTTGAACCATACTGCTTGATGGTCACTGGATCCCAGATTTTCACCCACATTTATGTCAGATATTCTGTCACCATTTGTAAGTATTAAGTCTAATATTGCGTCCTTACGAGTGGGCTCCCTCACCAATTGCTGGAGGGATGCTCCTTGCAAGGAATTCAGCATGTCCCTACTTCTGGTGGAACTTGCAACAGGCAGCTCCCAGTTTACATCAGGTAGATTAAAGTCTCCCATGATTATCACCTCTCCTTTTAATGCCATTTTATTGATGTCCTGCAATAGGCTCTTGTCTAGTTCCTCTTCCTGACCTGGAGGTCTGTAGATCACCCCTATACGAAGAATCGCCTTCTCCCCTGTTTCTATGGTCACCCAAAGGGCCTCCGTTTTTTCTTCAATACTTTGTATTAAGGTAGTCTTTATATATTTTTTCACATATATTGCAACCCCTCCTCCAATTTTTCCCATTCTGTCCTTCCTAAATAAAGTATATCCTGGTATAGCTATGTCCCAGTCATGATTTTCATTGCACCATGTCTCTGTAATAGCCACAATATCCAGTTCATCCCTTGTCATTATTGCAATTAGTTCTGGGATTTTATTTCCTAAGCTCCTAGCATTTGCACACATAGCTCTTAAAGTTTTGTTTGTGCTTCTCCTGCTGCTAGCTATGTTCATCTTTCTGCCTATATCTATTCGGTTTTGATCGGCATTATCTTCTGTTGCAGTGGATAGGCTTTCTGTTCCATTTGCCTGCAGAGACAATACCTCTAGGTTGGGGGAGCAGATTTCTTCATTCTTATTTGGTTCACTGCCCCCCTCTGCTAGTTTAAATAGTTGCTTATGAAGCTTCCAAACTTCTCACTTAATATTCTCGTTCCCCTTGAAGATGGGTGCAGGCCATCACTTTTATATAAGGCTCTGTCTTGCCAGGTAGCTTGACTTTGACCTAAATATCCAAATCTCTCCTCGTTGCACCATTTCCTTAGCCAAACATTGAAGTTTCTAATTCTCAGAGTTCTATCTTCCCCTTGGTGTACTGGCAATACTTCTGAAAAAGTTACAGTGGTTGCCACCTGTTTTAGAGCAGTTCCTAACTTTCTAAATTCATCTTTTACGGCCATGACTTCAGCATTAACCAGGTCATTTGTGCCAAGGTGGACGATGACATCCACCTCCCCATCTTTTCTTGCTGCCTTTACAATTCTTAGCATGCGTTCTTTATCTCTTGGAGCTGTGGCTCCATGGCAGTAGTAATGGCGACTGGGAGGTACAGTAATAGCTAAGTGGCTAAAAGGTCACTTGGAGGTTTCACCAACAGTGCATCCAAAGATGCACCAGATGGTAACGCAGCATCTATGGGTCTCAGTCCTTGCACAGATGTACACCAGGGAAGGAGTGCCAGATCAAGCCTTGAGCACTTTAGACAGGGGGGCACCCATGCACTTGTCATTACTGGCCGCAAACTGCATGGGAGAATATTACACTGTCAAAACAAAGTAAAGGCAGTATAAACTTGGTCAATGTGTAACTTCATGGGTATATATATATATATATATATATATATATATATGTACAATATAGCGCAGTCACAAAATGGCACTCGCAATATGAATTATACGGATCGTGGTGCAGGGTCCATTAAAAAATAAATACAGCACTTACCCAACCTTGGTTGTAGGCAAGGAACAGACCAGCACTCGTGGTTTAGAAGTGAACAAAAGATTTGTATTTAAAAAGTTACAACATCTTAGTGAGAGAGTACAACAGGGCTGACCCGACAATCGTTTCAACTGGATCACCCCTTTGGAAAACCGGAGATCCGGTTGAAACGGCTGTCGGCACTATCTGTACCTCTTTCAGTTTACTTAGAGCAGGTCAGGACTCAGGTGCTTGTGATCGGGGATGCCCCAGTCCCACTCTGTAGAAGCAATAGTTACATGGGGTGCTAGTAGCAGAAGAAGCAATTATCTGGGGTAGTAGACTAGTAGAATGTCAAGCAGCAGTTACATGGGGTAGTAGGAGAAGGAGGGATTTTGGGGCAGATTTATTAAGCTTGGAGAAGAGATAAACTGGAGATAAGGCAAAAGGAGATAAAGTGCCAGCCAATGAACTGTGTTTGAAAATGGCAGTTGGAAGTTGATTGGCTGGTGCTTTATCTCCTTTTGCCTTATCTCCAGTTTATCTCTTCTCCAAGCTTAATAAATCTGCCCCATAGTTACCTAGTTATAGGATCGACCCAGGGCTTAAAGAGGTCCTAGGGAGATGGTGGAACTAATTTCTCCCTGAAAAATAAAGATACTGGAACATGAGGAGGAGACAGTGTGTGTGTGTAAGTACCAGGTGGGAGGACCACTGGTGGATGAGAACCATGGAGCTTCCAGGAGCTGAGGAAGGGGGAGATGGCTGCATCTCATCAGTGATTCTAGTGCTGCCTGCATCTCTATTGACGTGTGTAGTAGGCTGGATTTACTGTTGTAATTACCGTGCAGGGCTGTGGTAGCAGTGGAACTTGTTCCACCTGCTATTACAGGTGGTGGAACTGAGTTCCACTCTGTCCCTGTCTGATTAGCTGATTGACTATTTGTTTATCACTCTTCATGTTATCACTTTTTGAAGCTTGATATATCTGGCCCTAAGGTAGGTATTCAATTAGCAATGAATACCCCTCAAAATAAAGTCTCCCACACGGCAAAAAACATTGATTCTGCAGTTTACATGGAATCAGTGAGTTTCCACACTTGAGACCCAATTGTTTTGGTGCTAGAATAGCCTTTCCCTGTGCCGCAGAGATGTGGGCTGCCAATTGAACACTCCCCTAAGGTGTTGTTTTAAATTGGTTTTCGGTACCAACTTTGGTGTTAGTCACTTTTTATCCATTAATTTGTATACATGTGTTTTTGACAAAGAAGTCTTCCTCGTAATCTCATGTGAAACAATTAGTTACCTCTTGTGTTGCTTTATCTGCTTGGATTTTAACTATTCTTTTAGCCAGAGGTGGTTCTAGAGTTTGCAGATCACTAGTTGAAAAGTGGGCTTCATAGTCAAGTTTATTTAGTTATTATTTATTATCAGGTTCTTATATAGTGTAGTGTCATATATAGTGTAGCAGTCAGCTGTACTTAACAATTGGAAACAACAGTGTTAAAATAAAAAAAAAGATAGTCATAGAGGTAAAGCCCCACTCGTAAGCTTACAATCTATACATAAATAGGCATTGCAATATAAGGCTAGGTGTTATCTACAGATGTATCCACATTTATCTGTCCTACAAGTCGCATTATACATAACACATGAGCTCCAAGTGAAACTCTAGCGCCGGGTGACTTTTTTTGTGCCTTTTTCAATTAAAATGTGTCTTATTTGCAAAACATTTCCAGAAAAACTCCATAATGTTCATTTCTTATTCAGATACATATGCACACTAAATATAAGACATGCAGCACTTGATTTTAATCAGCTGAAGCTGCTTATGCATCCTATTTCCTCCGTTTTGCAAATAAGACACATTTTTATGGAAAAAGACACAAAAAATACATCTAATCCTACTAAGTCCTTTGGTACACAAAAGGAGGCCAAATGTATGTATGTGAACACATCTGTATGATCACCAAGCACTATTGGCATGGAATCAGGAGCGTGGGAAAGTGAAGAAATAGAAAATAAATGATATGTTTGGACTGTACAGCGGGTATGTAATCGCATGGGCAAAGTTTATGAGGGTTATGTCAATATCACATGACAAAAATAAAAATAACCTACTGTTGCTCCATTGCAGCACATTTCCAGGTCTTCTGCTGTAACGCATTTCTCACCTCCATATCAAATGGGATCTCGATGTTCATATAGATCCTCCAAACACACTACGGGTTACATTTATTAAAGCTTCAAAAAAAAAAAAAAACTTGATCATTTCTCTATTGTATTCTTGAAAATGATAAACAGACTCTTATTGGTCACTATGGGCAACATCACCTCTTTTCATTCTAAGAAGCTTTAGTAAATGTACCCAGGGCCACCAACAGCGCATCCAGGCCCCGATAAAAAAGGGAGCGTGTACATTCAGAGCGTGTGTGGCCACGACCCTGTAAAAAAAATTGTCAGGAGGTTCGGCCATGTGCGGACGGCCGACCTTCCGGCAGGTAGGAAACCCGCTCAGGGAGAGAGAGGACAGGATGCTGCCTCTCACCCACACACCAGGGGCGAATTTAGGGGTCAGGCCGCCCCTAGGCACAACATTTTGGGCCGCCCCCCCCCCCCCTTCCATATATATGTATGTATATGTGCACCTGTGTGTGTGTGTGTGTGTGTGTGTGTGTGTATGTATGTATGTATGTATATATATATATATATATATATATATATATATATATATATATATATATATATATATACACTGTATATGCCATAATTAAAAAAAAAAAAACACCAGCACTTAGTCACCAATAACATACTTTATTAGCACTTACTGTTAGACACAGGATGCAAACAGTTAAGTGCTCCAGACACTTTCTGCTCCGTGCAGCATGAAGAGAGGAGAGGAGGGAGGGGGGCTCGTAACCTGAGTGCAGGCAGTAGCAGACGGACGGACTCCGGAGGTTCACATTGTCAGCGTGTGAGCAGGGCACATGCCCTGCTCGGAAGAAGGGAGGGACGGGTATCTGTAGCTTCAGGCTGCAGTGCGGGCAGAGTTGGACAGGTACATCGGCAGCCAAAGAACGGCAGCAGCAGCGCTGCTGACCACACTGGCATAGCTGTGAGGACGGAGGCAGAGAGGATAGAGACCTCCTCCTTGCACTGAGGAGCGGTGGCAGGCTGCCGCTCTGTAAAGGAGTGTCGGACTGGCAAACTGCGCGACAGCAGGTGCCTGCCAGCTGCCGCCCATAACAGGTGCCGCCCCTAGGCCCGTGCCTCACGGGCCTAGTGACAAATCCGGCCCTGCCACACACAACACTGAGCAGTGAGAGAGAGGCTGTGCTGCAGCAGCAGCCTGTCCTCTCTACTTCCACTGCCCGGCTCTCTGCAGCATGGGAGGGGAGTGTGTGAACCGGGTAAAAAGTACCCCCTCGACGCCACTGGATGTACCCTAGAAGAGGTAACTAACTGATTGTTTCTCATGAACTCACAAGGAGTCTGTCGTCACTGAGCTGGGAGGTAGCAAAGTATACCCTACATATTTGGGACCAGAATTGGCCACTTTCAAGTTGGGAATGAAGAGACCGGGAAGTTCTTGTAGAATCTGCTTTGTCTCATTAAATGTGACTGAGAGCTCTCAATAATAGATCTGATTGCTGTTTTGGAAGTAATCTCAGTAGTGTTTGGAGGAACTGTCTGGCAGTTTAAAGACGGAGTAAATTGTTGTTTCTCAAATATTCTCGCTTCATGTCTCTGTTGGAGTTTTTAATATTTTCCCACTGTTGTAAAGATGTTATTTTGATTGATGTATTTATGTATAGTTATATGCTGTAACTTATTTGTCTTTATGTTATAGCTCTGTCTTGTCAGGCGTTGCATTGAAGTTTTTATTATAAGATTTTCATTTTTAGAATCAAATAAGCCAATTTTAAATGTAATTCAAGTTTTCTTTATTTAGAGCACATTTATCCAAAGAAATTTAAGGGATATATGGCCCAAACTCCCATGTCTGGGTGGCATCTGCAAATTTCAAGCATTCCCTAAATGTCTCCATAGCAATAATTGGAGATATCTTCTGCAGCCCCCTATTTTCAATAGGGTCTACCAGTACCAGCTATATTGTGGGATTGACCAAGCTCAGCTTAACCCAGTGGTTCCCAAACTGTGGGTGCCTTGGGACACTTGCAAGGGAGCCTCAGGTTGGTGGTCCAGAAATTATTCACGTTGGTCAGTGCAGTAAGCAAAACTAGTGCTTATGGCTTCCCATCATAAAATATGTGGACATATAGATGCAAACCCTGTCTCTCACCACATAACTAAACCTAAAGGACCGTACACACTGGTCGATGAATGCTGCCGCCAATATTGGTGGCAGCAAGGACCCGGCGGGGTGCCGGCATCGGCAAGTGCATGTAGGACTTGGCGATGCTGGAGTGCGTTGAACAACCCTGGGAGGGAGCAAGGGCCATGCTGCATTCTGTATATTCCCCTTTAGATGATATATTTTATGAACATTCTCATAATGCATTGTATTTGAAACAAAGTAGATTTTAATAAACAATTCGTAAAAACAAATGATGACAATGTGTAATAAGATGAAAGTGTTTATCTGGATATGTAAGGTTTATCCCAGGGTGGTGTAACCCTGCAGTCAGGAAGGGACCATGTACAAAGCTGCCACTAGTGTGGAGATAATGCCGCTCCTGCATTTCCTGTTATTGTTGCAAAGCAAAAGGCTGCAACCGGAATAATTACTAGAAATAACGCCACAGAGGAGAGTAAACAAAAAGTTACTTCCTCTGCGTTGACTGCACAGACGCCTTCCACCACTGCACTGTGGCACATCTCTCCCCTGAATCCCATGCAACTAAGGGTTGGTCATCGATTATTATTATTATTGATTACAAACCATTGATTGTTAGCAACCAATGTTTGATGATTTCTCTCCACCATCCATAGTTCATCTGTCTCCCTTATTTACAACATGCACATACCTCCCAACTTTGAGAAGGGAGGAATTTTGGGGCACGTGGCCTAGTGGAAAGGAGGCATGGTCTATACTTCCACCACTCCCGCAAGGCCATGCCCCTGTTTTCGCCACTGTTGGGGGCATGAATAGACGCATGCGAACAGCATCTATTCTTGGGTGATAAAACAAAACATAAGAAAATAAGTTGTGAGTGGATGCACTCCGTTGGGGACTCCCAACTGCCCACCCCACCTGGAAAGTGGGACAGTTGGGAGGTATGACATCCTTGGAGTAGGATTTCCATGCAGAATACGGAAAATAGGCCAACAGTGATGGTAGAACTTCCTGTTCTAGCATATTAAAAATGTGCTTGTACCCATGACTTCCATCATAACAAAAGATCTGTCTATCTACAATATTGATGTTTTTACAGCAGCTGTTAGCAGTGATTAATAGGCTTGTTGGCTTCGCATTGCCGCATCAAACAAATATATGCAAGTCATTAACATTGTTACTTTGCTGAATTGTCCATGGAATAGATGGCTGTAAGATTTGTGGATATATTGTATTAGCGGTCCAACCATCCCAGGCTGAGATATATGCCGATGTTTTAAACAGATGTTCTAATGCTTTTAAGCCCCTTGTCAGGAAATGAATAGGGAGCCTTAGTGCAAATGGACAATTTATTAAACAAAGCTAAGAGTGATAAGAGGCTTATATTTACTGCACTGTCTGGCCAGCAGATAGATGTATTTGTATTAAGACATCCGATATACGTATGCTATAAATTTCAGGTCTTTGTTTCTGTGATGGCGAATTTGGCCGAGTCTATTTGGGTAAGATGTATTGTACCTAAATCATGTCTAACTGCGTTATTGTGTGCTATTACTGTTCATAAATATTTACACGCATTTTCTGGTATATGGATCTTCTTTTAATCACCTTCTGTTATTCAGCTTGCATTTCCCTTTTATTTTAATGAATGCTATTGCAGGGAGATATAATCTTAACATCCACCATAATAAATGCTAGTTACTTATAGACTTTGACCCCGAGACCTTGAGATACTTAGCGGTCGCTGAAGTATTCAGAGGTAATTTGCATAAATTAAGACATGAATGATATCCAGGCTTTTTGTTTGAACCTGCAGCATAGGAATGTGGGATGCAGGGCGCAAGCCAATGGGATTAGGAGTATTATATTTAACAGTGGTTTATTTATACCACACACTGTAACCCTCATATGTCAAATCAGAGATGATTTATACAGTAAAATATGCAGCAATGACAGCGTCCCAGACGTCAAGGAATATGAAGTCCCAAAACAGAAATGTTCAGGTTTTAAACATATATTTTAGGTAAATTACAATGTATTAACCTGACATTATACCGTGCCACAATTATGTAGTAAATATTTCCCCTATTCCATCACGGACAGATGCCGCATCTCCTGGGTTCCGATGCGGTATGGGTCATTGGGTCGACCCAATGTAAGTTGACATGCCTTAGGTGGACAGAGTTTTAAGGTCGTCACAAGCATTAGGTTAACAATGGAAAGGTCGGTTGACAGCCAAAAGGTTGACATGAGTTCTTCATGTTATTTTTTCCAGGATGTCAACATAGTTCACATGGACTCCGTCAAAGCTTGCCGTGTATGAATGGTGCCCACATCATAAACGAATACATGTTGCTCCTATCATAAATACACATATGTTTCTGTTTTTTACATCAATTACAAATAATCAATATACTTTAATATATTTAATAAATAATATAATTCTTATCAAAATTCAAAAACTTTCCCCATAACAGAAGAATAAAATGATTTTGCCTCATAACACAATCAATGTTCTTGTCTTCTTAATCCTTAAATACAGTACTTAATATTTGTCTTCAGTCAGTGGTGTAAGTTTGTCTCAGTTGCCCGGAGGCAAGATTAATATTGGTGCCCCCCTCCCCCTCACACACACAACCTTAAATTTTACATTATATATATTTTTTCTGAAATGTATGTGCTCTATATATAAATATTTAGAGAGAGAGGTAGAGTGATAGAAAGGGTACTTGTGTAGTTTCACGGCGCCATCATGGCACCGTGTGTCTGTGTCCAGCTGCGGGGCATGAAAACTCCATGCCAACGTGTATAGTTCGTACCCCCACTATCCACGTTGGAATGGAGTTGATTTTAGATAGCGTGGCGATCGTAGCGAGCCACCGAGCCCGCAGCGCGGGCAGCGACTCCCGCTAGGGGACACAGACGCACGGCGCCATGCTGGCACCGTGAAAGTATACAAGTACCATAGAAAGAGAGAACACATTTCAGAACTCCATTACAAAAGAGATATTGACGGTTTTCAATTAACTGATTTAAACTTGCAGGGGAGGAGAAGTGCCCCCTTGGGAGCAGGAGCCTGGTGGCAGATAACCCCATTGCCTCCCAGAGTTCTGCCTCTGTCTTCAGTAGAAGGGTATTTTGATTCCGCATCTTCTTATTGGCTAAATAAATGTAATAGTTTTGGATGCCGGTTTGTTTTTCTGGTGGACTTGATGTAAGGTCGGGCCATTTATAAACCACCGCTCACTAACTGTAGTTTCTGAATTACTGCCCAAACCGCTGAATATGAAGTACAGCCCTTCAGAGGTCAGAAACATCCCTTTTTTGTTAATTTACTCACAATCGAGTTGCAAACGTTCCATACATTGCAGCCAGAAAGGGGAATAGGAGCGCCTAAAGCTGTTCCAGATAGCGCACAGAATGTTGATTGACATGTTATGGAGGGATCTTTAATATATAAGCCCATTTCAGATGCTCCATCGCATCATTTCAGAATGTGTCCGGAAAGATAAAGGAGACTATCCTAGTGTACATGGCATATCAATCAAATGTACAATGAAAGAGTGAAAGTCACCTTCTACAGATACATTTCCGGGGTATATTTCCATTTATCATACCCTCTTAAATTCCCTTTTCTAGAACCTCCAACAAACGACAGCTTTCAACAAACAAAATACAAGTAAATAAAAAGCAGTTTGCACCCAATTTGTGGATCTTCTTAATGACATTCAATAGTCACACCTGTGTGGGAACTACAATGGACAAAGACGTAAACAAATGTATAATGCATATGAATTGCAATTATATAGCAGCAATGTAAGCCTACATTTAACACACTATTCCTACTAAAGCTTAGGTTCTCTTCTTCCCTGACTGTATGACATGCCCTGTCACTAGTATAAGTAATATATATATAGTACAATCTATTTGAAATGGTATAATCCTTATGGAAGGAGGAATGAAGTGAGTACAAGAAGCACATCAATAACTGGAGACTCTCACACTGTGCTTAGCATGCTAAATGTTCCCCCATGTTCTGTCTTGTTATCTTCCTGTATGACAACATCTGAGGTCATCTGTAGTGCATGTCTCCTGTCAGAGAAGTTTACCAGCACTGACACAAATCCTCAGAAGTAGCACAAGCTTAAAATAAGACTAACATTCCCATTAACAAGACAGTAGACCGCTTTCCAAATAGCACCTAGGAGACGAGGGACCTGGAAATGTATCCCTAGCTGCGATTTTCATGCAAGAACTATTTGGTGCGTTGAAATTCTAAATGAAGTTCTGAAATTTGCATAAACCCTGCCTCAAGAGTTAATTTAATTTATTCATTTTCCCGCAGAGGTTATATCTGGACTGACACAGCCACAAGAGGTAATTGTCAGAAGCCAGACTCGTTTCTACAGTTTTACGTTGTAAGCATCCCCAAATAAATGACTCTGCAGTAATCTGTTGTGATATTAGAAGGGACAGGGAAAATGAATGCCATTTACTTTAATTTAATTAAGTACGTTTGCCGCATTGATTTCCCTCTCGCCTCACTTTTAACTATTAACTTTTAAGCAGTTGTCCTTTCCCAAATATCTTGCTCCAAGTGTGCCCGCTAGTGCCTGCTTTAGATTTTCTTTTTATTTAAATGCAAAACCATTGATTGCTGAACAGTGGCGGTGGCTACTTGCCATTGCAAGGCATATTTTATTGGAAGTAATGGCACAACAATTTCAATGAACATATCTGGTGGTTATTCGTGGGTCCTTAAGGTGGGGGTGGGCTAAATGACTCTATTTGCTTATTTAGCCCCACCCCCTCTCCAAAAAGCCGCAAATTGTGGTAATTTAACGCTTTCGCCAGGGAGATGTGAGGAGGCGTGCGGGGAGTGTGTGTGTGTGTGTGGGGGGGGGGGACCCAATTTCCGGGCCCTTCAGGATAGGCAACCCTTGGCGACATGGCATATAACAGTTCCCTCTGTGTGTGTGTCATACTTGCTAACTCTCCCTGACGAGCCTCGCACGTCCGAACACGGCGTGAATTCCGTGGAGAAAAGGATTGTACGGACCCATCCAAGCAGGGGGTGGAGAGGGGCATGAAGGGCTGTTTGGGCTCATTACTTTATGCGTACGCCCCGCGTTTCATGGGCGTTCCCTTGAAAACGCTGGGCGTATGTATGGTAATGCGGCTGTGATGCACATGTGGGGGGCGGACATCTGACATAGCCGGATGTCAGATGCCCGCCCTTATCTCTGCTTTCACACAGAAAAATGTCCAAGTGGTCTGGAGCACTCGGGGCTGCCTGACTGCTCGGTCCATCATTTGATGGTCGGTGACCATCGGAGAATGGGGGAGGTTCCCACAGATGGGTGAGGTGTTCACATGAAACATCCACTCGCGGTCCATTCGCTCAGCGTCTTACCGCATTCGGTTGGCGTAAGTGATCCATACGGTAGGCGGGGCAAAGAGCACTCGGTGGCCGTCCGAAATATGCATCCGACCGAGTCAACTAGAATAAGAGCCTACAGTATATGAGGTGCTATCATACTGGGACTACAAACAAAAAACACATGGTGCAGATGCACACTCCACATTATTCATTAAAATTTGAGGTTTCTGCTATATTAATTGGCCAATAAATATTTTGCCCACCAACCAGCTTCACGATAACCTCATTATCTCTGGTGGGTCCCTAATACCCACGACATACCTGGGTCTCCTTCTCCACCCCCGTTACTTCCCAACTGCACCTAATAAACATCACAGACCCTGCGTCTGATTCTGCGTCTGTGAGCGATGACAGTTGGAACGCATGTGCTGTGTGTCTGGGATGCATGCATAGATTTAATACATCCGATACCAGTATGTAGCATTGACACAGTGTCTGACAGGTCCTTGCTGCATACCACCCAACACGACCCTCTCCAGGTGGGACACAATGCTCTGCTCCTGCACTGCCCTCTTAATTTATGATTACCATCACCTGTGATGAAACACCTTTCTTAATTAAACTGTTCATAACAGGTGATGGAAATCATAGAGTAAGAGGGAAGTCCAGGAGCAGAGCATTGTGTCCCTCCTGGCATGGGTCATGTTGGGAGGTATGCCGCTGCTGTGTTGGCTGTACCGGGTTATCGCTGTATTATACTAAGATATCAGGTTAAATTCTGAACACTTCTTGTAATATACAACTTGACTGGGACCTGGACATTTCTGAATTTGAGGTACTGTTTGCAATATAATAAGGCGATGACCAACAGTTTGTATTGTAATAATAATAATAATTAACTACAGCTGAACCGATCCATTTCTTAGCTGAGGAAACAAACTCCAACTGCCGCAAGATTAAGTCTGTTTGTTCAGCTCATATTAATTGCAGTTTTAATTAAGAACTTTGGAAATGTTGAAAGTCAACAGTGTAATACTCAATGATGTGAAAAAATGAAAACACATTTAAGATGCACTGCTGCTTTTAATTGCTTTTGTAGCAATAAAATAGTTTAAGCAAATAGGATTTCCTACTACAGCAGAGAGCGGAAACAAACTGCATTTAAACTTTGTACAATAAAGACGTGATCTCCCTGTGAGGATAACTCCATCCTGTTTTTGTTGCAAGACCTAGGGGCCTCGTAATCAATAGGTCCCATAACCCAGAGATAAGTAAGGTTTACAGATAAACAAACGGGTGGATGGAGCTAGAGGTCTGGGCAGGGGTGGATTGTGATGGAAAACCAGCCTGGGAAGTTGATGGAAGCAGCCCTAATGGGGGCGTGGTCAGTTGAGTGGAGCCTGTCAAGGGCCAGCGGGCCTGATTCGAAGTTGGACACAGTTGCAGCCTTACTTACGTCTTTGCTGCAGTTGGGCCTGTGACTCCATACTAATGCCGCTACTTTGCATTTTCCTGGTGTACATTCATGTGTCCTAATGTGCACGGATGGGGACACCCACTGTCAGTGCCTACAGATACCACAATCATGCTTTGTGCTTCTTTTATAGAACAAGGGCCGTATAGGCTTGAGTGCATTTAAGAGCCTGTGAATTTATGATTGTAAATACAGCTATTGAAAGATAGGATAAGGCCCAAAGGAAATCTCAGGTGAGTGGCAGTTTGATCTGCCTAACAGGTAGCATGGGGGCGTCAACCTAGAGAGGGGTACATATAGGCAAGTTGGATAGGAAGGACTTCCTCTTTGAGTCTGGATCCCCACCCTCCCTTCCCTTTCTCTGTGCTACCTGGCTCACGGGCCTTTCACCAAATTTGATTTATAGTTTTAATTATAAATCAGCGAGAAGGCACTCTCGACCTGCACTCAGGTGGGGTGTCAGGTGGTCTCTGTGCGGTATGCCCCCCCCCCCCTCTGCCAGGATGGGGGACAAGTCCCGACCCAACGTGGTGGGGCGTTGTGCACCTCCTGGAGGTGTCCTCGTCAGGCCATAGGAGGGGGTGGCATGTCCGTCACAGCGCAAGCTGTACCCACAATTGAGGGATGTTAGCAGATTGGGGCGCTTTGGTCGCCGCCATGAGTAACATCCGCAGGGGGTGCTGGTCTCAAGTGCTTTTCTTTGCCATCCCTTAACAAATAGGGTCATACCAGTTACAACAAATATTCCATGACCTTTAAACTTACGCAGTTGGTGTCTTATTTATAGTATAAGGCGTTTCAGTGTGAGTTATTTCTAGGCTTAAAAGTTAAGTAACTCTTATCAGCGGCCGCCCAGTCTTTTAAATAGGATGTTTCCTATTCTCCCGCTCGCCGCTACCCGGACTCTGTTTCTGTTATGCGCCGTGCGCTCCGTGCTCCCCGTCTGCCGCTACCTCTCCAGTCCACCCGCTAGCCCATTACCCCTCCTGCAGCTGGACCGGACCCCGCTCCCCGCCACCTCTCCTGCCACTAACTGACTACCCCCTCTGCAGCTCCCGGCTCGTTTTCTGTTATGCGCCGTGCGCTCCATGCTCCCCGTCTGCCGCTACCTCTCCAATCCACCCGCTAGCCCACTACCCCTCCTGCAGCTGGACCGGACCCCCAACCCCCCCCCCCTCCCCGCCTGCAAGCGTCCCCCGAACCCTGCTCTCCTGCTGCTCCCCCGGATTTACATGTTATAAATCGATCCGATTTATCACATGTAAAAAATGGCACATCAAGTGCCAAATCATATCAGGAGCTGCCGGGGGAGCTCAGTGGAAGTCGGGGCCGACATTAGGCCGACTTGTCCTCAGGACAAGTCGCCGTAGTGTATGGGGGCCTTAAGAACACTTTGGTCCCAACAGGAATAAACACACACATTGGCCCCACAGAAAAAAAAGCGCATTATCCTCCACAGAGAACAATAAAAAATGATTGGACCTCACAGGAAATGTAACCCATGCACACGCAACACACACACATTAGCCCAAAAGCATAGAAAAATAATACATTGGCCCCCACATGAAAAATAAATAAAAATAAGGTGAATAAGGTATGACTCTGGGTTGGGGGGAGGGAGACAGACTCTTAGGGGCTGACACACCGAGACATTGTTACAAACAGACACTGACACAAACACACCGATGACGACACAGACACCAACACACAGACATGCTGACATACAGATGCTGACACACACAAACATATAAACAGATGCTTACACACAAACAGACCCCCCCCCCTTAGCACATATAAGTGGGCAGAAAATACTGACCTCCCCACCCCCCTGCAATATGCAATAGCCACCGGTAGCCCCCCTCTGACCTCCCAGCAGCGGACCACATCTCCCCTCTCTGTCCCCCTGCAGCAGCCGGAACACCCCCCCCCCCCCCCCCACACACACACACACAGCAGCTCTCTTCCCACTGCAGCAGCCAGCACACCCACACTCTCTCCTCCTGCAGTAAAACATAGAGCAGCCAATAGCAGGCTCACTCCCAGCAGAGGTTGCTGGCAGGTGCCAGTAGGGTTACTGTGGCTGTGCTCCTGAGGCTTGTTACCTTGCTTTCCCACCAGTATGTCCACTTCTCCCACTGGTCCTACCCACTGTGTCATTTTACTTGGCTGCTGCAGTGCTGCCCCCGGCTAGCAGCTCCAGGAAGTGCCCGCTAGCCGCAGCAGCTTGCAGATTCTGATTTCTGTGTGCATCTGCAGAACAGCAATGATTGACAGCTGGCCGCGGGACTGTGGGACCGGTCCGCCTAGGGGGCTATTGGACCAGCCCACCGGTAAACTATCCTGGTGTCCCGGGGGGCCAATCCACCTCTGGCTCCAGGCCTCCACATAAAATTGGTCCAGCATATGTATTAAAACTGTATTTCTACTTTTCTAAAAAAAAAATATTTATATTTATTTAAGGAGACATTTGAGCTGATAGTGTAGGGGGCAGGAGTTAAAGTGAGGATAAAGGGGTGGAACTGAGTTCCACTTCTACCACAGTCCTGAACCGTCATTCCAACAGAAAAGCCTGTCCCAGCAGCTTCTTCTTCTGGCATGGCATATGTGATACCATCACCGCCGTTGAAGTGAAGAAGGGCCACTAAGTGGAACAGGCTCTATGCATGCTACAGACAGGTGAGAGGGGGCTGGAGGGACTCAGAGGTGTGGAAGCTGTTGAAGGGATGCAGGGCATGGAGCTTCTGAGGGACATGGACAGGGAGCTGCTGGATTGACAGGTACAGATATGTATAAGCAGGACAACTGTGCATATTATGTGTATAAGGGGCAATACAGTGTGACTTTAATATGAATCAAGGACCTACATGTGGTGTAATGTGTATATGATTGTGCTACTGTATTTTGTCATTTTTATTGGACTTACCAAAAATGGTGACCACAAACCTTCTTTGTGGGACCATTGTCCCTTTACAGTAGGTCACAAATTCCCTGGCACTGGTCTAGTCTCTGCCTAATGTACGGGGAGGGGGGATTAGGGAAAAGGACTTCCACCACCTCTCCAGGACCCAGGGGTGTAACTAGATATTTGCAGGCCCCATAGCAAAAGGTCGTAAGGGCACCCTATTTAGCAGCTGATGGTGATAAATGTATGTAAAACATATTACTTAGACAGTAAAGATGGGCCCCCTTCAGCTCTGGGCCCCATAGCAGCTGCACCTATGGTAGTTACGCCCTTGCCAGGACCGATTTAAGCCCTGGTAGGGGGGTGTACACACACTGGTGCAAGATTCCATGGTGCGACTGATGGTAAAATCTAAAGATACACCAGTTAGATTTAAGCATCTGAAGATATTCAAAGTGGCCCTTGGAGTCATGCATTTTCAGACGCATGGCTGTACACCTCAGTAGGGAAGGACATTGCATTGCGAAGTTTCCTAATCAATGTTTTTGAAAGAATGCTAGTATTAACATTCGATGGCAGCATTCCAATGTTTCCTGCTACCGAATGGTAAACATTCAATGGTGCTGCATTGCTCGTACTGGGTTCTAACCACAATCCCATCCGAGGGTGACCATGCGCATGCACTGAATTTTTTCCCTACGCCTGAGAGTGGTTTATACTGTAGCATGTTTTGCATAAAGTCGCATACGCACATACGGGCGCTGCTGCATCTGACTACTGCTATTGAAGTTATGATGACATTTTTTTTTTTAAATCCCTATTGCAGATTTATTTATTTATATTATTTATTATCAGTTTATTTTATAGCACAGCAAATTCTATTGCACTTTCATTTCGCCTACATACTAGCTTTTACATGCAGCTAACCGCTCCTGAGACAGGCGTACAAATGGTAAAATATAACGTTACTCTTTATCTAATACAGATGAATGTGGTTGTCCACATCCTCTCTGATGATTTCAGAGTGATCGGTGAGCCTGACAGAACATGTCTATGAGACCGTTTGGGCCATCTCACCGCGTATGTTTGTACATATAAATACTGGATTAGATTGTTATAGCACACTTTAGATTGAGGAGACCAATTCCTGTTATTAATGTTCACCTATACAAACCATTATTTGATGCTTTTAATGCCCCAATGTTTCTTTGTGTGTGTGTTTGACAGGTCTGTTTTTATGGTTATGGCAATACCAATTCTAACTAGGGTACATTTTCCATTTGCATTGTGTGGGGAAAAGCACTCTGTGAGATTTATTGTTGTATAAATGATCCCCAGCTGTTTAGAGGCCTCTCTGAAACATAAATGTAGTGTTTGTTGTTTTCTGTCATAATAAACTACCCTTTCCTCCCTCTCCTCATTTCTGTGGTTGACCTGCTCATGCTGTCTGCATGTGATAAATGGAAGATGCCACCAAATGGGGAACTATCACCTCTACCTGTCCTTGAGCAAGGAACATTTGTCATACACTTTTGTTAGCACCGTCTATTGGTAGACACAACAGGTTTACATGAGGTTTTATTGCTATTGTTCAACATTTTACAGGGGGGGGTATTTTTATTAACTATACAATCAAGAATATCGCTTCAGAGCTCTCCCCTCATGTCTGATGTGGATTTTCAATTATTTTCTTTCACAATATAAGGTAGTGAGATTTTTCAATGTCATTTCTGTTAAAATGTTAAGCTACTGTGGAGGAAGTTCTCTAGGCTTATGTTATCCCCATAGCACCCCAGTCATCTATGCTTCCAGAAATATCATATAAATTCGGATCACCTTATAATTACAATATACTGATGTCATCACTGCATACCTCCCAACTGTCCCGCTTTCCAAAGGAACATCCCGTTTTTTTTGGGGGGGGGGGGGGGGGGGCATTGTCCCATGGCGTGGGCGGGGGGGGGGGAGTTGGGAGTCCCCCCTGTCACCCGTGAATAGACAATGTGTGCATGCATCTATTCATTCCCACACAGCAGCGAAAACAGGGCGTCACGTTTGGCCCCCAAAATTTCAGGTGTGCTTATGGCACACTCCAGCGTCCCTCCTCGGCCACCCTTAAAGTTGAGAGGTACAGTATGTGACTGTAGTATTTATTCGGAAAACGTGTTTGTCATTAGACATAGGCATAATACATGGGAATAGGCAGCTAGTAGCTGCCTATGCCTGGCCATTGTATTGTCCTAGAACGCCACCCCCGGCCCTCTGGACTGGTTTTAATTTTCGGAGTAAAAATAAAAATACACTGTAGCACTATCCCCTGCTCAAATTCTAGTTTGACACAAGTTATCTTGGATATTTGTTGGAGAGAACACACTACCCAATTGGCTACAAGCAACACTAAAGACCTACTTGTGGCAAACTAGAATTTGAGCAGGGGATAGCGCTACAGTGTATTTTCATTTTTTGTTTGGTGTACTGTAGGGGTGGGTGTATAGTGACTCACAGAATATACACACAGCAGCAATCCCAGGCGCAGATTTTCTCCTGTCGAACCCCCTTTTTTCTTTAATTTTCGGACTGTTCGGAGTAATTCTGGACATGCGGTAACCTTTCTCCTGACACATCTTCTAAGGCAGTCCACTGCACCCACATACAGGAGTTCCTAGTTCACTTCCTGGTGAAGTGGGCAGGATGAGGAGATTATACAGGGAATTTTAGTTCCGAATGGAGGAGAGAGAGAGGCTATCAAACCTCTATTACTCATATAACTAACAAGTGGTCAGGTATAGGTTAAACATGCTATAAAATTACACATGCATAGCATAACCAATGGGATACAGAAATGTGCCTTTGTAGCATGCACGCTCCCACCTCATGGCAAGGTGCCTGTCTCTTCTTGCTGGCACATGCTCTTTGGTCCCTGGCGCTAATGGAGTGCTCAAATCCATATATACAGTGGACTTATACAGCTGCTACCACTAAGCATGTGCAGCAGACCTATTTTGTCCCTTAAAATGCTATTATTGTCAGGACTCAAGTTTTTAGCTGGGCCAGAGGGGGTTTCTGGACAACTGGAAACCCCACTGTGTTTGCGTATGTGAAAGCTCATGTCACAGCGGGACTGATGTCAGTGTCTGGTACAAGTTATAGTGCCTGAAATAATGTGAAAACAAACCATCACCATGACAACCCTCAGAAAACTAAACAGATCAGCACTGTAATACTGAATATGCTGTCTGAGAATGCTATGAAGATATTATAATGATAAATACAATCTACAGTACCTTAGCGCTAAATGGGTTAAAGAGGAAGACAATATAACTAGCCACAAATTCTGCAGGGTTATGTTTTATGCCAAAGAATATACTGTATTTTATAATATAATGTATAATATAATATATTAATTTGTCCAAAAGTAATGAAAAGATTGGTTTTTAATAAAAAGTAGATAAATTGCCATTAAGGTCATACGCCTGGACAGTTATTAAGCCGGATCATGTTGGAGATTTTTTTTTGTGGCTTTTATTGTTCTTCTCACGCTGCTCACTGCACCTCAGGCTGGCGGGTCCTTTGCTATCTTCACTGGCATAGTGTGACGTTATTACGTCATGTCAAGCCGTACAATGTACATGCTGGCTGTGGCTACTCTACATACATACATACACATAATGGGGGAAATTTACTAAAGGAAATTTGTAAAAAAATAGGTTGTATTTGTATCCAGAAATACACTCATTTTTGACATTTACTATCCCGAAAATACGGCAATTCGTATTCGTATTGATGTGCTATCAATACGAATACGAATTGCCGTATTTTCAGGATAGTAAATGTCAAAAATAAGTGTATTTCTGGATACAAATACACCTATTTTTTACAAATTTCCTTTAGTAAATTTCCCCCAATGTGTCCAGTAGAAGCTGTTAAGTAACTAAACATTTCTCTGCAGCCCCCTCCACACACACACAAACATAGACAAACACACACACACACACGAAAAATTGTGATAGTTTGTGCCAAAGGCAAGTAGCAAAAATGTAGGGCGTGGGGAGGGGGCGTTGCCACATATTAGTACCAATTCACATTACACCACATACTGTGCCAAGCAGAGCCCCTAAAGGCCCCCATACACTATGCGATTTTGGGACGATTTCATCCGATTTCGGCACTTCGGCATAATCGGATGAAATCGGCCCAAAATCGTAGGTATGTGACATTTGATCCGATCCGATGCGCGGTCCCGTGCGCATCGGACCGGATCAGGGAGGTCGGACGGTCTGTACATACGATCACGTCCGACCTCCCTGTATGCATATGCCTGCCACCTGACAGGCATATGCATACAGACACCGGGGAGTAGTGGGGGCGGCCAGCGGCAGCGGTGGTGGGGGCGGCCAGCGGCAGCAGTGGTGGGGGCGGGCAGCGGCGGTGGGGACGGGCGGCGTGTGCGGTGAGCGCAGTGTACTTACACATAGCAGCAGCGGCGGGGACGGGACGCGCAGTGGCGGCTATTATATTTTTAAAATACTTGTCAAATGACCGGCCGCTCTCTGATTGGCCGGAGAGCTCTCAGCCAATCAGAGAGCGGCCGGTCATTTGACAAGTATTTTAAAAATATAATAGCCGCCACTGCGCGTCCCGTCCCCGCCGCTGCTGCTATGTGTAAGTACACTGCGCTCACCGCAAACGCCGCCCGCTGCCGCTGACCGCCCCCCACCGCCGCCGCCGCTGCCCGCCCCCACTACCGCCGCTGGCCACCCCCACCACCGCTGCCCGTCCCCACTACTGCCGCTGCCCGCCCCCACTACTGCTCACCGCCCTGCAGCTCCCCGGGGTTTTTTTTACATGGGATAAATCGCATGCGATTTATCCCATGTAAAAATGGCACATCAAGGGGCAAATTGTATGTGAGCCTCCCGGGGAGCTGCCGGGCGGCTCGCAGGTAAATTGGGTCCGACTTGTCCCTAGGACAAGTCGGCCTAATGTATGGGGGCCTTTAGATTCACTGTGCCAGGATTATGCACATTGAAATGGCCATTATACATTGTAACACCCAGTAATGCCCATTACCTATTATACAACACCCTGTAATGCCCTTTACATATTAAGCCACACACCATAGTGCCCATTACATATTGCGTTGCACACCGTAATACCCATTACACCACACCATAATGCCCATTACATATTTTGCGACACAACGTAATGCCCATTATATATTTTGCCACACACCATAATGCCCATTACATATTATGCCGCACACCGTAATGACTATTACATATTAAGCAGCATAACTGCTGCTTACCTTCATGCTTGTTGCCAGGAGTTACATGCTTGTTGCCAGGAGTTTCTTGGTTGATGTCAGTGGCTACATGCTTGTTGCCAGGGGTTACATCTCGTTCCCTGGGGGTAACATGATCTTTCCAGGGGTTTCATGCTCTCAGTTACTGGGAGAGAGGTGGTTTAAATGCTCAATGCCTGGGGGTTACAAGGATCATGGATCATGTTACATAGACATTCTGGGGGAAATTTACTAAGACGAATTTGTGAAAAAAAAAAAATCGTATTTTCATACGAAAATACGATTTTATTTTTGGCGTATACGTATTTTTGCCATTTACTATTCGTATTCGTATTGATGGGACATTCGTATTTGTATTTACAAATACGAATGATTACACCATCGATACAATACGACAGAAATCACCATTGAAAAGAATGGTGGTTCCTGATTTACTAAGTGGCCGTATTGAAAATATTCAATACTAATTAGCGCAAAACGGCTGCGAATGGCCGGGCAAATAAGGCAGGAAAATACACTTTAGAAAGTTGGCTCCTTATTGGCCACTAGGCGGCCAATAGAATCATTCGGAGGAGAGGCGCGGAAGATGAAACATCTCTGTGTCTCTCCTCAGTCCGTGACAGGTGACCGCCGGGTGATGCGCGACTTGGACTACGGCAGAGAGAAGAGGACGGGATATTCGCCAGTGGACCTGGTGAGTAGGATTTCCTTCCACAGGTCCCCATATGGATTACTTTGGATCCTGGACCCCAGACTCTTCAGCCTTGGAGCCCCGGACCCCGTCCCAGCGCCGGAATTAAGGCCCCGGACTCTGCAGCCCTGGACCCAAGGCACCGGACCCTGGACCATGGAGCCCCGGACCCAGGGATCTACCGACGGGATCAAGATAGGTAAGTATCAGTATGTATGGGCTCTGTGTGTATTAAAGTTTTCTTTTTCTTTTGTGTCAGTGTGTTTTTATTTAACTATTGGTTTTGGTGTGGAACTAAAATTCACAGCAAACCCTTTAATGGTTCTCCAAGTCCCGGTATGCGTTCCAGGCTTGCTGGGACTCATAGTTCCACAGCAAAACGCAATGGTTTATTTCTATTTTTTACACTTTATCAGCTCGATGCCCACCACCCAGGGGCATCGAGGACAGC
Source organism: Crinia signifera (assembly GCF_055691185.1). Classification (NCBI taxonomy): domain Eukaryota; kingdom Metazoa; phylum Chordata; class Amphibia; order Anura; family Myobatrachidae; genus Crinia; species Crinia signifera. Next base: position 111,928,406 of record NC_139225.1, read on the forward strand.
ACCAGGCTTCGGCCTGGTCAGGTAAATCCTGGAGGGGGGGGGCACTCCCCCAGGGCCCCTGGCCAGACTGACTGGTCAGTAGGGTTAATGTTTTGGCCTCGGGACCTTATATAATAAGTGTCCCCCGGCTGTGACATTACCCTGCTGGCTGGTTTGGCCTGGGACTGGTTCTTAAAATACGGGGGACCCCTAGTCATTTTGTCGCCCGTATTTTGGGAACCACCCCCGGACTTGGAGCCTGGGGCTGGTTTTAAAAAATCAGCGAAGCCCTATTTGCCGGGTTTCCTGATTTTTTATTACCAGCCCCGGCTCTTTCAGCCTGGTGCTGGTTACGTCTGTGGGGGGGGACCCCACGCCGTTTTTTAAATTTATTTTTTTACGCACTGCAGCCTGCACGGATCTGACTGATCCATGCAGACTGCCTGTACGAATTTGTATTAGCGGCCGTATATACGGCCGCTAATACAAGTAATTATGTCATTGGAGGGTTACAAAGCAGTCATATTTGACTGCTTTGTAAATTCCCCTCCGGAACACGACTTTGCATACGGCTGAAACAGCCGTATGCAGTCGTATTGATTTGTATTAAGAATACGAATAGGATTTTTTGTATTCATATTCTTAGTAAATTTCCCCCTCTGTGTCTCTCTGTGGGGGAGATTCTCTAAAGCAGAAATGTGGTAAAAACCCAGTTATCTGGGTTTTTACCGCATTTCTGTATGCTCTTTGGGCCCCTCCGCAGTGGCAGCGCTGCGGAGGGAATCACCAGCAGGCAATTACCTGTTGAAGCCTATGGGTTTCTTACCGCAGTGCTACTGTGAGGGATCCATCATGCCCCCCGCCATCACTCTGCGCATGCACAGATGGACTCCCGGGTCACAGACCCAAAAGTCCAGTGCCGGCACCGCATCGCAAGGGACAGCTCTTATTGCAAGAGCTGTCCCTTGCGTTAATAACCGCATATATTACAGCATATGCCGTTATTAAGAATGTGGTGGCCGACGAAGGGGGGCGATAATAGGCAGCGGATGTTAGAACATCCTGCCCTGTGTCTCTTTGTCTGTTCTGAAGATGTTTATCAGCTGCCACTATATGCACAATCATTATTTTCTAAACCCATTTGTCAGTACCTGGGAAATCTGTGGACCCGGGAGACGACCAGGAACCGGGGTAGCTTGCAGGATAGCGGGATGGATATAAGTCCTTCTCATATGGGACCGGGGAGGAGCCCGGGGCTGGTGGACACTGACGTGTAGAAGTTAGCCACGGGGTAGATGATGAAGGACCAGATGATGAACAGGAATCAGGGCCAGTCATAGCAAGTCCAGGATACACAGGTGACTGCAGCGGGTAGCACCCAGGTAGGGGGTGCACAGGAGACTGTGACAGGCTGCAGCCAGACGGAAGGTACACTGGAGACTGGTGGTGATTGTATCCAAACGGAAGGTGCACAGGAGGTTGTTTGCAGAATGCACCTGGACTGAAGATACACAGGTGGTAGCAGAGGTTGTACCCAAACAGAAGGTGCACAGGAGAATGCTTGCACCCAGACAGGAGGTACACAGGTGATAGCAGGGGTTGTACCTGAACGGAAGGTGCACAGGAGGTTGCTTTCAGATGACCCAGACTGATTGCACTTGGAGCAAGACGCTGAAAGTGCACAGGTAGTCAGGAGAGCTCAGGACGCTGGTGTTCCCTAAGGATTGACAAGCGAAGAACTGGCGCCAGCTTGGTTTAAAGATGAGCCTTTTATCCCCCTTGGGATTCGCTGTGACAGCCAGGCCACCTGTATGGAGGTTCCAAAATGGCAGCATTTTATAGGTTAGTTGTGTATTTGTTTGTAGTTTGTGCAGGTTTATGGCAGGAGTTTCTGTTACTTCTTGAAAGCCAGTTGATTTTAATCTAAGTGCTGAACCATCTAATTTTATAAGACACTGGACTGCTGAAAACACATTTTACCATTCCCTTTCCTCTTACCACTTATATAGATTGCAAAGATGTTTTTCAGCAAAAGATTAGATTAGTTAAAAGACTGATCTAGCTGTATAGTACAACAGTGACATTAATGGAAGTGTACATTACAGTAAATTCTATCATGTGAATGGTGTTCTGTGATGTCATTACTTACAGATGCTGCTTAGGGATGTTATTTCTCTCAATGTTTCTAAGTAAACAAATGGCACATACATGTAATTGGCTGCAATCCTAATACAGCGATGCCTCATTTTCCCAATTTACTATGATCACAAATGAATTGTTTAAATTAATACACCCCATCGCTTAGGGAAAACTGTACTGTGTTTGGGATTGTTTTATATCTTGTCCCATTGGCAGCTCTAGAACCAAGCATTTCACAAGCTTACATTATCCAGACAGACTGTAATATGGTGACCCATGGCAAATGACAGCAGTGACTTTTGCACAGTGCCAGGGTTTGTATAATCTTCTATACACTAACCATCGGTATCCTTATGCTTAAAACCCTTAACACTTAACTCAGCTTATCTAACCAAAATAACGACACGGACACGACAAGTGCTGGCGTTTCAAATAATGAATTTCAAATTAATTTTTGACAACTGACTATAATGGTTGCGGCACCAAAGAACGGTCAGAAGAAAGAAGGAAGGGGGGGTAAGATCACCATAGCATTCACACACCGCTGGTGATCAACTCTCCCAGCCACCACCCGGGTTGGTGGTGGCAGCCATCTTCCGTGCAAAGAAGTATGGCTCCTGACAATCGATGTCGGGAGAGCGTCGCCCACTATTTACACACTATTCCATCTACACAAATGACCGTTCTTTACCGCTGCCCAAAAGAAGTAGAGACAGAAAATAGGGACGGGAGGGCGGGGAATTTCCTCAGAGAAAGAAGTAATTTGGAGCCAATTTTCCCCAAAAAGTCTATGATCAGCTGCAGATGGTCAGGGGTGTTTCATTTGGTGTCTTGTTTTTGGCCCCATGAAGGGCTAAAGCCACCCCTGTAAACACATCATATCCCTCTACCCTCCAACACACCCTGCACTCCCTGTGCCCTCCCCTACACCTTATATCCCACTACCCCTCACAAAATCTAGTCCTCCAATCCCCCCCAGATAACCTAAGCCTCTTTCCCCACCACACACTCCCTCATCCCCCCACATAGAACTCATATCCCTGTCCCCCCACATAGAATGAGCAACAACAGCCATCGCCAACCAAGGGTCATTAGCAGATGATGAGGAGATGCCAGCAGCCAGATCTGGACCCACTAGTGGTCTCATATGCCAAGGACAGGGAGACGGAGTAGAGCAGGAAGAGATCAGTGAATAACAGTTGGTGATGGCTGTAACTGGTGTGGACATCTCTAGCTCTGGGGGCACACTTGAGAACAGCTCAAGGCAAAAGTGGTTGAAAAATGCTACATATATATATATATATATATATATATATATATTAATATATTCCCAGTATTTTTTTATTAAGCAGCAGTGACAGAGTCTGTGATGCCCAGTTATGTAAGAGTAGAACCTGTCCAGGGTGCTCATCTTTTTGCCGGAGTGGCAACATAGTCCAGACTGCCTGGTGCTCATCTCAATATGCTGCCTAACTCAGCCGCGTACCCAGCATAATAACCAGGCTGGCCCTAGCATACAGAGATGTCTTGGGGCTCTGGCATCCAGCCTCTATTAGCTGCGGTGCCTCTTCTCACTGAAGCAACACCGCATTGTTGGCAATCTCCTCCTGTTCCTCTGTGACCCCTCGGCACCCTCTGATATCTGGCACCCGTGACACATGACCCCTTAGCCCCCCTCCCTATTGCGGCCATGGCTATGATCTATGCAGTTTTACTGTAAGTTTTCTAACCTTTTCCCCTCCTTCCCCCTAACTCTTCTTACCCCGCAGCCTATCCCTAACTTTCCACCCCCCTCATAGTCAAAACTTAATGCTCCCTCCCCGCCGCCTAACCCTAAACCTCCCCGCAACCTAACACCAAACCCCCCATCCCCCCCAAAGAGTAGCATACCCCTAACCTACACCTGAGATACTTACGTTTTGGATGTCTGTTGTCACAATTCTACCATCAGTATACTCGAAGGTGTTGGAAGTCTGGCACGTGTCTTCCGTTCATCAGAATCCTGAGTGCTGGACGTCCTAAGGATGCTCTGGACCAGACCACATGGGATGCTTTAGGCAGCTACTTGAACTTGTGTGTGTAATTGTAATGTGCTTTTGTGCTGCTATGGGCACTCTGTGGTGTAATAAATAATAATAGCAATACCAAGATAAGATATAGGTAATAGCCAGCATACTGGCACTATTTTACGCTTTTAAAACATAGTTATGCAAAAGAAAAACAAGATTCTGTAGCTTGAACTTTTTTTTTTTACAACAGGATCTTTTAAAACATTTCTTAGCATACTAGATGGATGTGATAGAATGCGAAAGGGAGAATCAGCTTCATTTTCCACCTTATTTTTCTCAACTATCAATCTGTTTTCTGCTTCTTTAATATTATGACAGCTGGGAAATACTAGCTATTTGCGTCAACTTTGTAAAGTGAGTCATTTTCCTTTTCTATATAGACAAATCTGTGTTACAGTATGTCTGATCTTAAAAGTACATTTTAATTTGTAAATTATTTTAAATTATTTAAAAATGCTGAAAAAAGGTAATTACATTTCATTTTAACGGTCAAACTTCCAAACAATCATCTTTGTCCTCATCATCATCAAAAACAACCTAAAGTAAAAATATAAGCATAACAAATTAACAACACAACTTGCCCACTTCTACATTAACCAGGTTATTACAGCGACAGTGATCCACGCATGGAGTACAGAAGGACTGGGTATGGGTCATGGGGTCGACAGAACTTAGGTCAAGGGTCACTAGGTCGACCACTATAGGTCGACACAAGCATTTGGTTGACTTGAAAAAGTTTTTCATGTTTTTTGTGTCTATGTCGACCTAAGTCAACATGGACACCGTATAAGTGTGCCGCTTCGCTCGCCGTGCTTTGGGCGCGGTGCCGCACTACGTGTGGCACACCATTATATTCTCACTCTATGCCCACTTCGATAATAAAGTATGAAAAAACCCCTTTTGTATGAAAAAAATTATGAAAAACTCATGTAGAAGTTTTCCATGTTAATCTAATGACCATGTCGACCTATTACATGTATCGACCTAGTGACTGTTGACCTAATGCTTGTAGACCTAGTGACCGTATCATGCAGGACTAGAGGTAATAGTTTACAAAGGATGGATCTTTTCAGGTCCAACGTCTGGTCAGGCTCAACAGCCCTAGCGCTAGTAGCAGACCCAATGGGGAGCTACTTTAAAATAAGAACATTAACATCATTCAACATTCAATGTAGACCGTTTTTTTATATAAAAAAAATACAATTAATTTAAACATTTAAAACCAGACAGTTTGAATTGAAAAAAAAAAATTGGACTGCAAAGGGTTAACCATTTTACTAGTAGGTGGCTGTATTTTCCCAGCGGCTGCTAATGTCTGCAGCCGCTTGGTGGGGGGCGCTGCCAGGCAGTGATCATCAGTTATCCTCAGGATTGGTCAGATGCGACCATGTCAGGGACAGGCCCAGCCTGGTGTGGTTGCATCCGACCCCACCAGGCAATTTGTTAGAGAGCAACTACACCAGAAACAGTTCCATTTACAATGTCCAGCAGCACATTTCATATAAAAGAAAAGTTTGCACAACTGTAACTGTCTTTGATATACAAATTGTCAACAAATCATACTGGGATTAAAATGATTTTGAATTGTCCTTTTTAATGGAATTGTTCTAAATAGTTAAGAGAAACCGAAAAAAAAAACAGAAGATGAATACAAAACAATCGATAAGCAAGAATGTTTATACATCAGTATTAAAAACCGGAGGTATCTGCTAATAACAATAAAATACATACTTAGCCTATATAAATTATGTTACATGTAGAAATGGGAATTGCTGACTGACTGAGTCCTCACTAGGTTGATCGGATGCAGGCCACACCTGGGTGCAGTGTCCGTTTTTAGCTTCCCCAGTAAAAATCCACCAACTATTCCAGAGGTTGAAGAGGAATTCCTATTGGAAGCAGTATTTGCTAATAACCTACTGGGCTGTGATTGGCAGATACAGCTTCCAATGGGAAGCCATTCTGCCAGTTCAGCTCTGCTTCTAGTGCTGCACATGACACAGTCCTTACAAGCCGCAGGGTGGGGAAGGGTGGTTGTGCATGCCCAATTTCACCCCCGCTAGCTGTAAGGGTTCTCTATGGGCTGCGCATATGTGCATCAGTGCATATGCGTGCTGCCGATGTCAGACTTTTATTCCCAACATTATTCAATGATCGGTGACCATTGAATGATTTTTCACACTACGCCCGCATGTGAGGGGATTGCAACCGTACACATCCCCTTGCATGCTAATGCAGAGATTCCCACGGCAAGGGGATGCGTGTGGCGTTTACCTGTTCCCTAGGCTGTGAACATATGCAGTCTAGCGAACAGGTATGACTTTGGCTTTTTGTTCTCTCCAAGCTTTGCTACATATCCCCTCAGACTTTAATGTGAAACTATTTCTCAATTTTTATATAAAATACAGGCTTTAATATTGTTATTTTTTATTTTATTTTTATGGAAACACTTCATAAAAAAATGACCGGGTAAAGAAAAATCTGCATGAAAGCGTTTGCTGAAATGACTTATTAAGGGTAAAGTCACCCAATAAATTAAACAATTTCTTTATGAAGATTATAAGGTGAAATGATCCCCAGGTTATTTATCCTCTACACTTCTCGCTGCTAATTTATTTTCAATGCCTCCCCCTCCTCTAAGTGACATGTTGAATGGCCTTGAATCCACTTTGTGTTTAATTTTGAAATATCTCTACGCTGAATGATTCTCGACCTTAGTTTTAATAAACCTTTCGTGCTCTTGAATAGGCAGCATCAACAACCTCCATTCTTCCCACAGCATTCACATCAGCATTCCTGATATAATTAAGCAGACATTTTTCAGAAAAATAATGTTCCAAGTGACTAGAAGTCTGAGAAGATCTTCTTTGCAGTGAAACTATCCACAGATAATTGGACAGTCTCTAATACAATTTATGGTATAGATATTCAGCAGCATTTCACTGTTGTGATCACTAGTTAATGCAAGATTCCCAATGAGAACACCCAGATAGATTGTATGCATCCAATACAAGTTAAATCAGTCAATATGTCGGTTTTAGATAAGTAGCCAGCTTTTGTTTATTGAAACAATAGTCCTTTTTTTCCAATTGTATACAACTCCATCTGTTATGCTCTGTGATCTCTGCATGATGAAACAGTACAGTGCAATAAACCTGTGGGATTCTGTGTGTAGGCCCATTGAGCTGATTTTAATTTCTCTGTTGTATCTGTAACATTTTCAAAGATATCACCAGTGGCGTAGCTACATATGTGGCAAACCCTGCGGTGGCTTGGGGGAGCGGCGCTAGTGGGGTCTGTGGTGGGCACCGCTGGCTGCACTGACAGGCGACCCAGGCAGCAGTGAGCGCTGAGCTGGACCCGCCCTGTACATATCTAATGAGCGAGGACATAGTGCAGTGCATATTGAATGAGAGGGTCCCTGCCCCGTGCATATGGGGCGGCGACCCGCTCATTAAATATGCACTGCGTTGGGTCCCCGTTCATTAGATATGCACGGAGTGGGACCAGCTCAGCACTTACTGCTGCCTGGGTGGGTCGCCTGTCAGCTCAGCCAGTGGCGCCCATAGTCCATCGCCTCTGCCCTTCTTGGGGGCGCCATCATTTTTTTGGCAGGGGGGAGAAAAATTTCTAGCTATGCCACTGGATATCACATATGTGCTACAGCAAGTCAGCAGGTTGACATGCTGTCTCTTAGTTCGACATGGTCGGCGCACAGCGTCTATTCAGTCTTAATCTAAGACTTAGCTTACGCCTTGACAAAGCTTAAAGAGAGCGAAATGCGCATTGGCAAATCGCTGTAAACTGTTTGTTTGTTAATACCTGTGTTTTTGCTATAATCTGTACAAGAATAGATCGCAGAAGGGTACGCAGGGCAGGGGAGCTAGCGCTATCTGCAGCAAGCGTAATAAACACGCGAGCACACGCAGTAATTATAAGGGAACATATCCCTAGGCTGCGAATGGTGCTGAGAAACGGGGATCTGTAACAAGAGACTCCGGCAGTGAGCTGCGCATACACGCCGGCACACACAGCTAATCTAAAGGGAACACATCCCCAGGCTGCGAAGGTGTCTTAAACGCCTGCTACCCCATCTGCTCTTTCAGTCCGCTCTAAGTGCTGATTATATATGATTTGTGGTTTGCTGTTTATGTGCACATTGATGCAGCACAACCTCAATCTATTTATCTGTTGCACATGCAGTTGGGACACTATTTGAAATACCACTAGTGAAGGTCCCTCTGCCTATTCAGTTTCAATATCTGTCCATCAGACTGGGTAAACCTATGTGAAAATAAAGGGTACTCTTTACCTAGCACGGCGCCCATCGCGGTCATCGCGGGCATTGAATGTACTAAAAAATCGGGTGCGACGCGACCGACGCGATGCCCGCGATTTCCCATAGGGAACAATGTTAAATTTCTCAATTGACCCGATTTTACTGTTCAATGCCTCAATTGACACGATTTTTCCATAGGAAACAATGTTAAATGGCCCACAGAGGCCAAATAGCCACCCTGAAGTGTGAAATGGCCCCCACAATTGTTAACGCCACCCCACGATCAACGTGAACCCGAAGCGTGGCGAGTGGCGGCGGTACGCATCCTACGACCTTTTCATACCCCCACTATCCACGTCGGCGTGGAGTTGAGAATAGAATAGTGTGGCGAGTGCAGCGAGCCACCTAGCCCGAAGTGTGGCGAGCGCAGCGGATACCTGTGAAGCCCGCGAAGGGACGCGTTTACCTGTGAAGGTATCCGCGTCCGCTCGCCACGCTTCGGGCTCGGTGGCTCGCTGCGCTCGCCACACTATTCTATTCTCAACTCCACGCCGATGTGGATAGTGGGGGTATGAAAAGGTCGTAGGACGCGTACCGCCGCCCCTCGCGGGCTCGCTGCGCTCGCCACGCTTCGGGTTGACGTTGATCGTGGGGTGGCGTTTACAATTGTGGGGGCCATTTCACACTTCAGGGTGGCTATTTGGCCCCTGTGGGCCATTTCACATTGTTTCCTATGGAAAAATCGTGTCAATTGAGGCATTGAACAGTAAAATCGGGTCAATTGAGAAATTTAACATTGTTCCCTATGGGAAATCGCGGGCATCGCGTCGGTCGCGTCGCACCCAATTTTTAGTGCATTCAATGCCCGCGATGCCCGCAATTTTTTTACCTGTGATGCCCACGATCAAAATCGTGGGCGCCGTGCTAGGTAAAGAGTACCAAATAAAGTTTTGATACATCAAACACAGCTACTTACCGTATCAGTAATACCCCTGACTGGGCTTAAGATAACACTGCCCGAATAATACCGAGACTGAGGTTTATCCAGCCAGATACATTAATTGTTATCTCACCAGAGAACAGTATCTGAACAATTGCAACAGTGTGTGTGTGAATGAACTTGGAAAACCACAACATTCATTAAACAAGCCATGTCAGCAGAATGAATTTAGAACTGGCATAAAATTCAGCACACCCAGCGGCTTAATATCGCTTATTAAAAAAGCACACACAGGTATAAGTTTACTGATACTTATCAAAAAAGTATCAGAATAAACCAGATCATAAACAACAGTTCACAGATTTGAATCTTCTTATTTTTCTTTTCTAATCTATATTCATCACTTTGTTTTTAATACTTCGCCATTTATATCCCTGACACAGGGACTCTATATTAGGTCACTAATAATTAATACAATTGACCAATATAAAAAGCAACAGATGGCCTTTTACCTTTAAAATTGCTTGTTAATAAAGATACCATTAAACGTTAAAAAATCTTTTTAGGTCCTGCGGGACTATGTGGATGAGGAGTGCATCCCAGTAGTTTGTAGAGAAAGGGACCAGGGGCGATGAAGGGTTGTCAACACATCCGGATAATATGTAAAAAGATTGTAATAAAGTATTAGGAACAACCTTAGTATTTTTAGAGATGTATTATCACGACAGTCGGGAGAGGGGTCTTCCAATGCATACCCGTACTCACACTCTAAAATTGTGAATTGTGCTCATAAAGGTTTCTTTAGTAACTCTAAGGGATTTCACCACAGGTGGATTTTCAGTATTGGATGCGTACCGTACTTACAAGTGAATGTTGCTGGTACAGGCGCATCAAGGTTTCTTTTTTAAAGGGAACCCAGTCTCTTAAGTCAGTAGGTGTCCATAGATTACTCCATACATAAAGATGAGACAGAAAAGTCCTCTTTCAGACAATTTTACAATTTTATTGACAAAAACAATAGCTGGGAAATACCAGATGGAAACAACACGGTACCTGGTGACTGGGGTATTGGCCTTATAGCCCAATCATAACCGCAGACAGGTGGTTATTCCCAGAATAAGATACAGCAAGGCTCCTCTCCTGCCAACGCGTTTCGACAGGTTATTGTCGTGGGACGCACAGACGCTGTGTCCATACACAGCTCCATATGGACACAGCGTCCGTGCGTCCCACGACAATATCAGGCCGCCAGATGATGCGCCGTGACACTTCCGCTAACCCGGAAGTGACGCAGACGCCGGAAGCCTTCATGCGGTTCACTGCTTGAAGCGCGTGCGTTCCACGTGGCTTATGGGCACAAAATCTACTATTTGGGACCCTCGTTTTTGCCCGAGAATCTGGCTATCATGCCAGAGGGCCTTTGGTGGACACCTCTAAATTTATGAAACGAGTTTTGATAGCAGGGAAATGACTATGTTGTTAGCGTTCCCTGACATCCGGTTCTCCTTACTTCCGGGGTTGTCCCAATTTTTGCAGGGGTATAAATTTCGGCTTGATGTGACTCCTCTCCAAGCCTTGAAAAAGACAGGTTAACCTGTCAAAACGCGTTGGCAGGAGAGGAGCCTTGCTGTATCTTATTCTGGGAATTCACCACCTGTATGCGGTTATGATTGGGGTATAAGGCCAATACCCCAGTCACCAGGTACAGTGTTGTTTCCATCTGGTATTTCCCAGCTATTGTTTTTGTCAATAAAATTGTACACATACTGTATTCTGAAAGAGGACTTCTCTGTCTCATCTTTAAGTATGGAGTAATCTATGGACACCTACTGCACTTAAGAGACTGGGTTCCCTTTAAAAAAGAAACCTTGATGCGCCTGTACCAGCAACATTCACTTGTGAGCAGGGCTATTTTTGTGCAGGCTCCAGCAGGAACTGTGGCCCTTATTCTAGTTCACTCTTTCTGACAAAATATTTCTTAGATGGACAAAACCATGAGCACTGCAGGTGAGGCAGGTGTTACTTGTGCAGAGATAATTAGATTTGGGTGGGGTTTTACATCTGCCTCTCCTGCAGTGCACATGGTTTTGTCCATCTAAGAAATATTTTGTCAGAAAGAGTGAGCTAGAATAAGGGCCTCAGTTCCTGCTGGAGCCTGCACAAAAATAGCCCTGCTTGTGAGTACGGTACACATCCAATACTGAAAATCCACCTGTGGTGAAATTCCTTAGAGTTACTAAAGAAACCTTTATGAGCACAATTCACAATTTTAGAGTACGGGTATGCATTTGAAGACCCCTCTCCCGACTGTCGTGATAATACATCTCTAAAAATACTAAGGTTGTTCCTAATCCTTTATTACAAACTTTTTACATATTATCCGGATGTGTTGACAACCCTTCATAGCCCCTGGTCCCTTTCTCTACAAATTGCACCGACACGGGGTTGAGTGGTGACCCCTCCTTTCGGACCGGCAGAAGAAGAGTGACTGCGCCTTGGGACTGATAATTTTTGTTTTGTTATTGTAGTGCATCCCAGTATAACTGATTTCTCTTTTTTCTTCTTTTCATACAATCTATATTCTAAATCAGTTGATAGCACCCACAACCTGATTATATATAAAAGTCCTCTCTATTTGAAAAAAATTATTTGGTCTAATTTATAGTATAATAATTATAATCGCCAAATAAATAATAACTCATACTTACCGACTTTTTAAAACTCCTCTCCGGGAGAAGGGGGGCGGAAAGAGGATACGTTGTGGGGGCGGGCGAGGCTGATGTCACTAAGCCCCGCCCCCATGACCGGCTGCAACATTAATTGCGTCATTTAAAAAAAAAAAGTGAAAAACCCTATGTTGACCTTTTGACTCTCGACCTTTATCATGTCGACCAAATGATTGTGTCAACCTAATGACATGTCGACCTTAAAGCATGTCATCCTAGTGGTGTCGACCTAATGCTTGTCCACCTAGTTGCTGTCTGTCCAATGATCCATACACGGTGGGGCTTTAGTTCATCTAAAAACACAGTGAAAAACCCTGATAACCGTTTAGTACATTATGCCCACTGTGCATTTGCACTTAAATATTAAAATTGTATTGTATGTGTAATGTATAAAACATTGTTATTCTGATTAGCGCTCCACCTTTTCATATTCTCATATGCTTGCGATTTATCACATGTAACCGGGGAGCTGCAGCGGGCAGTGAGGAGCAGTGAGCAGTGGCGTAACTAGAAATATTGCGCCCCCCTGCAGAATTTTTTTTTGCGCCCCCCCATACATTAATTATATTTGTTTTCATACATAATACTTACTGTCCCCTATCTCTATCATCGCTACTATGACCCATAACACCTATGCCTCCTGTCCCTCCCATCACAGTTATCAATTATCTGCCTGTTCCCCCACTAAACAGACATTACAGAGAAGTTCAGACCTGGCAGGCAGGCTTCAGGAGCAGGTGTCCGGACTCTGGACACAGCGAAGTTCCTGTAGTCATTTCTTTCAGCTCACTCTCTGACTGTGGCAGCCTTTATAATCAATCTAAAGCCTCACTGTAATATGCTTTACTGTGAGGATTTGGGTTGATTGTAAAGCCTGCCACAGTCTGTATAAATCAAGCGAAGTGTGGCAGGGACAGGACGGAGGAGAGGGAGATCGTTATGTACACTGCTGTCAGAGTGTCACAGACGGGTGCAGGGCTGCTGCAGCCAGGCACCACAAATCATCTCAGCACTTTGCATACCTTGCTGAGCCGCCAAAACTCAGCCCCCGGCATTCTCCTCCTGCCTCCAGCTCCTGCATTCACAGGTACTGTGCGGTGACACTGCGCCCACATATTGCTGGCTCCCCCCCGCAGTGGCTTGGGCTGCTGAGCGTTAGTTACGCCACTGGCAGTGAGGCGGGCGGCGGGTGCAGAGCTGCAGCGGGTGGTGGGGAGCAGTGGTGGGTGCTGAGCAGCAGGTGGTGTTCAGCAGGACTGGCACGCTGGCCCACAGCGGGTATTAGAATTTTTTTAAAACGTGTCAAATGACTGGCCACCCTCTGATTGGCTGAGAGAACACTCTCAGCCAGTCAGTGGCCTGGCTCCAATCAGAGGTCAGCTAGTCATTTGACAGTTATTTTTAAATTCTAATACCCGCTGCTGCCCGGCGTGCCCGTCCTGCTGATCACTGCCCACCCCACTGCACCTCCCGCCCGCTGCCGCTCAGCACCTGCCGCCTGAAGGTAGGACACATTGAAAGGTGTGTGCCAGCGTTGCGGTACCACTGGCACACACCTCGGAATTGGACTGGATAATTGCGGGTGCTAAAAAGCTGATGGGTTCAAACTGACAGATTGAACCTGCTGTAATCTGACTTAATTCGACTAGATCGCTCAGAAAATGCCCCTACATCGCTCTGTGTATAAGTGCCATAGCGATATCGATGTGCTGCCCCGCACGTCACTATTTCCCAGCAATTAATATCCAGCATACTGGATAAATCTAGTTAGATCACCAGTCAGCTAGACAATAGGCGAGAACACTGGCCCTGACAGATAGCTCAGCACACATCCCTGTGCCGTGCTGTGTGCTGAGCGATCTTGCTGAGTGATCTAGCATAGCTCAGCAAAATCTCCCTGTGTGTAGGCCCCATTAAAACCAAACAGACTGGAGGCAATGCTGTCACCGTATATGTGAAGAGATCTCTGTAAAAATGGTCCTGGCCTCAGCCAATTGGACCTTGTTCGGGGACACACGATGTCCTGCCTGGACTCACCTTGATTCAGGGGCCTGCATGTATTACACATACGCCACCGCATAGAACAAAGTAAATTTGTTATGTTTCATGTACATTTTCAATTAACACATAATAAATGTTTAGTGCACGTCCTGCTCTAACTCAAACCATACCGGGGAATCTTCTAACAACTTGTAACAAAGGCATCCTGCCAAATAACTGTTATTTTGGAACTCAACAAAGATGTCCAGTATTGTAATAAGAAAAAGAGAAATTGCTTAAAGAAATTAATACTTTAGTTTCCCTAATGCTGTAATTAACTTTAAAGATGTAGCACATTAGGACACCTTATTCACATTAATAAATTCAGACCAAGATAATTAGCGAAGTGACCGGCAAACGTGTCTAGTACGAATGCTAAATACAGCCGTAATCCACACTCAATCTACTTTGTGTAATTATTTACACTTCCTATTAAGTTTCTAATGGAGAAGAAGAGAACTAATTATGAAAATGCATTAGTAGTTACTTCTGATGTAGTTTAATGAGCGGTCATTTTTAACAGCCAGTGGAAAATTAATATTTTGTTCTGTAGCATGTTGCCCCTTATTCCCTTGTCATCCTACCTTAGTTTCTACTTGCTATTGTCCAGCTGCATAATTAAGGTCATTTTTTTACTTAACAGACAGATTTGAGCATAATTCATGTTTTAATGAATACTCAAATGAGTGACATTGGTGAGATTGAGTAGGGATGCAACCTCTCCAGGGTGTCAGTGATTCTTCCGGATTTGGTGGCAACCCTCCAGGAGGCTTTTCCACTCTCCCGGAATCTGGGATTTTCAGGTGTCTAAAAAAGCCTCCACACAGCCTCCCACTGTGAGCCGACGCTGACGATGCCCGGCCTGCTGGCAAGGCATCGGTAACGGGGTTGTTACCGCATTTCTGTGTTAGAGAATCGCCCCCAAGGTTAGACCTGACCTTTGATTTATTGCAGTGGGCAGCATTTCAGCTACCAGAGACAATATACTGTATAGAGACCCCTAGCAGGCATACCTACCTACTCTCTCGGAATGGCCAGGAGGGTCCCGAAAACTGCAGAAAGTCTCCTCTCAGGGCTTCTCCCAGGGAGGAGAACTTTAAGGTAGGCAAATATGCTCGTAGGGTAACACCGCAAACACATTAGAATTGTCTAAACTAAATGGTCCCCCTGTACTTACTTTGTATGTTTGTATACAGTGTAGGTACAGTGGTCCCAGTTTGGTTACAGTCACCCAGGGCCAGGTGTACTAAGCTTGAAAAGTGTTAACATGGAGCTCCTAACTGCCATGTCAGGCTGTGTTTGAAAAATGACAGTTAGTAGCTGATTGGCTTTATCACTCTCCATTGTATCACTTTTCAAGTCTTAGTACAACTCGCCCCCTATGCGTAAACACGATACAAGTTAAAGTATATGTAAATTGGATGTGTGTATTGCAGGCTGGTATGTTGCTATAAATTATGCAGTAAAGCATACAGATGAGTTAGGGATGCAGATAATGAGTTTAAATAGGCGATCAATAAGACTAGTGGAGCCAAATGTTTATTTAGTTCTCTTAATTAGTATTCACGTGAGAGTACACTGAGCAGTATGTTTAAAGCTTTGTAATCAGTTGAGCAGCATGGCAGATTTAGATGTGTAATAAAAGCCTCTAGGATATGAAGAAGACAAAACATTAAGCACATACTTGGCATTAACATACATTAGCATTTTATGATACCTATAGAAATATTGAATCAGCATTATTCAACCTGTTTGGTTGTCGGCACACTTGGCATCCGGCTCCGGCTGTTTCCCAGTGACATCGGCCACATATTGTGGTGAGAAAAAGTAATTTATAGAAAGTGGAGATATCTAGGTAACACTACTGGGCGTGTGCCACTCACCACAGAGAGGAGTGTGATGCACTACATGTCCAAGTGTTAGGAAAGGCAGGACTGGTGTAAAGGGAGGGGTCAATTTTACTAAGCTGGGAGTTCTATTGATGATGGGACGTTGCCTATCAGTGCCGTCTTTCCCATTGGGCTTAATGGGCAGTTGCCCAGTGGCCCAAGGATTGTAGGGTCCCACCCTAATGGGGAAGACGGCACTGCCCTGGGGAACTGCTGCGGCGGGTGGTGGCGGCTGGAAGCTTGTAGCGCTATTTGGGCGAGAAGCGCTGCTGATTTTGAAAAGACTGTCCGGACACTGATTGGCTGAATTCTCTCAGCCAATCAGCGTCCGGACATTCTTTTCAAAATCAGCAGCACTTCCCATCTGGCAAATAGCGCTACAAGTTCCCTGCAACCAAAGGGAGGGGGCATTGCTGATAATGTCAGTACGGGCCCCAAAATTTGTAATGGCAGCCCTGCCTGCCACTTAAACTTGACCCTCATGCCCTGCAGCCTAACCTTAACCTCCCTTCTAAGTGCTTATCTGTAATCCTTTGGCTATGATGAGATCGACTTTTGATTTTTGCATATAGTCCCCTGCAGTCCTGCAAGAGTCTACAGATCTCTTGCATCCCACATGCTTCCTAGTGAAGTGGGCAGGATGGGGTGAGAATTGCTGCGCTTTATGTAGGGGGATACATGATACAAATCATATAATTTTAGCCCTGCCCCATCATATCAACCTCTCCTGAGTTTGGGGTAGGGCTTAATGACATGGGAACTAAGCCTCTGCCACCCAAAGTGGACAGCAGCATCTCCTCCCTGAGTTTCTCCAGGGGTAGAGACTGAAATCGGTACAGATAGTACTTTGAAAATAGTGAGATCTATCCACAGATGGGATTGCACACAATTCTGAATCCAGCACTATGAAAATATAACTTTTATTGCAGTTTTATGCTCTGATCTGTATTACTGTATAAGCTGTATAAGCAATATAGGGAACTTCCAGATTTTTTATATTTGTATATTGTAAAAGGCTATATGCAGATTTTGTAACTAATTTATCAAGATTTGTTATATATTTTCACTGTTCATTACGGGTGTTTGGGTAAAGCCCCATACACACGTTGAGATATTGGCTATCTTTATGTGCTTCTTATTAACCCCTACTAATTTTAATTTGTGTGCTGCCCTGGAGTAGTCAGCCTGTGCCGGCATGATAGGGGCCCACACTCCAGACAAAACCCAGTATTAGGGACCCTCAGCGACACCGAGACGCCTTGACGTACGGCCTGGGGGCTTAGCCCTATATCTGCAGATATATGCAACCAAGATCTCTGTATTATCTTATTATTATGTAGATATTTCTCAGTGTGCAATTGGGATACAAAATGTTTTTTTCCTAACCAGAATTACCCCTCCTTGTGACATCACAATCTGATTGAGCAGCTTGCCAACAAATGTGTTGTGTAGTCTATTATCTAGTCAACATTCCCTTGCCTGCACAGTCAATCTATGCTAAGCAATCTATGCTAGACAATATTGACTAAGGAGAAAAACTGGGAGATATTGGCTAACCTTCTAGGAGTTTCTGACTAGTCAAAATCTCCTGACAAAATCTTACAGTGTGTACACCCGTTTAGCCATTTGATTTCTATACAATTTTTTTGATTGAAAATGTCAGATAAGTAACTCCATTTTGTATTTGACATTCTGAGCCTGGCGTCAGTGCAATGATGAATGGGCTGTCTTTTGAGATGCCCACCTGCTGCTGCTCTAATCCACTGTGGTACATTGAAAGTCACTTCATCAAGTGGATAACCACCCTGTCTGTAGTCAATGCTGGTGCCAGTGGAACTGTGGCATTGATGTGTTAAGCAGTGAAAAGAGTAGGGAAGTCAGACATAGCAACCAATCCTCTTTGGGGAAGCATTTATAAGGCGCACGCTTTAAACTCATAGATACTGTAGCTGCTGATTGATCACTACGGGCAACTTCTCTACTAGTTCCGTTCTCTGCTCTGCTCTTTTTACTAATTGATAACCAATCCCTGTCTTTCGGCACAGTCCCTGACACAGGCACACCTCTGACACTCCCGCTGGCCTCCAGATAAAAGCTCTGCCCCCCCGCCCCCCATTCACTACCCAGGTATGACTATGGTGATATAGGTAGCCAGCCCGAGTGTGAGCAGCCTTCATGCTTCTGCTATTGTACCTTACATCTGTCAGATTAAACAGCTAGATCCTGGGCTGTGTAGTCTGGAGGAAATAATCATGTAAACGACCTATGAAAAGTTTGGGTACTTAAGTCTGCAGCCACTGATAGATGTGAGATGTTATTTGGCTGCTTCCTATCTGCAGTGATACTGGAATGTGGAATTGTGGTTTCTGATACATATGGAAGATTAACTTGATGAGTCATGAAAGTATATGGCTAATATACAGTACTTTACAAAGCTTTCAGTTGTGCACATTGTGTGCTGGAGCTCCCTCTAGTGGATTAAGGTTGCATTACACCGTGTAAACTCTAGTGTTGCTAAAGCAGATATACTAAACAGATATGGGTAAATTGAAGCCCGGATGTTGCCTATAGCAACCAATCAGATTCCACTTATAAATTAATTATCTAGCTTCTTCTAGTATATAACTATTTGCTATGGGCAACATCCCATCTTCAATAGAACGTCCATCTTAGTAAATTTGCCACCACATACTGCATGAAGGCTTATGTGATGTGTCCATGTCTTTTCCTAGGAAAGTCCACTTGTTCCCATTGTTATTGGTATTATTATGATTATTATTATTATTTTTCTTCATCATGCTGTTTATTCTGAGGCACTCAAATTGTATGAGTGGGGATAGTTATGTATGAAGGAGAACTGAGAAAAGTCCCCTGCAGATGTGTGTCTAGGATTTACATTTAAAAATGATGGGATCCATAATTATATATCATATGCAAGAACGTAGACACGTCTTGTATATTTAGTGTTTGTTAAACAGCGATAGGAAAGGTGCCCATACACAGTACAATTATTGTATACAATATTCGCATCTCATTGCATCTCGGTTTTGCGATGAGATCTAGGTCATACAGTATGTGCAGCACACACTTTTTGTCCTATATCTCATCTCAGCTCATCTCATCGCAAAACCAAGATGCGATGAGATGCGATATTGTATATAATATTGAATACAAAAAATTGTACCGTGTATGGGCACCTGAAGAGCAATAATGACTGGTAATGATTTACTTATTAACAGATATTTATATAGTGCACATACAGTATAGTCATTAGCACACTACAAATAACAGTTGGTCACTCTCATCAGTCCCTGACAAATAGGATTCAGGTAGGATGCAGTAGTATACAGCAAGTGACTGTGCTTTAGGTACGTACACACTGGCTGATATATTGGCCATTCGATGGAACGGCTGATACAGTATAACAGTATATCGTTGTACCATCGGCCAGTGTGTATGAGCGATATATCTTTGAACGGTGTCGTTCACAGATATATTGCGTCGACTCTGCAACACTGCCAACGTCCGATATATCTAGAGACATATCGGTGCATCGTGCTGTGTGTACGGGTGATCCGGAGACCACCCGTGCAGCTGAGCAGGGTGCCGCTGGTGATTGACAGCTCAGTGGGTAGGAGCATGCAAATGCTCCCACCCACTTTTGATATCAGTTCCGACAGATCGGGCAGCGTGAAGGGAGAATACGCTGCCCGATCCGTCTGTAGATATATCTGCAGATCAATTGATCTGCAGATATATCTATTGGTGTGTATCCAGCTAAAGACTATAAAGCATTCTTTCTTTCACAGTCACCAAGTGGCGGAGGGTTTATTTGTGCGACAATAAATAAGCGTCAAATAGTTTATCAAAACCTTTATTGGTGGGAAGAATCGAGCATAGGGACAAGCAGGATGCAGGAACACAGATACGTATTCTAATGCACGTCACATCTATGAGTACAGAATATCATCAGTATGGTGCATTTATACCATAGTTGCCTACCCTCCTGCATTCTGCAGGAGACTCCCTGAATTAGCAGCAATCTCCCTCTCTCCCTCATTAGTCTAGCAATTTCCCTCATTTCTCCTAGCCCACATTACACTGTTACATTTATTGGGAAAAAAAGGAATGAGAGATAGATACATTTACATTAAATCATCAGCACAATTTCCCAGCACTTTACCAAGTAGAGTAGCTCTTACTAACTGCTTTGGGCTCATCTACATTTGGATCTAAGTAATTTTAAAAGATTCCTCTCAGATGTAGCAGTACACACCCGCGCTTTTAGGTGCCACGTTCACAATCTCTTTTCACAATCTCTCCATATATGGAACTAGACACGCCCTTTGGGTGGAGCACGACATGCCCCCCTCAATGGGGCGCTGTGCAAAATTCTACTACCAACTATAATCTCCCTGAAACTAGTTTTCAAAAGTAGGCAAGTATGATTTATACAGCTCCGATAACCATATAAAGTGATTAGTTAATTGTGCTGCACTACATGCAACACAATCATTTTGTATCCAGCAGGTGTGTAATTACCATAAGATGTTATGCAAAACCCCCAAAATATGAATTTTAAAGTCATTACTTTACTACACTGACTTTCATGTGTATATCAATTAAATACAAATACATAACCCAGGACAGCTGGTGTAGCTCAGTACAGCAGTCTCCCAAATTGTAGATGCTATTGTAGTCTTCGTATTACCTGAGAAAAGTGCAGAATCAGGTAGTTACAGTATTAATCCAATACACACAATGATGCAATTTGCAGTTCACAAGCATCATCCAACCAACCTGAACAATATGGTGGAAATCTGTAAGGAATAATGGGCCATAATCACTCTCAAACAATGCACAAACCTGGTAGAAACTCACCCCGACAGACGCAATGGTGTAATTACAGCAAAAGCTAGTTCGGCTAAGTGCTAGTCTGCTGAGACTGAACACACTGAACTTATGCAAGCAGCATTTTCAGGTTTTATAAAAAAAAAAATCTGTGGACAAATAATGGATTATAACTTTGTACAATTACGCTAAGAGCCTACTGGTTTATAATAACATTTCTGTGTGAGACCCTTTCATAGGCAAATGCAGGGGGGGTGTCTGGTTGCCCAGAAATCTCCCTCCCCTTGGCAAGTTCCTTAAAGTATGACAATAGCACTGGTATATAATATGATCAGTACAGCGGCCACCACATCATGCAGTGTAAGGGACAGTTACTGTATGTGCGGATCAGTGCCCTTAAACATCGCAATGGACCAGAGAGCAGCTGCTAGGAGCCTTTTTCCTGACCACTTATCCTATTTAAATGTTTGAAACAACCTGTACTACAGACCGTCTGTACTGTTAAATATTAATACTCTATTTCATACAGTATCCAGTGTATAAAAAGACACATTTTCAGGGCTGTTACTGCTCCCTCAGACTCCCGTACTCCAATGCGCTGCAGAGTGGGAGATTATGGTTTACATTTAGAACCCCCCTCTAAAAATCCAGCGTTTGCCACTGCCTTTATTACCCGTCCCGGGATGCAACTAATACCCCTTTTAGACATACTACCCGGGAATTACCTGGCATTTTGACTGCTGGGTCATTTTCTCGTGTGCAGCCTGCACCCTTTCACACAGATTACTGGGTGAAGTAGTTCTACCTGGTAATTTGCTGAAAAACCCGGGTTTATGACTGAAAGGGTCAACCCGGGTTGTAAATTCCGGGTCCTCAATCCAGGTGAAAAGAAGGGTCGGAGACCTGGGTTTTAACACCTTGGTTGACCCTTTCACACATACCAAAATCCAGGGTTGATGCACGTTCATGATTTCATGTGCAAAAACCTGGGATTTTGGAGTATGTCTGAAAGGGGTATATGACACTTATCCACTCACTGCTCATTTCCAGACTAGACTACAGTACTTTAGCCTCCTCCTATCTGGCATCACTGACCAGCACTTCTCTCCCATCCAATCTATCCTCGTCTTCCCCACTCCACATCCCCTCTCTTAAAAGCCTAATGTTTACAGCACAGGGAAAAGTCTGTTTTATTGAGCAGTACTGTAGGCGTGAAGCTGATTGCAGCAGCAGCTAATTGAATTCCCCTCTGTGATTTGATTTTTGGAATATACAGTATTCCCTATCTCTGTATGGATAGTATCATTTGTAGGTGGTCATTGTATGCAATGTCCGATGGTACAGGTGGCTCCTTATTTGGAAGTGCTCCATAATAGCCTACAAGCCTTTTATTTACAAGTGGCACGTTGGATTATGAGGAGGGGGTTAATGTACCATTAGTATTAGTATGTAGTATGGGTTATATCTATATCGTAGACCTGGGATTATCAATCGACTGTATATGCATTCAGATCGTAGTGCGCATGTACGAGGCCATTCTGCGATAAAATCCAGTGTCTTATCTGATCGCTAGCTGTTCAGAAGTTGATTGACAGGAAGCCGGAGTTTGGGGATGGTAACTGGACATTTTCTGGTAGTGCCAGGAAAATGCATATGTTCCCAGGCGTTTTCAGGGACGGTGTGTGACGTCAGCTCCAGCTCGATTTTAGTTTCTATCGCATAGTCATACCTACAAACTTCTGTGCTGATGAAATAGGGACACTCGCGCGGCGAAGTGTCCCTATTTGCACCCCCTGCAAAAACACAGATCATCACCCCTGGCTTCAGTGTGTGCCCAGCCATAGACCACTATGCTGCTTTTTAGTCAGAGATTGTAATAGATGTCTCTTTTTTCACTTACATACTCACCCAAGGCCATAATTCTCTATTACAGCCATACATCTTCCTCCTGGTTATGCCTTATTCTCACACACATTTGGCAAATTATGAAGTTAATTAACAATTTCTGTAGTAGGCACATTCATGAAACATCCATAAAAAATGACCTAAATCAGAGTTTCTTATACTAATCTGCAAGATACTTATCCTATAGGAGTTCTGTCAGGTAATTGTCTAATGGTCTCGTCACTATATCATGTATGATCACCAATTAGATCACATCAATATAAGATAACCTCATTCATTCACATATCCACTTCATTTATCGCCATTGTCTCATTCAAAGGTTGAAAGCTTTAATCACTTTTATAAGTAATTATCTCTGCTGGAATTTATCTTTCCAGCCGGTTGTGCTTTGGATATAGCACCCAGTATAGAGCGAACCAGCTAGTCGCAACAATGTCTTCCCCGCGAGTTTACTGTATGTATTCTGTGTTTCATAGTTCAGGTCCTATCATTATGAGCAAGAAACATGTTTGGATTAGCATGCACAAATACGTGATAAAATGGATAAACAACCAGCCAATCAGCTCCTTACTGCCATGGTGCAGGTGGATTTGAAAAATGACAGGTATGAGCTGATTGGCTGGCTGTTTATCACTCTCCACTATATCACTTTTTGAAGCTTGATATTTCTGGCCCTTCTTCCCCTACCTGTATGTCCTTACAGTGGACTCTTTGATCCACAGAGGTGTTGGGTATGGGGTACTGGTAGTTAAGATGCCAGCAGTCAGAATACCATTTCCAGCATCCCGACAGCCATAATCCAGACACAGATGATCATGTAAACTATCCCTAATCCTAACCCTTCCCCGTATCCTACCTTCCTACAACCTAACCCTCCCTGCATACAGTACCTACATTTGGGATTGCAGCTGTTGGGATTGCGCCACTAGTAGTAGTTCTAACTGTTGGCATCCAATCCGTCACGATGCCAACTACATCCCAGAGAGACATCGATTTGCTTACCACATGTGAGATGGGCATTTTGTGGGCAGGGCTAACACCTAGCTAGCTCCAGAAACTAACAAGGCGGATGAGGGTCGATAGGGTCTTAGGATGACACTTGGAATATGTCGACATGCCTAAGATCAACAGGGTTGGAATGTCGACACAAGCATTAGGTCGACAATGGGAGGGTTGATAGTCAAAAAGTCGACATGAGGTAACCCTAGAATGTCTGTGTGTGTGTATATGTGGTAGGGAATATAGATTGTAAGCTCCACTGGGGCAGGGACTGATGTGACTGTTCAAATATTCTCTGTAAAGCGCTGCGGAATATGTGTGCGCTATATAAATAACTGGTAACTAACTGACTAGTACTGTAGGTAGACTTTTCTGCATTTCTTTTTTCCCATGGATTCCTTCCTCCCATGTCCTAATTGGTCTCCCTACCATTTTGTGGCATACTGATTGCTAGACCAAACAGCTACTAGCAGTCAGGTGTTGGCTGGCAACTTTTAGCCTGGAGGGCAATACAAGCAAGTGGCCCACCACCACACACACAGGCATAAATAGATACCTTTATATACTTATTTATGCATGTTTATATATACTGTGTGTGTGTGCACGCATGACATAACTGCTGCTTACCTAAATGCTTGTTGTAAGGAGTTAAATGCCTATTGCCAGGGGTTTCATGCTTGTTGCCAATGGTTTCATGCACATTGCAACAGGGGATTAAATGTTTTTTTTTTTTTTTTTGCCTGGGGAGTTACATGCTCATTGTCATGGGGGAATAAATGCACATTGCAAGGGGTACTTACATGCTTGTTGCCTATGGGGAGTTTCTTGCCTGTTGCCCAGGGGGGAGTTACATGCTCGTTGCCATGGGGGAATACATGCTTATTGCCTGGGGGAGTTACATGCTCGTTTCCCAACCTACAGCAGTGTTACATGCTCATTGCCGGGGGTGCACACTGCACGCCAACACTCCCGGAATCCACACTTCCAGGTAGAACTGGGTGCTCTGCACTCCCTTGTCCGGCACCTGGAGGGTGGCAGTTTGCCCCTCACCCCCAGCATGGAGGGTTAGCGAACTGTGGTACCTGTGTAAAAAACTTGCATCCCCGGTGTCCCTGCAGTGCTGGTGCGCGCAGGGGTGTCCGTGCCGCCGGGGGAACCTGCGGCGCTGTTATTGTGTACAAGCTGGCCGCGGCAGGCGGGGTCCCTACAGTGAATAGAAAATAACAAGCGCTATGCGCGCGGCGGCGCGGGAAGCGCTAGTTATTTTCTATTCACTGTAGGGACCCCGCCGGCCATGGCCAGCTTATACACAATAACAGCGCCGCAGGTTCCCCCAGCGGCACGGACACCCCTGCACGCACCAGCACTCAGCAGGGACGCAAGTTTTTTACACAGGTACCACACCACCACCCCCCCCCCCGCACCGGGGCGCCCCCACCCCGACTCGCCTGGGGCGCTCCGGTGCCTTGCACCCGCCCTACCCTTGTCAGCTGCTAGAGGTGCATCAGCACCTCTAATGTCTGTATCTATGTGTTCTGCTGGGGATCGCAGTGTATGGGACCTTTACACACATAATTCCCCCAGTAACAGTGCTGCTTGCACACATAATGCCAGCAGTAGTGCAGCTTAACCTCATAATGCCCAAATTGCAGCACCACTTATATGCATAACACACCCAGTAGCAGTGCTGCTTAGACGTATAACAAACCCTGGGAGCAGCACTGCTAACACGCATAATGCCCCCAGGAGAAGTACTGCTTACACCCTTAACTCCTTCAGTGGCAATCCCGAGAATTTTCCGGGCTGTGCCTCAGTGTCCAGTCTGGCAAGCCCGGAAAATTCTTGGGATTGCCACTGTTTACAGCCGGGCAGCGCTGCTGAGTTCAATCACTGAACTCAGTCAGCTTCAGCGCTGCCAGGCTCCCTCCCCTCTGCAGCGCCTCCGGGACCCTCCTCCTCCCCCCTCCCCTCCGGGTTTTGGATGAAGTCCCCGGCGCCGGCTTACGACAAGCCGGCTGCCGGGGACAGGGACGCGGCACGGGGGGCGCAAGTCCGGGCAGCCGATGATTGACAGTGCAGCGGCGCTGCCCGGACCCAGGGAGCAAGTGGTGGGTTTAAAAAAAAAAAAAAAAACCCACAACTGAAGGGGTTAATGTCTCCAGTAGCAGAGCATAGTGCATAATTCCCCCAGGAGCAGCCCTGCCATCACACATAATGCTTCCTGTAGCATGGCTGCTTCTATACATATTGGCCATACACACTAATGCTGTGTACACACGGGGGAGATATATTGCTCAGCCATATATTGCTGAGCAATATATGGCTAAGCAATATATTGTTCAGTTTCTCCTGTTCATCAGCGACCAGAGATAGTCGCTGATGAAAAAGAAACTGCGGGGGGGAGCCCGGCAGTGGTAATCAGCTGGTCGCAGGAGCATGTCACTGACCTGACTGATTGTGGCTCCACTTAATGGCTTAATGGATGACCCGGCCAAACTGAGTGAGTCTCATGTAACCCCGCCCCCTTCGAGCCATTAAGCCCCACCCCTTGACGCCGGTAACTCCGCCCCCTTTTCGGGACCAGCTGTGTTTATGTGAAGGGGTGCAGGTCAGGGTGGGAGGCGGAGCGCTCATATATCTGCAAGCTCGCTGCTGCTTCTGCATCCTAGTCGTATGCGGCTCTCTCCCTCCTCTGTTCCTCTGTAACAGCCGCAGGGAAAAAGAAGAGCAATCGGCAGGGAATCAAATTGAGCAGCCCCTGTCTCCCGAATTCCGGCCATCAGACACAAGCAGGTCAGGCGGCCCAGAATGCTGAAATGCATACCGGCCTGGGTGGCATGTAGCACCCCGGCCCAGCCCGCCCCTGCTAGCAGTATTACCCTGGGATGATACTGGAGCTCCCATTGGGTTTTCTGCAATGTCACAAATAATATTTTAACTAAAATAAAAATCTGACCAAAAACAATTGGGTTTATATATATATATATATATATATATATATATATATATAATACTCCACTCTACTTCCATATATCACCAGCTTTTCTTTTAGTTAAAATTTTTACCTTGTTATCTTTAAGTTAAATAGAAGTTCGTGCCAACTGCAGTCTATTGGACCTTATTCCGGTCCGTTCGCAGCCGACGCTCGTTTGCGCGGGGACCGATTTCTGTGCATACTGTGGGTGGGTGCGTGCGGCCACGGCGAACAGACTGTTTGCTGGGTGCATGCACCCAAGGCTGCACCCAGGGGGGGGTGGGGCGGTGGAAGATTGTCATTCCCATGGGAACGCCCAGCGTTTCATGGTAATCGGGCCCTCAAGTTGGTGCAGGGCAGCTGACACCACCAGATGTCATCTGCCCGCCCACTTCTTCCCGAGGGTGCACACAAATCTTAAGGCCCCCATACATGACAAGTCGGACCCAATTCTCCTGTGAGCCGCCCGGGAGCCTCACACACAATTTGGCACTTGATGAGCCAAATTTGACATGTGATAAATCGCAAGCGATTTATCACATGTCGGGGCGCAGGGGGCGGGCGGTGAGGGTCAGGGGGCGGCGGTGCTCTTATCAGGGGGAGCAGTAGGGCGGGCAGCGGGTCCCTGAGTGCTAAGCTGGCGGCGCCGGGGAGTGCTGACCTTGCCGGGCGGTGATGATCATAGATATCAGCACAGCAGCGCTGCGGGACGGGACGCGCAGTGGTGGGTATTAGATTAGCTGCGAGCATACCAACCATTCGCAGGTGGGTACTGGTTGACCCTATTGAGTATGCACTACATGACGTCTGCATAGTATCCTTCACTCCAGAGGTTCCAGTCCCATTTGTGTAAACTGTGAATGGTTTGCTTCTTTCAAAGTCCCTGATATCCCTACTCTCAGCCTAATGATCACGAACAAAGTAATTACAGTATGTGTGGGAGCCCGCGTTCAGTCTGCAGTGAATAATGTAATCTAGTAATGACAGAGTTTGTGTCACCAATAGTACCTGGCTAATAGCATTTCATGCTGTTCCTCTGTATGGAACCAGTGCATTTAAATTCATGGACGTAAACTGTAGAAGAAAGATAGATTAATCTGCGACTCCCTAAAGAACCAGCACAAGATGAATGGTGTAGTTCCATTAGGTTACAGTGTCAGCACTTTGTCATATCACAATCATTTGAGTCTGTTACAAAATTAAAGAGTCTTAATATAGTTCACAGAAATGTAAGAATTTAACACTTAGTCATTTTGGGTGACAGTAGCTGGTCTAATGCAGCATTACAGGGGTTAAAGAGAAAATCTTAGAATAAAAATCTACATTACCTGGGTTATAGCGACCCCTAGTGACCAGTTATTTTAAAACATGTTTACTCATTACTTTCTAGAAATGTACATTCAGTTATGCAGCAGTCTCTTCTAGGTGGAATGTTGCAGTTGTTGCGGTGCTGTGATGGACATTCAGGTCCTGTTTATAACTGTCTGCAGAGTTTTCTTAAGCTACAAAGTTTTATTTTAATGACACCCTCACAAGGTTCTAATGCAAAACTGTATCCAGCCTCGAAAAGATAGAAACTATCAGCCAACCAGCTTTTGTCATTTTACAGGATATGTTTGAAAAATGACAATTTGTAGCTGATTGGTTGGTACTTTACCTCCCTCCATGGCCTGTTTCATCTCCCCCTTTATCATAGGGGGATCAATCACATTCTTCCATAGAATGCTGTAAAGTAAGATTTCTAACAAAATTGAAGTGTTTATTTATTTTTAGCAGTTAACAGAATGCAAAGTGCTCCTGTCACTGCATTCTACAGGTGCCGGGTCCCTGGACTGCAGCGAGGAGCAGTGGGCAGTAGCATGGGAGCGGTACCTAGTGACATGGCCAGAGGCAACCCCCCTCCTACTGTTAGGTAGGAGCTGCCACTGGGTACATCCATCTACCCTTCAGTGAAGCCTGGCCTGGAGTGGTCTTCATAGAAGAATTTCATCCAATAAGCCATACCTTATACATGGGGGAAAAAGGACAAGTGACTCCACTATGCAGAAAAACATAGAATTTGGGATGCAGAAAAATTACAGCAAGTACCCTGGTGTGATGAGTAAACATTTTAAATACTGTATTTAGCTGTAACAGAAGGCAGGTACAATAAGGAGTGTCTGCAAACAACAGTGGAACATGGCTTGCAAGGTTTGTGATGCATTTCAGCAAATGGAGTTGTGGATTTGGGGGCAGTTTCAGCATCATACGCTGTTGTTTAATATATTTATTAATGATATAGGAAGTAACATAGTGAGTAAAATTGCAATATTTGCGGACGACATAAAAATGAGTAAGGAAATTAACTCAGGAGAGGATGTGGATACACTACAAAGTGACTTCATTAAACTGGAAAAGTGGAGGAAAAGCGGAAAATGCAGTTTAACGATGATGAATGTAAAGTATTTCATTTCGGGAACAAAAATATACAAACTATTTATAGGCTAAATCGAGTTATTATAGGGAATTCTGCTGTAGAGAAGGACTTGGGGGTCATCATAGATGAAAAATTAGGTAATAGTGCACACTGCTCAAGTGCAACAGCAAAAGCAAACCGGACACTGGCATTCATTGAAAGGGGTATGGATTCAAGGGATGCCAATGTGATAGTGCCTCTCTACAAGACATTGGTGAGACCACACTTGGAATACTGTGTTCAGTTTTTGGCACCGCACCTTAAAAAGGACAAAAATGAATTGGAACAGGTACAGAGAAGGGTGACTGAGCTAGTAAATGGTCTCGAATGAAAGGTTAACCAGGCTGAATATGTTTTCACTGGAGAAACGGAGGTTGAGAGGTGATATGATTAGTATGTTCAAATACAGGATTGGGAATCATATGGAACTGGGAGATGATTTGTTCACTAACAGGCCTATATTTAGGACACGCGGACATGTACTTAGGCTCCAGGAAAAGAAATTCCGTACTGAATTAAGAAGAGGATTCTTCACCATCAGAGCAGTAAAATTCTGGAACTCATTGCCAGTGGGCGTGATTACAGCAACTACTGTTAATGAATTTAAAAACTGGATGCATTTTTGGCCACTAAGGGAATCCTATAGATATGACTTACTCAAGTCAGTAGTTACAAGTCAGATAGGTTGAACTCGATGGACTAACGTCTTTTTTCAACCCTAATTATAGATCCACCCCCCCCCCTGCAGTCTGCCACCACGGGTTTACAGTTTTGCAAGGATTCACAAAACTAGAACCCAAGCTGAATTATGCCCCTAGCCAGGATTGATGGTATGGACGGCTGGAACACCCCCCCCCCCCCCCCTTGCATTTTCTTAATTGGTAAAAATAAACTAACTATCAACGCACCCCCCCCCCCCCCTCACATGCCAATTTCCTTGCACGCATGTGAATAGATGTTTAGCATGTCCATCCATGCGCAGCCTTGCGTGCAGGGGCTAAATTCATTCGATGATCACCGACCATCGAATGATTTAGGAAAAGCTTGCAGATCTGAGGCAGCCTCTGCTGACCTTAGATCTGCGGTGCCCTTGTACCGGAAGAGGGCAAGCAGTGGACGTCAGTTGCCAACCCCCCGCACCTGTGTTACGGCCGCATTAGCATGGGAATGGCCAGAGTTTTCATGGGGACGCCCATGAAATGCTGGGCATTCCCATGGGCGCTACCCCTCACCATCACCCTACGTGCCCCCCACTGCATTGATTATTCACTGATGAATAATCAATTTGCCACGCCTGCTCGCAAATGGATCCTCCACATGTGCATACATGTGCATACGCAGTCCAAAAACATTGCTCCCCTGTGCGAACATGCCGGTGAGCGCATGAACTAGATACAGGGCCCACATTGCCAGTAGGGATTTCATGGAGTAAATGGCCAGCACAGCATGTTCCAAGTGTCCAAGTGTCCTAAACTGGCTGCAGAGGTGGAGGCTTGGGCGGATGTTATATGCAGGCCCCTCCCCTTTTTGATATTTCAGCAATTCCTTTGCAGTATGAACCAAATTATAAACCCTGTTATCTTGTCAAGATGTGAAGTCTGCTATGTAGAAATTCCTGTCCAATACAAAGCTAACACTTCTTTATCTTTTTAGGTGAATAAATTGTGCGGTACGTCAAAGCAGAGAGTGTCACGGTCAGTACGCGCTGGAGCAGATTTGTATATTAAGAAAAAAGTATACAAGGCAAACACAGACAATGAGGAGACATTGACTGGAAAAAGGAGGTAAATAAATATATATATATATATTATCATATATATATTTCATTAAGCTCAGAATGTAATTTTTCAAATAAATTATTGAATAAAAAATATGCCTAGGGAGTGTCTTGCCACTTTTCGTCTCCATAGGTCCCCTTTGTGATAGTAAAGTATCTTCCGAGCTGGTAATAGAATCCCAGGTGTGTAACCCCCCCTTAGTTGTAATAGATACACAATAGTACAGTGGTTAAGTTGGCAATGCTGTAACAAATGTGCATTCTGGAAGAAAGCATGAGACTTTCCCCACTTCATTTACACGTTTGGAAATAATTTTGTTGGGTAGGGCCCAAAGATCATGACCACCATCTTCAACTTGGTGAATGGTTTGCTGAAAATAGTGCAACAATAAGGAAGGTATGACAAATAACTAAATTGATTGAAAAACACTTACATTTTGTAAAAACTAATTTTTGAAACACTTGAATTTAAAAAGTTAAATACAAATTACTTATAATTTAAGCAGTCAGAATGCAACCAATAAAATAATTTGTATTCAAGGACATCGGGATTGTCAACATCATTATCAACAGAGGTAGAGATGTATGTAGTTAGTAAATACCAATTAGCGATCCTAGATGGGTTGATAAATAGGTATGAAAAAAAAATATATATATATATATATATTTTCTTTTTATATATTCATACCTGTTTATTGTCTGAATCGATTTAGGATTGCCAATTGTTATTTACTAACTACATACTGTACATCTCTATATCAATTTACGGGGTCTAGGGAATAGACCCTTTTATTTATAACCTTTAGGAAGTGCTCAGTCTTTTAGTAACATACAACAAAAATATGAACAAAGGTGTTTACTTACATTTTAGCATTGCCTATTTATTACAATGGCTGATGCTGCAAGTATTACAGGAACAACGGAGTAATTCCCTGCATGCCATGGAAGCCATAGAGAGTGGTCCGCGTGGGCTCCCAGGCTTCATTCTTTTGCCACCCTACTCCCTGGAGGTTATGGTATATTGGGTCCACCATGTCTAGGTCAATGATCACTAGGTCGACCACCATTGGTCAACAGTGAATAGATCGACACCTATGAATGGTCAATACACCCAAGGGTGATATTGACAGGAGGTTGACACAAGCATTAGGTCAACAATGGGAAGGTCAACAGTCAAAAGGTCGACACATGTTTTTCACTTTTTTTGTCCTGAATGTCGACACAGTCCCCCACACTCCTGGGTTCTTGTATTACCGTCCCGCCTCTCTAGCAATCTGCTGGCTCAGTCCAGCTGGTTGAAACTTGGGGACTTCCATATGTGGTACTGAGATTACACTTATTACTCACAACCCCATGACACGTAGGACCTTAGTCTGGTCCGCACAGTGTTGCGTGTGGATCTAACGCCCCCACGGGCCGCCCGCCCGCCCCCCTTGCATGCCGCAATCCCCCGCAGGCATGTGAATGGGTGTTTAGCATAAACATACATTCGCAGCCTTGGGTCCGGGGGTGAAATCATTTTATGGTGTCTTACATTTAGGGTGACCAACTCATCCCTTTAATCCGGGACACATATTAATTACACAGGTTCTGAGGCTGGCTTTCACCTGGTTTTAAACTGCCACACCTCAAGACTCCATTTCACCTGGTTTTAAACTGCCACAGAAGCTGTGTAATTAATATGTGTCCCGGATTAAAGGGATGAGTTGGTAACCCTACTTACATTTGTGAGCGCCCTGTGCGGGGAGCAAGCAGGCAGCTGAGATTCGCTGATGTCAGCTGCCCCCCCACCACCCGTACCTGTGTCACTGGCCCATTACCATGGGAACGCTCAGCTTTTTCATGGGAATGTGCATGTGCAGACACTGAACATTGCTCCTCTGCATTTACGCGCAGTAAAGCGTGTAAATCAGAATCATCCACAGAGTCCAGGTTGGACCATTTCCTACTA
Organism: Crinia signifera; assembly: GCF_055691185.1. Lineage (NCBI taxonomy): Eukaryota > Metazoa > Chordata > Amphibia > Anura > Myobatrachidae > Crinia > Crinia signifera. Next base: position 111,961,379 of record NC_139225.1, read on the forward strand.
CCCCACAGATTTTTACATTTAACTCTGCCCCTTGATATAGGCTTAGTCACTTGGTTGGACCCCGTTTCCATTTCTGTGACCCTTGAGACTTTAGTTCAGCAGTATGTCTGGCATATGAACGAACAAATTCTCACTGATCCCCTTTCAAAATCTTAACTGGCTGAGGCAGTTATGCCTGCTACACACCAGGACGACTAGGGCCCGATCCCCCTCAATCTAGATCCAATTCCGACCAATTGGATGTAGATTGTGTGGTGATTGGGCCCTTTTCTGTCCTGGTGTGGACCGATACCGATCCGATGCGGTCCCGCGGGTCGGTCGGTCGTTATTCAGATCCTACCTGCTGCAGGTAGGATCTGAATAACGACCATACTGCCGGGTGCGGGTCGCCATTGGATCGGACCCGCTCACGGTGCACATCGTGAGCGGGTCGTGCCCCCCCCGCATCATCATGAGCGTGTCTGAAGAAACACTGACGACCCGCTCACAATGTGCATCGTGAGCGGGTCGTCATGGTGTGGTCTACATTAGACTAATGAGACACCCGAGGCATGTGGGCCACTGTTCGGGAGGATCATCCAATTAGGCTTAATGTTGAAGTGTATGAAAACTGGTAGGAAACTTGCCCTGTTCCAATGACTGAGAGTCCTGTAGACTACACTTAAGTCTGTTACCTTTACCAATTTCACCACATGCTTGGGAGCCATACATGAGATCCAACTGTTCGCATCTCGGTCCTAGTGGCCGGTTTAAATCAGAAAGATAGATGGACATCAGACGGCAGAGCATCTACACAAACAATGATTCCAACTCAATATTATAAAAAAAAAAAAAAAAAAAAAATTAACTTGACATTTCATTTTTCTTTGTATTGATTACAGGACACAAAATTGTAAAATCACAAATTAAGAAAAAATAAATGTTTCCCTTCAAAAGCTTCATTATATAAGCATCTTATGACTTGGCATTGATAACAGTCTTTGTTCTTTTTGCAGGGAGTTTATAATGAAGCTGAAAGCCTACAGTCACTTCTATGGCAGCATGCCTGCACTAGTCTGCAGCCACAGCACTGTTGTAGACAATGACACATCCTGCTGGAATGGACAGGAAATTGTTGAGAGGTAATTTAATCCTATTCTAGCTGCTTGTTCCACCCTTTTGTGACGGGTTTATGTCATATCCATCTTGTAGGCAGTGGCATAACTCCCAAATATTGTATTTATTTTTGTTGAAGGAAAACCCCCTTTCTGTATAAAGGTATAAAGACAGGCTCAACCGATCAATGAATATATATGCTAGACCTTTTAATATCTTGCTATATTGCATTTGAGGTTATTAGCATAGTAATGGCCATTAGTATGGGCTTGTCCACCGCATCCAGGTTAACCTGGATGCGGTGGACAAGCCCATACTAATGGCCATTACTATGCTAATAACCTCAAATGCAATATAGCAAGATATTAAAAGGTCTAGCATATATATTTAGTGTGCACCTGCAAACTCCTCCTCCTTCTTGCTGCACTACAAGTCTCAGCAGGTAGCACCTCATATGTCCAGGGTGTGCAGTTTAGGGCCCCTCCCCCTATGTACTATATATTGTGTATTCATACACACTGGAAGGAACTAGAGACGCCTTCCTCCTTAACTAGCACCCCACCCACCTGTCCCAGATAACCTGGATGCGGTGGACAAGCCCATACTAATGGCCATTACTATGCTAATAACCTCAAATGCAATATAGCAAGATATTAAAAGGTCTAGCATATATATTTAGTGTGGACCTGCAAACTCCTCCTCCTGCTTGCTGCACTACAAGTCTCAGCAGGTAGCACCTCATATGTCCAGGGTGTGCAGTTTAGGGCCCCTCCCCCTATCAACCGATCAATGACCTGGCAGATCTCTATTAGGTTTGCATACCTCCCAACTGTTCAACTTTCACTGGATTGTCCCGTGGTGGGGGTTGGTGGGGGTGGGCGACACGCAGCTGGAGTCTACCCTGGTTCCCACTGCACTGCTGAGCAGAGCATTGGTGAACATATGCTGTGCAAATGTGCACAGCATTTATTCACAGGAGGTAGAGGGACAGGGGCATGACCAGCAGCTCTCCCAGTGCTGGTGACTCCCCAATACTGGTGAAATCAGGGCGTGGCTTCACAATCTCGGCATCCCATGTAGCCATGCCCCTTATGCCTGAAGCCACTCCCCTTTTCTGGGCCGTGCATGGCGGGTTGCGCCGGAGTCCCAACTGGGGACTTCTAAAACTTGGGAGGTATTTGTTTGCAAGCATATTCAATGACATGGAACTGTTTCCTGCACCTTTTTTAAAGGGTGTCTCTCCAAGCCGATTTCTGCTTGCAGCCTATGGGCCACAGTCAGCCACGATTTGCCATTAAAATGGTTTCCATTTGCCTTTGTATGATGTGTGTCGGAGCTGATTTCTGCTTGCAGCCTATGAGAGGTGCAAACAGAAATCAGCTGCCAGAGTGGGTTGCTATGAATCTAAATGAATATCGCTCCATGAAGGTGAATGCAGAAACCAGCTTCAGTATCATAGTGGGCTGAAATGTGGTTGGTTAAATTTGCTGTACAAAGGTAAGGGCAGAAATTAGCTGCCATAGTGGCCCAATATGAGGTTAATTGTATGTATGTATTAAGACACTAAGGGCACTGAGGTCAGTTAAATGATGTCTACATACAAAGGGGTTTATTTATTCTGCATTGTCCTCTATTCACATTCAATCTGTCTCTAAATCGTGTTACATGCATCTAAAAAACATCCAAAATTTACCGTATTTTAATCAATGCATTCATTATCGCACGCATTGATTATTGCAATAGTCTCCTTACCGCTCTTCCTTCTAAAAGACTCTCACCGCTACAATGCCTTTTGAATGCAGCTGCGAGGCTGATCTTCCTGGCTAATCGTTCTCTGTCATTTCCTCCACTGGTTGCCTATATTCTATCGTATTCAATATAAAATACTTCAACTTACATACAAAGCCATTAACCTGACAACCCCAACATACATCTCTTATCTTAAAATATATCCCCACTCAACCTTTCTGCTCTGCACAAGATCTGGGTCTCTCATCCACAACTATTGCTTGCTCCCATGCACCAATGCAGTACTTTTGTCGGGCAGCACCCACCCTATGGAATGCCCTTCCACGTACATTAAGACTCTCTACTAGCCTTTGTTTTATCACGGTTTCCAATTGTAATGCGCAACAGAATATGCTGCTCTATATATAAAATTAAATAATAATAATAAATAAATATTTAATAACATGGGAGTATACTGAAGGTGGGATGTTGCCAATAGAAACCAATCATAATCTACTTCTTATTGAAAACTTTTAGAAAATAATCATTAGAATCTGATCAATTGCCCATAGTAACAGTAACAGTAGTAACAAAAAAACAAGGGGAGATGCCAACAGACATGCACTGAATTACAGTGCATGTCCTTCCCATTAAGACCCCAATGACTTTCTGGACCCATCTTGAGATGTCATTGTAAAAAGTGTGTGATGTCATTAGTTAGAGGGAATGGATGCAGCTCATTGGTTATCTCCCTTGATGGTTACTAAAACTGATGATTGTGGACAGGAAAGACATCTCTTTTGTAAAAAATCTTTTGCGTTTAGAACAGAGAATGTCTCGGTTTGCAAATAATGACTGTTATGTTAATGGAGCGACTTTAGCTTGACCTGCAAGCTACTGATTTGCTAGCTTATATGTAATATTGTCTTGTAGTACGACCTTAAAGTAAAATTACAGTTAATCTTGTCTAAGATTATGCAAATATCTAGAAGCTCGGTGACCTTATGTATATAAGGAACCTTTCTGGTGCCTGCTACATTATCCAGTGGTGAATCATTTATTTCTTAAATTCTGTTTCATTCTTCATACTTGAGTCAAATAAATTCTCAGCGCCATTAGGGAAGTCTATGCTGAAGTGTGCATCAGTATCTCCTCAGTAACCTCCGGTATTAATTAACCTGTACTTACAAATCTGACCTAAAACACTACAGGGACGACAAGATGTCAGCGGATCATTTTTAAAAATTACCCATGCCTCCAGTACATGCATTTATTAATATGGATAACCAGGCTCGGGGTGTTGTACGACCTCTACTTGTCCAGCGCAAGAATCAGTTTAGGGAATTTTTTTCCATCTAATTTAATGTGCATTTAAAGTTTGATTTTGCAGTTAATATTTAATGGATGTTAATAGAGCCTATGTTAATGTCTCCAGAGCTCATCTGCAGTACTTTAATTCAATATGTAAGATTGTATGTGACATCTCTTAATAGCTATAAAGGCAAATTATAAACTGCGTGTTGTATTACCCATTATTTATTAGGCTTTTTGCAGGTTGAGGGGCTGGGTCATTTATCAGAATATCGAAAGCTGAATATGCAGAAAAAGGATGTGTGCATGTTCAAAGAAGAGAAAGGGCGAGATTTCATAGGGTGTGATTTTTTTAGAACGTGAATATGTATATGATGCCAATGTAATGATCAATTATGCAAATGACCTATGTATGAAGCTAGGTATAAAAATGGAACCAAAGGCAAGGAGACACCTTGACAAAGCAGTCAGTAGCACTGCAAAACGCGTTGGTGCTTGCCCCCTGGACCCAATTCTTTTTCAAGGAGACACCCCCTTACGCCAAAGGACTTGTCCCACCTGCTGATATATCTGATCGGACCGCATCTATCCCCGGAAGTCTTTTTCCATTCACAATATGGATACCTGTCACTCGCATCAGTGAGGACTCCCGATTCGGCTAATTCCAACTGTGCCATCGGTTGAGTCCACTCCAACATCTTCAGGACACCATTAAGTGGCCAATACCTGTCACTCGCAGCAGTGAGGACTCCCGATTCGGCTAATTCCAACTGTGCCATCGATTGAGTCCACTCCAACACCTTCAGGATACCATTAAGTGGCCAATACGGACTCCATCACATTTATCCATTGAGATCAGAGCAGGACAAATCACTCTCCAATTTGGTGACTATAGAATTGGGTCCATTTCAATTGATTTTATATATTGTTTCATTTTTGTTTTTTATTGTTGTGTATTTTAACATGTCAAATTGCTATTAAATTAATTATATGTTGATTGGTAAAAATCAGCGCTGCTTCCTCCTGTCCATTTCTATTTTTTTTAGAACGTGCAGATCTTTGGCAAAAATTGCACATGCGATAAAAATCGCATGTTTTGACGTGACCAAAAATGTGCGCTTCAAAAATCGCATCCAGATGTTTTCCCATAGAAAACATCAAACATGCAAATGTAATATTGTGCAATAGAAAGTGATTTCTGACAGCCGCCGCGATGCTGCCGCATATGTACTAACATATGCGGCTAGCATCGGGTTGCGGTGACGGAGACCCCCGCAATACCTGTGATGTGGTCTGCGGGGGTCTCCGTCACATCCCGGCGGCTGTCGGTGTCCCCCTGTGTCTCCTCCTCCCCCCTGCAGCCGGATGTCCTCCCGGCTGTGACACCTGCTGGGGGAGGAGGAGATCAAAGGAGGACGGGACGGGGGCGCACGGATGGCGGACAGCGATAGAAGCCCATAGGCTTCTATAGGGTATCGCCACCATCTGGGTGGCGATACCCTGCCAGGGGTAGACGGGGCGGACGGGTATTGATACATAGGAAAATGCGGTAAAACCCCCGTTTTACCACATTTTCCCTTTAGTACATCCCGCCCAAAAACTCATACGTATCCTGGTGCATTTTTTTTTTTTTAACATCAATGTTTTTGAATCCAATTTTAGGGGGGGGGGGATACAGAAAAAAGAAATAGGGTAACAGGGATAGGGGGTACAAGTGTGGGGGGTTAACATCTGCAATCATACAATCAAATTAGCAAAGAAAGTATGCTAGGCATAGAATACAAAGCTTATCCTCACAAATCTACTCTCGTCTCAACCAGTCACAATCTAGAGGAGACATCACGTTCTGGTACAAAATGCTACTAGACCTATCCGATATTCCTAAATCAAATGCACAGAAAAAATGGGAAACTGGCTTAGGTTTAACACTTTCAGATGCCCAGTGGAGTAAAATCTTTCTATCCTGGTGCGATTTTTAACTGTTTAAAAAACGCTCTCTATTCAAATTTGCCCAAAATCTTAATGCAATTGATAAGCATGTAAAAGGTGTATGATATAAAATAGAATGAATATGAATATGCATATGTTTTTTGTGGTTCCACATTGAGTACGGCACGCTTACAGTATTATGCAAAATGGCACATGATACGGAAGCACAATGACAACAGGAGGAGAGATATTAGGAAAGATGACCCTCTTCCAAAGAGTTTTATAATGTAAATGGGTGACCTGATACAAGTAGGAAAATGAAGCAAGATACAGGAGTACAGGTAGCAAATATTAGTCCTTTCAATTGTTGAAGAAGGAAGGGGCTTACATCTGTCATACTGGCTAAGGAAGAACAGGGGCGTAGAGAGCCACGCTGGGCCATGATAAGGGGGTGTGGCTTAAATAGTGGCCGTGACAACACCCGTTACTAAATACATTTTATTTTCCAACTAATTAAACCCTGTGCACTCCACAAGAGGAAGGGGGGGGCACACTCCATTTTAACAGAGGGGGACAGGAGATCAAGGGTGAAAGCAGTGGTGGGATTCAGCCGGTTCGCACCGGTTCTGCAGAACCGTTTCCTAATATATGATCGGTTCTGCAGAACTGGCGGCTAAGAAGTGCTGCGGAGGCTCACAAGTTACTTGAAGCAGCTGTGACAGCCGGGCAGAGAGCTGCATGCTGCCCGGCTATATACTGGAAGCAGGTATGCGCCACCGTCCGCGGCTATTCTTAATGCTACTGCTGGACCGCGAGCCAATAGGAGCTCGCGGTCCGGCAGCCAATAAGGAGCGTCAATGGGGGCTTCTTATTGGCTGCCGGCCGCAAGCTCCTACTGTCTCTCAGTTCAGCGGGAGAATTCAAAATAGTCATAGCTGCTTATGTGGCACCCTGTCTCCTGCCCACCAGTTACCTGCCCACCATGAGCAGCCATCAACTACCGGCCGACCAGATGCCCGCACGTACCCGCTGCACCCGCACTGTGGGCACCCTGCCACTGATTTCCACCCCTTCTACACTAAGGGACTTATAACCCCCTTCCTTCAGGGCTCACAGAGACCAAGTCACCTGGCCTAGTTAAGCCCCCTGAGTTAAGGACCCCGGTTGCGGCCCTCGGGAAGCCCCTTGGTATCCAGCATGAAGCCCCTTGGTATCCAGCATGAAGCCCCTTGGTATCCAGCATGAAGCCCCTGGCATTGAGCAAAACCACCCTAGCAATGAGCATGTAGGTAAGTGGCACATGTTTCAGATATGTAATGGGCATCATGGTGTGCTGCAAAATTTGTAACTGGCATCACGGCGTGTAGCACAATGTGTAATGGGCATTACGGTGTGGCCTTATGTGTTATTGGCATTATGGCGTGCGGCTTTATGTGCAATGGGCATTAGGACATAGAACCTGTTGTTAATTTATTTGAATCCCACCACTGGGTGAAAGGCACCCACTTCCTACCATACTTATTAGGAATCAGGTTGTCGCTCCTCCCCAGACTGCACCATCTACTCTATTGATATTTGGGAAGATGATGCTGGCCACTAGAGAGCAAAGGCTCTGCTTTCTATGTGCCATCATCCTGAAAATATCACCGGAAAGATGGTGCCGGACACAGCACGGTATACTCCGTGGATGGAGGGTGGTGGGGGCAGTGGTATCAGGAGCAAGGGCCAGGGTAATTAGTACCCACTAGCCCCCTTTCAGCACCACTGAGGAGGAATCATTTTATCTCAAATTGATGTACTGCAGTGTAGTTGATGAGGGGGGGGGAGGGGTTTCCATTTTATTAATCACTTAGCCCAGGGGTTCCCAAACTTTTTTTAATCACGGCACCCTAGAGCATCAAAATGTTTTCAAGGCACCCCTAGGTCTAATGTTTCTTATTGAGAAATTCAGGAAAACATATTAAATTAAGTACATTGTGTTTATATGTCACAGTTATGTGGTGAGGGACAGGATTTGCTTCTGTTTGTCCACATATATTATGATTGGCAGCCACCAGCACTGGTTTTTCCTGTTACATTGCACATAACTAATATGAATTGATCCTGGTCCACCAACCCAAGGCACCCCTGCAAGCGTCCAGGGTGCCTAGGCACACAGTTTGGGAACCACTGACTTAGCCGATTGTTTTTTTCTTCCCAAAACCACTCTGAAAATTTTGTTTTTTTATTACTTCATAAAGCTTAAAAAGTATTTTAATAATATATGAAAATATTTTATTTTAAAAAATCATGCCAAAAGCTGTGATTTTCACAAATTAATTCCTTATAAATTCTTAACAGTTTATTTTAGCAGTTTTATTGAAAAATCGCTCCAAACTCTTTTTCACTTGTTCCCCTTAATGGCAAAAGCCATATGGCTGAATTTACGAAACAATGCTGTCCTGAGATAACGTTAACCTCATGTATCCTTCTATAACTGGGCAGTACGGATGGGGTAATGGTTAGCATTACTGCCTCACAGCGCTGAGGTCATGGGTTCGATTCCCACCATGGCTCTAACTGTGCGGAGTTTGTATATTCTCCCCGTGCTTGCGTGGGTTTACTCCGGGTACTCCGGTTTCCTCCCACAATACCAAAAATATACTGGTAGGTTAATTGGCTTCCAACAAAATTAACCCTATAGTGTCTGTGTGTGCGTGTACATGTGGTAGGGAATATAGATTGTAAGCTCCACTGGGGTAGGGACTGATGTGAATGTTCAACAATACTCTGTAAAGCGCTGCGTAATATGTATGCGCTATATAAGAAACTGTTAATAAATAAATAAATAATAAATAACGGCTCCATTCTGACAGGCAGAGCAGAGTCTGTGGTTGGTTCCTGTGAGTGTCTATGTGTATCTGTCTAATAGGACCACAGGCTGTTAATAAGACCCCCAGTGTGATGATTGCTGTTCTACCCCAGGGCTCTGGCCAGTGGCTGAATTGTGGGTTGTGAGCCCTGGTGCAAACATAGAATTTAGGGCAGGCATGTCCAAACTATGGCCCTCCAGCTGTTGTAAAGCTACAAGTCCCATCATGCCTCGCCACAGTGTTGCTATTAGGGAATGCGGTTCTTGTTTAGTTTCACGGCGGCAGCATGGCTGCCCGCTACTTACGGGTTCGTCGCTCGGAAAACTATCTAAAATAAAGTCCATACCAACGTGAATTGGTTCATACCCCCACTATCCACGTTGGCATGGAGTTGATTTTAGATAGCGTGGTGAGCGTAGCGAGCCACCGAGCCTGTAGCTTGGGCGAGCGAAGCGAGCCCCGCAAGGGGACACAGACGCGACTTAGACTGAGACGCTGCCGCCGTGAAACTAAACAAGTACCGGGAATGCTAATATTATTGCAAGGCATGCTGGGATGTTAGTTTCACAACAACTGGAGGGCCATAGTTTGGACATGCCTGATTTAGGCCCTCCTCCCTTCTCCTCCACTCCAACCCAAGTTCACAATAAAACTTTTGGTATTATGTACCTGTCAGGGTATTAACCTTTGGTATTTACACCATGTCAACAGTGTCGGCCAAGTGATTGTCGGTATTTCAGTTGATGGTACATCATACTGAACCTGGCCAGGAAGATCCCTCTTTGACAGAAAGGTAGGCCATATAGGATACAATGGTATTTGCTATCAGGTCCAAGCTGCCTTGGCAGTTTTCTGCAGCGCCGTCTGAAAATGTTGTTCTGAATAAGACTTTATGCTAACCATTACACCGTCCGTGCTGAGCAGGTCATCATCCAGAGGTGGAGCTGCCACTGATCAAATATTCGGCTGTCCGATTTACAAACAGTTAAAGGTATTGAGCACAGGGCCGGCGCTACCCGCTCAGAAGAGGATGCAAAGCAGGTAGGCACCAGGCAGGAGAGGCGCTGTCCCTGCTGTGCATCCCCTGCTGTCTCTGTTTGTGGCTGCCGGCTGCTGCTGCTGCTGCGCCTGTCACACTGCAGGGCATGCAGAAGTGCCGGAGGCACAGAGCTCCCTCCAGGCAGGCTCCTAAACAGCAGGTCACTGGTCACCAGCACTCAGTACAGACGAAAAGGGGCAGGACTACATGGGCAGAGGGGGCGGGGCTACACGGAGCAGAAGGGGCGGAGCTATGAGGGAGCAAGACTGAAGACAGTGGACACAGGAGAGGATAAGCTGCCAGGATACTAAAGTAAAGTGTGAGTGTACTATGTCGGCAACTGATGTGGGCATGTGTATAGGCAGTGCTACTAATGTCAGCAACTGGAATGATCACGTGTATAGGCAGTGCTACTAATGTCGGCAACTGGTGTAGGCACGTGTGTTGGTAGTGCTACTAATGTCGGCAACTGGTGTGGGCACATGTATAGTCAGTGCTACTAATGTTGGCAACTGGAATGATCATGTGTATAGGCAGTGCTACTAATGTCGGCAACTGGTGTGGGCACGTGTGTTGGCAGTGCTACTAATGTCAGCAACTGGTGTGGGCACGTGTATAGTCAGCGCTACTAATGTCGGCAACTGGTATGAGCACGTGTATAGGCAGCGCTACTAATGTCGGCAACTGGTGTGGGCACGTGTGTTGGCAGTGCTACTAATGTCAGCAGCTGGTGTGAGCGCGTGTATTGACAGCGATACTACTGGCGGCAACTGGTGTGAGCATGTGTATAAGCAGCGCTACTAATGTCGGCAACTGGTGTGGGCACGTGTATTTTCAGTGCTACTAATGTCGGCAACTGGTGTGGGCACGTGTATAGACAGCGATACTACTGTCGGCAACTGGTGTGAGCATGTGTATAGGCAGCACTACTAATGTCGACAACTGGTGTGAGCACATGTATAGGCAGCGATTCTACTGTCGGCAACTGGTGTGAGCATGTGTATAAGCAGTGCTACTAGTGTTGGCAACTGGTGTGGGCGTTATGTTACGTATAGGCATCGCTACTACTGTCGGCAACTGGTGTGGGCGTTATGTATAGACATTGCTACTACTGTTGGCAACTGGTGTGGGCGTTATGTATAGGCATCGCTACTACTGTCGGCAACTGGTGTGGACATGTGTATAGGCAGCGCTTCTAGTGTCTGCAACTGGTGTGGGCATTATGTATAGGCATCGCTACTACTGTCGGCAACTGGTGTGGGCGTTATGTATAGGCAGCGCTACTAATGTCAGCAACTGGTGTGGGCACGTGTATAGGCAGTGCTTCTTCTGTTGGCAACTGGTATGGGCATATTTGTATAGGCAGTGCTACTAATGTCGGCAACTGGTGTGGGCATATGGTTACGCAGCGCTACTAATGTCGGCAACTGGTATGAATATGTGTATAGGCAGCGCTACTAATCTCGGCAACTGGTGTGGGCACGTGTATAGGCAGCGCTACTGCTGTCGACAAGGTGTATAGGCAGCACTACTGCTGTCGGCAACTGGTGTGGGCATATGGTTACACAGTGCTATTAATGTCGGCAACTGGTGTGAGCACTATGTATAAGCAGAGCAACTACTTTTGGCAACTGGTGTGGGCATTATGAATAAGCAATGCTACAAATGTGGGCATATGCAGGAGTACTTGGGGCATTATGTGTAGCATAAATAATGTGTGTCAATGTCATATGGGCATTATGGTGCATGGTATATTTTGTAAAGGGAATTATGGTGTGTGGCATAATGTGTAATGGGCAATATGGTCTGCTGCATATTGTGTAAGGGGCATCATGATGTGTGGCATAATGTATCATTTGCATTACTGTGTGTGGTAAAATGTGTAATGGGCATTGAGGTGTGAAGCATAATGTGTTATGGGGATTACGGTGTAATTAGTATTTTTATGTGACCACACCCCTTCCCCGTGAAGCCACGCTTCTACATTTTTGCACGCGCCTACGGCGCGAACTCTCCCTGTTTTTTGACTCATGGCACCAAAATGGCTAGGTACAGCTGTGTAAGGTGAATAATATTGTGCTACTGTGTGGTATAATTTGAAATGGGAGTACTATTGTGTGGCCATTCCCCTTCCTTATGTGATCACACGTTTTTCTTTCCATGTGCACTGTCCCTTTGTAAAGCTTGGGTGGGCGCAAATTTATAGTTTGCAGGAGTGCGCCGAACCCCCTAGCACCGGCCCTGATTGAGCACAGAGTGTGGATGACGCCTGCCAATTGCCTTTATTGATGTGAGCTGAGAGGTGTAACCTGTAATGAAAACACTGCACGTGGCAGGCAGTATGCTGCTGTAGACGAAGCTAGCATGTGAAATATGGAGCCAGTGTCCGATTGTGATCTACAGCTAAACTCCAGCAGAGCAGAGCCTCATAAAGGACTTACAGATCAAAGTGTCCATGATAGAGTGCACACTGCACGCGCGCTCTCCAATTTGAAACATGACATTTAAAACTATTCAAACTACTCATCACACTGTGGAAGCATTTAGTATACCATCCACGTCAGTACATTCTTTCAGGCCCTAGGTAAACAAATACATATCTCTCTAATTCATGTCCTGAAGTACAATGAGAAAAGGCTTTTAACCATCAGATACCCTCGCCTACAAATTACCAGTGTTAATGACTTTTTTTCTGTCCTTTTAAATAAATAAAAAAAATAGTATTATATTTTATTCTCTTGAGATTATTCTGTTGTGGTGCAAGGAAGCACACCACCACTTGCTGAACAAGTATTCTGCTATTCGGGCTGCCGAGGGAGGAGACATGGAAGCCAGATCAGGGCAACCTCGAAATTTCCATACATGGGAAAGAATTCTGTTGCTCTTATGGCCTACAGGTCATCAAACAAATGTCTGTCTCCTCCAGTCATGCACGGCATCTCGCAATATCCACTAGACAGGCATTCTGACACAGTATTTGAAGCCAGATGAAAGCACGTGAGCTGATATACACATCACTATAAGCAGTTTTATGATATAAAGCAAATCGCTGGAGTTGTATCATTATGTATAAAGTTTATTGAACTGCAAAACCATTGGGTGACAGTTGTTGAAACGGCAGTATACTCCCCAAACTCAGCCTGTAAATGTCCCTTTATGATGCATTCTGACATGCTTATGCTGTGACTGTGGCGGCATTACACCTCACACAAGGATGTGTAGTTCAGAGAATTAGTCACAGGCAGAGTACACAAGTCATGCAGTAAATCTATGGCCGGCCGGCTGGCTGACAACGTATTGGCCAATTTTTATACATTGTGGTGGAAGCACAGACGAGACAGTGCCAGATGTATCAAGCTTTAAAGCAAGGTTGCCGACTTTCTGGTTGCCCTCTCTGGGAGAGGGCAGCCATGCTCATTAAGGCAGGGGGGCGGGGCCATTGCTGGGAGCAAAAAGGGTTGATGTGGGGGCGGAGCCACAACCGGCTGATCTGTTTGGGGGCGTGGCTAGAGTGATCATGTCATTTAGGCATGCCCCCCCGCCGTGCAATGCTGGTATTTTATGCATTGCATTGCGGATGCTGGGCTAAAATGGTGCATTTGCATAATTCGACCCACGCCCCCCCGAGGGGCGGTTCGTTGGAGACAGAAGGCAATGTGGGATGGTTGCCCCTATTTCTGTGGGGCCAGGAGGGAGACCCGATTTCCGGGACCCTCCTGGCCATTCCGGGAGGGTAGGCAACCAAGCTTTAAAGAGTGATAAAATGGAGCAGGATAAACATGCTCATAGGTTCTAAGTTTATCCCAGTTTCCTGGAGGCAAGTTCTAGTTTGGTGCCCTTCCTCCTAACACACGATTTACAGAATTACTATAGATAGTCAGTCTACAGCTGTGTGCCAACAGCCGGTGGGTTAGGGTGAGCATGCAGATTCAGCATTCGCCAGGGGAGCCAATCTCACAGTCCAGCAGCAGCATCAGATGCAGCGCAGGCTAAGTAGTACCAGGTACTGTAGGTGTTGCCAGGGCTCCCTGTCCCCTATTGCAGGTGTTAGCAGGGCTTATGGGTCAAAGCCGATTAACTCTGAGCAGAGGTCATACTTGGTTCCTACTGTGACACACACAGGTGCCGTTGAACATGCAGATGTCCATTTAGGGCTTGGAGCCCTGAGGCAGGCACCTCCTTTGCCTCTGGGAGTTGCGCCAAGGTCCTATTTGAAAGGAGTTGGAATGTTCTCCTGTTTGCTTGGGTTTCCTTCAGGAGCTCTGTCTGGTTATCACCCAAAGAAAATGCTGGTAGGTTACTTGACTTACCTACTGTAAGTGTGTACATGTAAGGAATATAGACAGCTTACTTTACTTGTCTAGGGACTGATATCAGTGATTGGGGATTAAATATTGGGGCCTATTCAGACCAGTTTGTTCAGGTCCGAGTTTGGCCCCATTTTCAATGGTGAGGGGTCTGTACATGCGTGAATATGCGCATGTGCAAACCCCCTTTGCGTTTGCTCAGGAAGGAGATGGAAGGGGGCGGCAGCAGGGCATCCCAATAAAAAAATGCTGGGTGTTCCCCTGGGTATGCTGGCATGGCGATGGCTGCGTGGGGCGGGCAGCTGACGTCAGCGCCCGCCCAGAATTCGGACTACAGCGGCCATCTGAAAAGTAAATATTGACTTACTTTTCAGGCCAAAGGGGGCAGAAATCCTTCGATGGTGTGCGACCATCAAATGATTTATCTTCCGGGTGGCCGCATGCGAGGGTATTTGTTCGGCGGTGGCACCGGACAGCGCTTACCTGTTCCCTAGGCTGCGAGTATACGCAGCCTAGCAAACAGGTCTGAATCAGGCCCATTACCTGTAGTGAGCTGCAGAATATTTAGGCTGTGTATACATTTTTTAATAAATGAATGAAATATTAGCATACACCATTAGAGACTACAAATAATATACCCAATAATAATAATAATATGATAATAATAATAATACTGATAGTAATATAATATTATGGTATCTCTTTCATTTTGTAAAATAATAAACAATTGCTGGATAGAGTAGAGAATGAGAAGTATCTAGGCTACGTACGAATGTCACAGTCCCGGTCACTTAAACTGCCTGCGGGAACTAAGACTCTGGCACTATGTTTTCTGCATAAGGGATCAAAGATTAACCTCTGCACCCTGCCGCCTAAACCTCACTACCCCCCCCCCCCGCTCTACAGCCTAACTTTAACCCCACTTTTAAGTGCCTAACTCTAGCTCTCGCTCCCCACAGCCTAAAGGCCCATACACACTTAAAGATTTTCATTTCAAAAGACTTTGCCAAAATCTCTGAAAGATATATCGTTCACCAAAGTAGTTCGTACACACTGAGCTATTTTCACCAAAGAGCGAGAGATTTTCAGGTGGCGAAAGACTTTGATGAAAATCTTTCATTAAAAAAGGATATTTACATAATGGGCGGGGTTTGAATTCCAAGGGTGGGAGCAGGGGCCCTTTAATTTCAGTGCATTTCTGTTTTTGGGGCCTGATTCAGAACTGATTGCTGGGCTGGGTATATTCGGAGCCCAGCGATCAGGTAAACGCCACCCCGGCTGTTACTGCATAATATACATTGGTGGGCCGTGGTATATATAGCTGGCACTCAGCTCTGTAGCATAATGGGCCCCGTGCCCTCAGTGGTGTCCGGGCAGATAAATAGGAGATAAATGTACAGCGACACTGGGGTCTTCAAATAACTCAGACAAGACGTTGCCACACATGTTAACGTTGTCTGAGTTGTTTGAAGACCCCAGTGCCGCTGTACATTTATTATATATATAATTTTTTTATTTATTTATTTATTAGGGAAGCCTTGCATTGGTGGCAGTGGTTATATATATATATATATATATAGAGAAAGTGGGGTATCAGAGTGCGCCAATTCATTTGCATACACAACAGTATTGTTGAACAAACGGTAATTAGAAGCAGAATCTTAAAATAAATTTTTTTTAATCAGAATTCTTCCAAGAGATGATACAGGCCCAACGCGTTTCGTCAACAGCTTGACTTCATCAGGGGCATTGGAAGCAGAGCAGTACAAAGCAATTTCACACTGTAAAATCATAACAGATTGATATCAATTGTACATAAAGGCAATATTAAAAAAAATAATATTCAAAAAATAAGTAATGGAAACGTGCAGGAATTGTAGTTTTGCGAAACTTACTGGATAGCTCCAACATACCACTCAAATTTGCAGAGGCTTCGCAGAAATACGATTTACAACCCAGGCATAGATTCGCATATTTCCAAGCATCTCACTACCTTCGCTCTATACTACCTAAATTACATGCTCAAGACTTCACAAATCCCCTTGACTCCCTACATCGCACCACACTATATTCTACTTCTATTATTTACTCCCGTATCCGCACTGAACTTGATCCAGAAACAGAAATCCCAGAGATAGTCAAGTGGTCAACCCAAATTCCCTCATACTCCCCAGAGGCAATCGTAAGATCTTTTCAACTTAATCTAAAATTAATCCCAGCAAGTACATATCAAGAAATGGCATATAAGATGCTCCATAGAGCATACCTGTCGCCCAAAAAACGACATATTATGGGTATCTCAACAGATTCTAAATGCCCAAAATGCTTTACAGAAAATGCAGATGTTATGCATTGCTTCTGGGGATGCCAACACATCCAGAAATTCTGGAAAGATCTCTGCTCTTATAGTACAACGACATTAAATATTTCCTTTCAATGCACCATACCTTGGGCAATCTTTGGCTGTTTAGCTGATCAGCCCCAAATCCCTAAATATACTAAGAAGCTTGTAGTGCTCCTGTCTGCAGTAGGAAGAAAAGCTATACTGCAGCAGTGGATCCACACGGCCGCGCCCACTGTAGATATGGCCACGGCGAGACTTTTATTCCTATTCACCATGGACTGGCTTGAGACAACCCTACACAAAGAAAAACTTACGCCTTCCCTTTTCCGCTGCTGGGAAAAATTTATACAAACTCTACCTCCCCAAACTAAAACAGCAATACGTAACTGTTTCCAACATACTACATGGTATTCCTACCAACTACTAGCTAATAACGACCCTATTCCCCTTTAAACAATTACTATACCACTCCCTATATTTTATCTGACCTATACTGGATGGATTCCTTGTGGATGGATCGATGGCTCCCGGACGTAGATTGAAGGTGACATGTTATTTCTCTCCCTTTTTACTTTGTTTAGTTCTGTTAACTATTCGAGTTATAGTTCAAAATAAATATAAAAATGTTTGTTTCATGCTATACTATAAGATAATTTTGGCACTTTTAGGTATCCACTGTAATTTTATACAGAATTTTGTCGTGCAGAATATATACCAGAAATCATTAAGTTGATATGACACTCTGCCCTTGTATTACCTCTCTGTCATAGAGACAACTAGGAAAACTCAGA